>NW_020327153.1:0-308272 GCF_001858045.2 Oreochromis niloticus
GGGTCTGACATCATCCTGTAAAATCTGGTATGATCAGATTGGATTTCATTGAGTTACACTAATTTGTTTCTTCATGGCGAGACCTCAATGTTCGCCATGCTGCTGGGGTCACACCCTTCAGCGAAAACTCACAGTTTTCACTCTGTAACCCAAGACCAACTCCTTAAGGCTTTCCTGGAGAAATTTGAGGCTGCAGATGTCACCCATTACAATACTGTACCCAAAGTGTAAAACATGACATTTCCTGTTCCCACTAGGTGGCGCTGTCCCTGGTGTCAAATATGCAGTTGAAATATGTTCAGGGTGGAGCCTTATCATATGTGTCCACTTGGTCAAGGTCGGACATGTATGACAGAACGAGAGGCAATAAGATTTTCATGGCGAGTCATCGAAATTCGCCGTGGCGCCACGGCCTCACCGTATCCGAAACTCAAAAGCTCCGCAATTTAACATGGCCCAGGTGTGTAGTTGACACTGACCAAATATGAAGCTTGTACGATGAAATCCAATGAGGAGTTCGCAAAAGTTCGAGGCATGGAAATGGCAAAATTAGAGCCAAAATTCACCTTCACTTCCAAATGGCGGACTTCCTGTTGGGTTTGCGTCAATGGCCAGACTTTTTGTGCGTCTTGCATATACACATGTGTGCCAAATTTCATACATGTAGCTATACGATGTGTTCGTAGGGCTGCATTTAACAGGCATAGGTGGCGCTACAGAGCCATTTCCCTGCTCATATGAAACATTAAAATACAAATTTTCACCAGACCTGGCATGTCAAAATTTCATGAGTTTTCGAGCATGTTAAAGCCCTCAAAAGGCCTTCATTTTGCCGAAAAATAATATATAATAATAAATAATTAAAGCTGCAAGCAGCGATATGAGGGCCCTCGCACCCCCGGCGCGTCGAGCCAAGCCCAACACCAAAACCAGCGCTTCCGATCTGATGTCACATTGATGGAATTCATGCATTTAACCACCAGCTAAAATTTCATCTCATTCAACCATTATTATAGTCGTCCCACTAGGTGGCGCTCTAACCATTACTGACAAATGGCATAACAAACATTTCCGAGCTCGAGTCTCATCACGCCTGCGACCTTTGGGAGAGATTGGACATTGTGTTTTTGAGCGACAGCAGGTTACTGCTTTTTGGCGAGTGATTGAAACTCCACGTGCCGCCATGACCACCCCGTTTCCCTGAACGTAAAAAGCTTCGCAATTTAACATCACAAAGGTCTTTAGATTCCACACACAGGAGATCGCGTAAATCTAATGAAATCCCTTGGAGGAGTTCGTCAAAGTATGAGGCCTGAAAAGAGGGGAAAATGTCGCCAAATTTACACATTAATTTTAAAATGGCTGACTTCCTGTTGGATTTGGGATATTGCTCCAAGAGACTTTTTTGTACATCTTGATATCTCCAATAAGCTTGCCAGGTTTCAAACTCATACATAAAACACAGAGCAGGGGCTGTTGTTTTGAAATTTTGTAGGGGGCGCTGTGGAGCCATTTTGCGCTGTTCAAGGAAAATGACATATAAAAAGAAATCCCTCATCACATTAGAGGTGTGCGCCAAATTTCAAGACTTTTTAAACTTTTCAAGCCCCTCAAAAGCCACTTCATCTTTCATGGTGAACTGCGTTGCCACCAGGGTGCGCCGTTCAGTTTATAGTCACAATTTTCTCACTGAAGCATCAAGAGGGACTGATGGTGATATTCACCGCTTTTGAGGTGGCCACGATGAACCTGTGAAAATCAGTACAACAAAATGAAAGACATGACATTTCCTGGTGCCACTAGGTGGCGCTCTACGTATTCCTGACAATGGGCATATCAATCTGTTCAGGGCGGGTCTGACATCATCCCTGTAAAATCTGGTACTGATCAGATTGGATTTCATTGAGTTACACTAATTTGTTTCTTCATGGCGAGACCTCAATGTTCGCCATGCTGCTGGGGTCACACCCTTCAGCGAAAACTCACAGTTTTCTCTGTAACCCAAGACCAACTCCTTAAGGCTTTCCTGGAGAAATTTGAGGCTGCAGATGTCACCCATTACAATACTGTACCCCAAAGTGTAAAACATGACATTTCCTGTTCCCACTAGGTGGCGCTGTCCCTGATGTCAAATATGGCAGTTGAAATATGTTCAGGGTGGAGCCTTATCATATGTGTCCACTTTGGTCAAGGTCGGACAATGTATGACAGAACGAGAGGCAATAAGATTTTCATGGCGAGTCATCGAAATTCGCCGTGGCGCCACGGCCTCACAGTAACCCGAAAACTCAAAAGCTCCGCAATTTAACATGGCCCAGGTGTGTAGTTGACACTGACCAAATATGAAGCTTGTACGATGAAATTCCAATGAGGAGTTCGCAAAAGTTCGAGGCATGGAAATGGCAAAATTAGAGCCAAAATGTCACCTTCACTTCCAAATGGCGGACTTCCTGTTGGGTTTAGGACATGGCCATAATAGACTTTTATGTGCGTCTCCGAACGTTAGATAAGTGTTCCGAGTTTTTACATGTAGGTCATACCCATCTCGGGGCTCGCGTTTCTCTTTTTCTAGGTGGCGCTACTGAGCCAATTTCCCTGGACATGTCTAGGGACATTAAAATACGTAAATTTCACCAGACCTGACGCGTCTGGCAAATTTCATGAGTTTTCGAGCATGTTTAGGCCCTCAAAGGCCGATTCATTTGCCGAAATAATAATAATAATAATAATAATAATAATAATAATAATAATAATATAATAATAATAATATAATAATAATAATAAGAAACAGAGCAGATACAATAGGGCCTTCGCACTTTTGTGCTCGGCCCTAATAATAAGAAACGGAGCAGATACAATAGGGCCTTCGCACTCTCAGTGCTCGGGCCCTAATTAAAGCTGCAAGCAGCGATATGAGGGCCCTCGCACCCCGGCGCGTCGAGCCAAGCCCAACACCTAAACCAGCGCTTCCGATCTGATGTCACATTGATGGAATTCATGCATTAACCACCAGCTAAAATTTCATCTCATTCAACCATTATTATAGTCGTCCACTAGTGGCGCTCTAACCATTACTGACAAATGGCATAACAAACATTTCCGAGCTCGAGTCTCATCACGCCTGCGACCTTTGGGAGAGATTGGACATTGTGTTTTTGAGCGACAGCAGGTTACTGCTTTTTGGCGAGTGATTGAAACTCCACGTCCGCCATGACCACCCCGTTTCCCTGAACGTAAAAAGCTTCGCAATTTAACATCACAAAGGTCTTTAGATTCCACACACAGGAGATCGCGTAAATCTAATGAAATCCCTTGAGGAGTTCGTCAAAGTATGAGGCCTGAAAGAGGGGAAAATGTCGCCAAATTTACACATTAATTTAAATGGCTGACTTCCTGTTGGATTTGGATATTGCTCCAAGAGACTTTTTTGTACATCTTGATATCTCCAATAAGCTTGCCAGGTTTCAAACTCATACATAAAACACAGAGCAGGGGCTGTTGTTTTGAATTTTGTAGGGGGCGCTGTGGAGCCATTTTGCGCTGTTCAAGGAAAATGAACATATAAAAAGAAATCCCTCATCACATTAGAGGTGTGCGCCAAATTTCAAGACTTTTTAAACTTTCCAAGCCCCTCAAAAGCCACTTCATCTTTCATGGTGAACTGCGTTGCCACCAGGGTGCGCCGTTCAGTTTATAGTCACAATTTTCTCACTGAAGCATCAAGAGGGACTGATGGTGATATTCACCGCTTTTGAGGTGGCCACGATGAACCTGTGAAATCAGTACAACAAAATGAAAGACATGACATTTCCTGGTGCCACTAGGTGGCGCTCTACGTATTCCTGACAATGGGCATATCAATCTGTTCAGGCGGGTCTGACATCATCCCTGTAAAATCTGGTACTGATCAGATTGGATTTCATTGAGTTACACTAATTTGTTTCTTCATGGCGAGACCTCAATGTTCGCCATGCTGCTGGGGTCACACCCTTCAGCGAAACTCACAGTTTTCTCTGTAACCCAAGACCAACTCCTTAAGGCTTTCCTGGAGAAATTTGAGGCTGCAGATGTCACCCATTACAATACTGTACCCCAAAGTGTAAAACATGACATTTCCTGTTCCACTAGGTGGCGCTGTCCCTGATGTCAAATATGGCAGTTGAAATATGTTCAGGGGTGGAGCCTTATCATATGTGTCCACTTTGGTCAAGGTCGGACAATGTATGACAGAACGAGAGGCAATAAGATTTTCATGGCGAGTCATCGAAATTCGCCGTGGCGCCACGGCCTCACAGTAACCCGAAAACTCAAAAGCTCCGCAATTTAACATGGCCCAGGTGTGTAGTTGACACTGACCAAATATGAAGCTTGTACGATGAAATTCCAATGAGGAGTTCGCAAAAGTTCGAGGCATGGAAATGGCAAAATTAGAGCCAAAATGTCACCTTCACTTCCAAATGGCGGACTTCCTGTTGGGTTTAGGACTGGCCATAATAGACTTTTTGTGCGTCTCCGAACGTTAGATATGTGTTCCGAGTTTTATACATGTAGGTCATACCCATCTCGGGGCTCGCGTTTCTCATTTTCTAGGTGGCGCTACTGAGCCAATTTTCCCTGGACATGTCTACGGACATTAAAATACGTAAATTTTCACCAGACCTGACGCGTCTGCAAAATTTCATGAGTTTTCAAGCATGTTTAGGCCCTCAAAAGGCCGATTCATTTGCCGAAATAATAATAATAATAATAATAATAATTAAAGCTGCAAGCAGCGATATGAGGGCCCTCGCACCCCCGGCGCGTCGAGCCAAGCCCAACACCTAAAACCAGCGCTTCCGATCTGATGTCACATTGATGGAATTCATGCATTTAACCACCAGCTAAAATTTCATCTCATTCAACCATTATTATA
Source organism: Oreochromis niloticus (assembly GCF_001858045.2). Taxonomy (NCBI): domain Eukaryota; kingdom Metazoa; phylum Chordata; class Actinopteri; order Cichliformes; family Cichlidae; genus Oreochromis; species Oreochromis niloticus. The sequence continues at coordinate 4,913 of NW_020327153.1, forward strand.
GTCGTCCCACTAGGTGGCGCTCTAACCATTACTGACAAATGGCATAACAAACATTTCCGAGCTCGAGTCTCATCACGCCTGCGACCTTTGGGAGAGATTGGACATTGTGTTTTTGAGCGACAGCAGGTTACTGCTTTTTGGCGAGTGATTGAAACTCCACGTGCCGCCATGACCACCCCGTTTCCCTGAACGTAAAAAGCTTCGCAATTTAACATCACAAAGGTCTTTAGATTCCACACACAGGAGATCGCGTAAATCAATGAAATCCCTTGGAGGAGTTCGTCAAAGTATGAGGCCTGAAAAGAGGGGAAAATGTCGCCAAATTTACACATTAATTTTAAAATGGCTGACTTCCTGTTGGATTTGGGATATTGCTCCAAGAGACTTTTTGTACATCTTGATATCTCCAATAAGCTTGCCAGGTTTCAAACTCATACATAAAACACAGAGCAGGGGCTGTTGTTTTGAAATTTTGTAGGGGGCGCTGTGGAGCCATTTTGCGCTGTTCAAGGAAAATGAACATATAAAAAGAAATCCCTCATCACATTAGAGGTGTGCGCCAAATTTCAAGACTGTTTAAACTTTTCAAGCCCCTCAAAAGCCACTTCATCTTTCATGGTGAACTGCGTTGCCACCAGGGTGCGCCATTCAGTTTATAGTCACAATTTTCTCACTGAAGCATCAAGAGGGACTGATGGTGATATTCACCGCTTTTGAGGTGGCCACGATGAACCTGTGAAAATCAGTACAACAAAATGAAAGACATGACATTTCCTGGTGCCACTAGGTGGCGCTCTACGTATTCCTGACAATGGGCATATCAATCTGTTCAGGGCGGGTCTGACATCATCCCTGTAAAATCTGGTACTGATCAGATTGGATTTCATTGAGTTACACTAATTTGTTTCTTCATGGCGAGACCTCAATGTTCGCCATGCTGCTGGGGTCACACCCTTCAGCGAAAACTCACAGTTTTCTCTGTAACCCAAGACCAACTCCTTAAGGCTTTCCTGGAGAAATTTGAGGCTGCAGATGTCACCCATTACAATACTGTGCCCCAAAGTGTAAAACATGACATTTCCTGTTCCACTAGGTGGCGCTGTCCCTGATGTCAATATGGCAGTTGAAATATGTTCAGGGGTGGAGCCTTATCATATGTGTCCACTTTGGTCAAGGTCGGACAATGTATGACAGAACGAGAGGCAATAAGATTTCATGGCGAGTCATCGAAATTCGCCGTGGCGCCACGGCCTCACCGTATCCCGAAAACTCAAAAGCTCCGCAATTTAACATGGCCCAGGTGTGTAGTTGACACTGACCAAATATGAAGCTTGTACGATGAAATTCCAATGAGGAGTTCGAAAAAGTTCGAGGCATGGAAATGGCAAAATTAGAGCCAAAATGTCACCTTCACTTCCAAATGGCGGACTTCCTGTTGGGTTTAGGACATGGCCATAATAGACTTTTTGTGCGTCTCCGAACGTTAGATATGTGTTCCGAGTTTTATACATGTAGGTCATACCCATCTCGGGGGCTCGCGTTTCTCATTTTTCTAGGTGGCGCTACTGAGCCAATTTTCCCTGGACATGTCTACGGACATTAAAATACGTAAATTTTCACCAGACCTGACGCGTGTGCAAAATTTCATGAGTTTTTGAGCATGTTTAGGCCCTCAAAGGCCGATTCATTTGCCGAAATAATAATAATAATAATAATAATAATATAATAATAATAATAATAATAATAATAATAATAATAATAAGAAACAGAGCAGATACAATAGGGCCTTCGCACTTTTGTGCTCGGGCCCTAATAATAATAATAATAATAATAATAATAATAATAATAATTAAAGCTGCAAGCAGCGATATGAGGGCCCTCGCACCCCGGCGCGTCGAGCCAAGCCCAACACCTAAAACCAGCGCTTCCGATCTGATGTCACATTGATGGAATTCATGCATTTAACCACCAGCTAAAATTTCATCTCATTCAACCATTATTATAGTCGTCCCACTAGGTGGCGCTCTAACCATTACTGACAAATGGCATAACAAACATTTCCGAGCTCGAGTCTCATCACGCCTGCGACCTTTGGAGAGATTGGACATTGTGTTTTGAGCGACAGCAGGTTACTGCTTTTTGGCGAGTGATTGAAACTCCACGTGCCGCCATGACCACCCCGTTTCATTGAACGTAAAAAGCTTCGCAATTTAACATCACAAAGGTCTTTAGATTCCACACACAGGAGATCGTGTAAATCTAATGAAATCCCTTGGAGGAGTTCGTCAAAGTATGAGGCCTGAAAAGAGGGGAAAATGTCAACAAATTTACACATTAATTTTAAAATGACTGACTTCCTGTTGGATTTGGGATATTGCTCCAAGAGACTTTTTTGTACATCTTGATATCTCCAATAAGCTTGCCAGGTTTCAAACTCATACATAAAACACAGAGCAGGGGCTGTTGTTTTGAAATTTTGTAGGGGCGCTGTGGAGCCATTTTGCGCTGTTCAAGGAAAATGAACATATAAAAGAAATCCCTCATCACATTAGAGGTGTGCGCCAAATTTCAAGACTTTTTAAACTTTTCAAGCCCCTCAAAAGCCACTTCATCTTTCATGGTGAACTGCGTTGCCACCAGGGTGCGCCGTTCAGTTTATAGTCACAATTTTCTCACTGAAGCATCAAGAGGGACTGATGGTGATATTCACCGCTTTTGAGGTGGCCACGATGAACCTGTGAAATCAGTACAACAAAATGAAAGACATGACATTTCCTGGTGCCACTAGGTGGCGCTCTACGTATTCCTGACAATGGGCATATCAATCTGTTCAGGGTGGGTCTGACATCATCCCTGTAAAATCTGGTACTGATCAGATTGGATTTCATTGAGTTACACTAATTTGTTTCTTCATGGCGAGACCTCAATGTTCGCCATGCTGCTGGGGTCACACCCTTCAGCGAAAACTCACAGTTTTCTCTGTAACCCAAGACCAACTCCTTAAGGCTTTCCTGGAGAAATTTGAGGCTGCAGATGTCACCCATTACAATACTGTACCCCAAAGTGTAAAACATGACATTTCCTGTTCCCACTAGGTGGCGCTGTCCCTGATGTCAAATATGGCAGTTGAAATATGTTCAGAGGTGGAGCCTTATCATATGTGTCCACTTTGGTCAAGGTCGGACAATGTATGACAGAACGAGAGGCAATAAGATTTCATGGCGAGTCATCGAAATTCGCCGTGCCGCCACGGCCTCACCGTATCCCGAAAACTCAAAAGCTCCGCAATTTAACATGGCCCAGGTGTGTAGTTGACACTGACCAAATATGAAGCTTGTACGATGAAATTCCAATGAGGAGTTCGAAAAAGTTCGAGGCATGGAAATGGCAAAATTAGAGCCAAAATGTCACCTTCACTTCCAAATGGCGGACTTCCTGTTGGGTTTAGGACATGGCCATAATAGACTTTTTTGTGCGTCTCCGAACGTTAGATATGTGTTCCGAGTTTTATACATGTAGGTCATACCCATCTCGGGGCTCGCGTTTCTCATTTTTCTAGGTGGCGCTACTGAGCCAATTTTCCCTGGACATGTCTACGGACATTAAAATACGTAAATTTTCACCAGACCTGACGCGTCTGCAAAATTTCATGAGTTTTTGAGCATGTTTAGGCCCTCAAAAAGCCGATTCATTTGCCGAAATAATAATAATAATAATAATAATAATAATAATTAAAGCTGCAAGCAGCGATATGAGGGCCCTCGCACCCCGGCGCGTCGAGCCACGCCCAACACGTACAACCAGCGCTTCCGATCTGATGTCACATTGATGGAATTCATGCATTTAACCACCAGCTAAAATTTCATCTCATTCAACCATTATTATAGTCGTCCCACTAGGTGGCGCTCTAACCATTACTGACAAATGGCATAACAAACATTTCCGAGCTCGAGTCTCATCACGCCTGCGACCTTTGGGAGAGATTGGACATTGTGTTTTGAGCGACAGCAGGTTACTGCTTTTTGGCGAGTGATTGAAACTCCACGTGCCGCCATGACCACCCCGTTTCCCTGAACGTAAAAAGCTTCGCAATTTAACATCACCAAGGTCTTTAGATTCCACACACAGGAGATCGCGTAAATCTAATGAAATCCCTTGGAGGAGTTCGTCAAAGTATGAGGCCTGAAAAGAGGGGAAAATGTCGCCAAATTTACACATTGATTTTAAAATGGCTGACTTCCTGTTGGATTTGGGATATTGCTCCAAGAGACTTTTTTGTACATCTTGATATCTCCAATAAGCTTGCCAGGTTTCAAACTCATACATAAAACACAGAGCAGGGGCTGTTGTTTTGAAATTTTGTAGGGGCGCTGTGGAGCCATTTTGCGCTGTTCAAGGAAAATGAACATATAAAAAGAAATCCCTCATCACATTAGAGGTGTGCGCCAAATTTCAAGACTTTTTAAACTTTTCAAGCCCCTCAAAAGCCACTTCATCTTTCATGGTGAACTGCGTTGCCACCAGGGTGCGCCGTTCAGTTTATAGTCACAATTTTCTCACTGAAGCATCAACAGGGACTGATGGTGATATTCACCGCTTTTGAGGTGGCCACGATGAACCTGTGAAAATCAGTACAACAAAATGAAAGACATGACATTTCCTGGTGCCACTAGGTGGCGCTCTACGTATTCCTGACAATGGGCATATCAATCTGTTCAGGGCGGGTCTGACATCATCCCTGTAAAATCTGGTACTGATCACATTGGATTTCATTGAGTTACACTAATTTGTTTCTTCATGGCGAGACCTCAATGTTCGCCATGCTGCTGGGGTCACACCCTTCAGCGAAAACTCACAGTTTTCTCTGTAACCCAAGACCAACTCCTTAAGACTTTCCTGGAGAAATTTGAGGCTGCAGATGTCACCCATTACAATACTGTACCCCAAAGTGTAAAACATGACATTTCCTGTTCCCACTAGGTGGCGCTGTCCCTGATGTCAAATATGGCAGTTGAAATATGTTCAGGGTGGAGCCTTATCATATGTGTCCACTTTGGTCAAGGTCGGACAATGTATGACAGAACGAGAGGCAATAAGATTTTCATGGCGAGTCATCGAAATTCGCCGTGGCGCCACGGCCTCACAGTAACCCGAAAACTCAAAAGCTCCGCAATTTAACATGGCCCAGGTGTGTAGTTGACACTGACCAAATATGAAGCTTGTACGATGAAATTCCAATGAGGAGTTCGAAAAAGTTCGAGGCATGGAAATGGCAAAATTAGAGCCAAAATGTCACCTTCACTTCCAAATGGCGGACTTCCTGTTGGGTTTAGGACATGGCCATAATAGACTTTTTTGTGCGTCTCCGAACGTTAGATATGTGTTCCGAGTTTTATACATGTAGGTCATACCCATCTCGGGGGCTCGCGTTTCTCATTTTTCTAGGTGGCGCTACTGAGCCAATTTTCCCTGGACATGTCTAGGGACATTAAAATACGTAAATTTTCACCAGACCTGACGCGTGTGCAAAATTTCATGAGTTTTTGAGCATGTTTAGGCCCTCAAAAGGCCGATTCATTTGCCGAAATAATAATAATAATAATAATAATAATAATAATAATAATAATAATAATAATAATAATAATAATAATAATAATAATAAGAAACAGAGCAGATACAATAGGGCCTTCGCACTTTTGTGCTCGGGCCCTAATAATAATAATAATAATAATAATAATAATAATAATAATAATAATAAGAAACAGAGCAGATACAATAGGGCCTTCGCACTTTTGTGCTCGGGCCCTAATAATAATAAGAAACAGAGCAGATACAATAGGGCCTTCGCACTTTTGTGCTCGGGCCCTAATTAAAGCTGCAAGCAGCGATATGAGGGCCCTCGCACCCCCGGCGCGTCGAGCCAAGCCCAACACCTAAAACCAGCGCTTCCGATCTGATGTCACTTTGATGGAATTCATGCATTTAACCACCAGCTAAAATTTCATCTCATTCAACCATTATTATAGTCGTCCCACTAGGTGGCGCTCTAACCATTACTGACAAATGGCATAACAAACATTTCCGAGCTCGAGTCTCATCACGCCTGCGACCTTTGGGAGAGATTGGACATTGTGTTTTTGAGCGACAGCAGGTTACTGCTTTTTGGCGAGTGATTGAAACTCCACGTGCCGCCATGACCACCCCGTTACCCTGAACGTAAAAAGCTTCGCAATTTAACATCACAAAGGTCTTTAGATTCCACACACAGGAGATCGCGTAAATCTAATGAAATCCCTTGGAGGAGTTCGTCAAAGTATGAGGCCTGAAAAGAGGGGAAAATGTCGCCAAATTTACACATTAATTTTAAAATGGCTGACTTCCTGTTGGATTTGGGATATTGCTCCAAGAGACTTTTTTGTACATCTTGATATCTCCAATAAGCTTGCCAGGTTTCAAACTCATACATAAAACACAGAACAGGGGCTGTTGTTTTGAAATTTTGTAGGGGGCGCTGTGGAGCCATTTTGCGCTGTTCAAGGAAAATGAACATATAAAAAGAAATCCCTCATCACATTAGAGGTGTGCGCCAAATTTCAAGACTTTTTAAACTTTTCAAGCCCCTCAAAAGCCACTTCATCTTTCATGGTGAACTGCGTTGCCACCAGGGTGCGCCGTTCAGTTTATAGTCACAATTTTCTCACTGAAGCATCAAGAGGGACTGATGGTGATATTCACCGCTTTTGAGGTGGCCACGATGAACCTGTGAAAATCAGTACAACAAAATGAAAGACATGACATTTCCTGGTGCCACTAGGTGGCGCTCTACGTATTCCTGACAATGGGCATATCAATCTGTTCAGGGCGGGTCTGACATCATCCCTGTAAAATCTGGTACTGATCAGATTGGATTTCATTGAGTTACACTAATTTGTTTCTTCATGGCGAGACCTCAATGTTCGCCATGCTGCTGGGGTCACACCCTTCAGCGAAAACTCACAGTTTTCTCTGTAACCCAAGACCAACTCCTTAAGGCTTTCCTGGAGAAATTTGAGGCTGCAGATGTCACCCATTACAATACTGTACCCCAAAGTGTAAAACATGACATTTCCTGTTCCCACTAGGTGGCGCTGTCCCTGATGTCAAATATGGCAGTTGAAATATGTTCAGGGGTGGAGCCTTATCATATGTGTCCACTTTGGTCAAGGTCGGACAATGTATGACAGAACGAGAGGCAATAAGATTTTCATGGCGAGTCATCGAAATTCGCTGTGGCGCCACGGCCTCACCGTATCCCGAAAACTCAAAAGCTCCGCAATTTAACATGGCCCAGGTGTGTAGTTGACACTGACCAAATATGAAGCTTGTACGATGAAATTCCAATGAGGAGTTCGAAAAAGTTCGAGGCATGGAAATGGCAAAATTAGAGCCAAAATGTCACCTTCACTTCCAAATGGCGGACTTCCTGTTGGGTTTAGGACATGGCCATAATAGACTTTTTTGTGCGTCTCCGAACGTTAGATATGTGTTCCGAGTTTTATACATGTAGGTCATACCCATCTCGGGGGCTCGCGTTTCTCATTTTTCTAGGTGGCGCTACTGAGCCAATTTTCCCTGGACATGTCTACGGACATTAAAATACGTAAATTTTCACCAGACCTGACGCGTGTGCAAATTTTCATGACTTTTTGAGCATGTTTAGGCCCTCAAAAGGCCGATTCATTTGCCGAAATAATAATAATAATAATAATAATAATAATAATAATAATAATAATAATAATAAGAAACAGAGCAGATACAATAGGGCCTTCGCACTTTTGTGCTCGGGCCCTAATAATAATAATAATAATAATAATAATAATAATAATAATAATAATAATAAGAAACAGAGCAGATACAATAGGGCCTTCGCACTTTTGTGCTCGGGCCCTAATAAGAAACGGAGCAGATACAATAGGGCCTTCGCACTCTCAGTGCTCGGGCCCTAATAATAATAATAAACAGAGCAGATACAATAGGGCCTTCGCACTCTCAGTGCTCGGGCCCTAAAAATCACAACGGAAGTGTTTCTGGGGAAACAATAACCCGACGGACCAGTTGCAGGAACCCAAAACATGGGGTAGACGTGTTTTATCATGATTCATATAATACTGATTACAGATTTTTAGGCTAATAGTTAGGCTAACACACCTACCTCTCATCTTTCCTCACAAAACCGATAGATCCTCCACTTCTTATAAGTGTCTCCCAGAGCTCCAGGAGATGACGTCACACAGGTTCATGGCAGCAATCGGCTGACTACCGTGGTGAAGGAGGCTAACCATGGTTGATAACTGTTCCACCCCGGGTTCAGTGCTTTAAGTGGCCCAAAAGAGGTGCCGGTACTCTAATTTTTTTTCCGCCTCCCCTGAGGTAACAACAACTATATTGAATGGGTTTTATATACAACAGTCAACAGACAACCTTATACAAAATAATAAATCATTTTATTAGTTTGTGGATTTGCTTGAGCTAGAAAGAGCTACTGAACATAAATAAAATGTGCACAAGGTTATTGAAAAAATACCCTTAGAAAGAGCTACTAGAAAGAGCTACTGAACATAAATAAAATGTGCAAAAAGGTATTGAATTTTTTTTTTAACAAAATGTACATAAAATAAATTATAAACTATTTTGTATTTTGCTCTCTCTTGAGTCACTGCTGCTATCAGCAGCAGCACTTGTAAAGTGTACCTGCAGAGCTTGGTAGTTCTCCCATACTACTTTCACTGTTCTCTCACTTGAAGCAACCCAAACATAATAACCATAGAACAGTAGAACATAATCTTGAGTCTTGAAGATGGTTCATTTCTTTACCCCTGAAAAATATACAATCACAGTACACCAAATGAAAAATGAGAAATACTGTACAAATCATTTTACCTAGAAAAGGCTCCAGCACGTTTTGGGCTTCGCAGTTTGTGGATGCTGCACTTCTCCTCCCTAGTGCCAGCCATGTCTGCACATATGTTTGTGCGTTAAACTGATCCAAGGGTGGTCCATTGCATTTCAGGAAAATCAGATTTGAAAGCCTTTTGATGTCGAGAGAGTTTCTTTTATCTGTCAAAGTATCATTCATTGAGCTGAAAGCTCGCTCGCATTCACTTGTTGATACTGCAATGGTGTGGACAGCTGTAAGAAGCGGCTTCACGGCTGCTGGTGTCTTGGAAGCTTTAAGGTCTTTATACTCCCTAAATCCTAGGACACTTTCCCTCTCCCCAACTCTGAATCTCTGACATAAACGTCTGACCGCTGCATCCCCATATTGAATATCTAGAGATGCAGGCCAGGAGTCAGACTGGAGGACCTTGATGTCTGAGAGGAGGTGACTATCTGTCTTTTCAGATGAGGTTTTACTGACATGCAAGGAAGTTGTTGGAGTCATCCTGCACTTAACATTTTCAGCCAGGCTACGGAAAAATTGGCCATGGTTGATTTTTATAACCCTCTGATTTTCATGCAGGCATACATTTCTGAAGATTTTCTCCTTTTCAGCTTCAATGGCAGTTTGTGTGTAGGGACCAGGTGTGGATACCATTGACTCAAACACCCGGATTTGTCGGTCCAGCTGCCTGTCGGCTTGATCCAAAGTCATGTCCCGTCTCTGGAGCATTCTTGAGAGGTCACTGAGTTCTGTGAGAGCGTCATACATGATGCCAAGATTGACCACAAAAGAAACAGTAGTGAGAACATCATTGAGTCCTTTGTATTTTGCTCTCTCTCTTGAGTCCCTGCTGGTATCAGCAGCAGCGTTTGTAAAGTGTACCTGCAGAGCTTGGTAGTTCTCCCATACTGCTTTCACTGTTCTCTCACTTGAAGCAACCCAACGCACTGATAAAACACGGCCTATCACAAGGAGACGTTGTCCAACATTGTGAGCACTCTCGGTTAACTCCCTTTGGTTTTTTGGTGATGCATGGTAGAGGGAGTAAAGCTGATCTAAGAATATTTTAAAGTGGTTGATTCCTCCTACCTCCTTCAAAACATCACAAACTGCCAGTTCCAGTGTGTGATTGGAACAATGCCAGACAAACAGGTAAGGGAATTTGGAACAAAGCTGCGCAGCAACTCCTGCTTTCCTCCCAAGCATCACTGAGGCTCCATCACAAGCAAATGCCAACAAATGTTCCTGTAGGTAGTGAGGGTCAAAGCCATTATTATGAAGACATCCTAACAGTGCTTCAGTGATGTCCTTTGCTGTGGTCCCCTGCAGCTCAATCAGTTCAAAAAATATTGTGTCTGGATTTTCACTGGAAATAGCTGACCGCAGGCACACGACAAGCACAGACTTTCCACTTATTGTAGTGGATTCATCAATGAGCACACACAATTTTCTTTCATTCATCACTATGTCATTGACTACCTTCTTTTTCATTTCAGCTGCAATGTGATCCAGTATATTTGCACATGAGTTATTAGAGTGCAAAACTCTGCCCATCTTGACACCATTTAAGACTTGCAACTGGACATCTATTGGCATGTCTGTAAAGGGACGCCCATGCTTGCCAATCTTATAAGCTGTTCTAAACACATTGCAAGTTGAAGCGTAGTCAGCCTTTCTCATATCTTCAATGTGTTTTTGCATTGTATTTTGTGTTGCCTTCTCTTTTATTTCAACTGCTTTCTTGTGATAAATTGAGTCTCTGTGCTCTTTTATTTTCTTTCATAGTGAGTTTTGTTGTGCAGCCTTGTCCCTTCCAAAAGACGAGATTAAGCACCCACTCCACTCCTGCGACACTCTCTGCCCTTGCTGCATGTCCACGCGAGCACAAACTTGACTACACACACTACAACTCAACTTTTGATTTCTGCTGATCAGCCACTTGTAATTTGTGGAGAAATACCGGACTTGTGCTTGGGACCAACATTCTGGCCACTCATGCTCGCTAACGCGGCTGTTGTCATCGGTAGAAATGGTGTCATTCTTGTCCTCGTCGTCGCCAAAAGTGCCGTCGTCCGCGGCTGCGGCACTAGTGCAGCTTTCATTAGCTTGCGTCTGACCTGCAGCGATATCATTCTGGCTTGGTGGGGTGTCAGCCAGCGAGTCCTCTGATTCTGACCTTGTTCTTTTACTACTCAGAGTCTGAAGCCAGGAGAGCATATTAAGTGTTCATTGTTTTTGTATTTTAACCGAGCAGCTGTTTGCGCGTTTTACACACCCTCTCCGGACCACGTTGAGTTGTTGACATGACAACGGCAGAAGCGACGCATGCGCTTTTCACTTGTAAAACACATTGGTGTATGGGTAATGTAGTCTCTGCTCTCGGTGGGACGAATTAGGAAGCGTGCTTGTGAAGGGCGCTCTGAAAAGCGGCAGCGCAGCCAAACGATTATAACAGATGTGCAAATGAGAGTACCGGTACGCTAAAAGCACGTTCTGGGCGCATGGAGAGGTGGCGGTACTCTCAAGAGCTATATTTAGAAGTGGCGGTACTGAGTACCGGCGCGCACCGGCCCACTTAAAGCACTGCCCAGGTTGTACAAATAAACAAGGAAAAAAGAAAGGTACGTCGTTTTACCACATTCCCAAAGATATGGAAAGGCAAGCTAAATTGATTAGCGCCATTAAAAGAGGCAGGAGTAAGCAAAACAAGACTAAGAGATGGAACCCTCCAGCCGTCGGATTCTGCTTGTGCAGCAGTCATTTCATATCGGGTAAGTTACCAAATACAAGCTGATGAGTGCAAAACCACATAGTTGGATGCTATAAACGCAGTTGCAGTCATCTTTCAGCCGGCAATGGGTCAGGATTCCATCCGGCAGATCTGACAATGATGAGGCGGTAATGTAAGTAGCTGTATCTGTCATGGTCCTGGGTCACGGACCCAGTGTTTTGAGTTTATTGTTATTATTTTCTAGTTTCTTCTGTTTTTGTATTAGTTCTTAGGGTTTGGTTCTTGTGTTTAGTGTTTCTGTTATCCCTACCTGTGTCCTCTCCCAGTGTTCTGTTCGTGTCTCTGAGATTGTGTTTGTAAAACAGCTTGTGAGTTTTACTTTGAAGGTTTGTGTCTCGTTGTGTCTACTTAGGTTCAGCTGTGTTACCCTCTGGTGTGTCATTCCCTCATTACCTTGTGTGTATTTATAGTGTGTGCCTGCCTGTGTTCCTTTTCAGTTCTTCTGTGTTATTTGGTCATCTCCACATCTCTCTGCTCCACATTCTGCTCTCCATTCATCCCCTCCGTAACCTCATTATGTTTCCCTTGCATGTGACTTTGTGAATTATGGTTTCGGGTTTTGTTTAATATTAGTTTTCCCCAGTTTAGGTATATGTTTAGTTCTGCCCTCGCCTTTGTTATTTATTGTTCACTGCAAATAAACTCACTCACATCACCGCCGCTGTCTGCAACTTGGGTCCTCCTTAACTTCACCACACGACTGCTGCCCAAACCGTGACAGTATCTGTACATTGGTTACACTCTGGACTCATGCACAACGCTAATCAGCTGTAACATGTTATCTGACACACAAAAACAACAACACACTTTATTTATATCAACTTTTATTAACAAAGTTACAAAGTGCTTCACAGAAAGACATTCATAATGTGTTAAAATCAGAGAAATAGCTAAAAAGATAGACAGATCTACAGTACATTAAAGTCCATTACAATTATTATCTAATGGGAGAGAAACAAGCGAAACACACTGAGCGATTCTTTCTGAAGGACACATAAACTCTGTCAGGATCATTGCTTCGAATTCAAAATCTTCTCCTTTTCACTCAAAGTCACTTCGAGTTTTTAAGAGACATTAAAGAGAAAAAGAGAAAAACAGCTAAAGAGCTGCTGTTAGGATTTTAGAGCTGTGGCTGAATTTGGATTGACATTATTGTAGTCAGAGCTCTCCTCTGGGTCACCACGTTGCCCTGTTGAGGTGATCAAATGAAGGCATTTACAAACAAACTCCCTCTGTTTTGTCCACAAATGCATTTATTATCATTGAGAATAATTACCAATGTATATTTTGCATTTCAAATCTCACATTTTGTGCACTCACTTGTCTTGTTAATGACTTTGAGCTGAATCACAGATGTGACATTGGTGTAATCACCTTCTGCTGGACCTGAAATAATAATCTGATTGACTTTAATGTTAAACACAGTTATTGTATAATCATCCAGCTTCCACAAGCTCTATATAAATGAAAGTGTAAACTTTACCATTTTCAGTGTTTTCCCATCTTCTGACTGTCTCATAGACACAACGATCACCTGCAGGTCAGAGAAAATCAGTCACCTCATGTCTGTGATACTAATTTAAACACAAATATTCTTGCAAATAACATTTATATTAAAAGCTGCAGCAGATGTAATAAGTACAGTCTTGTTGCAAATAGCATCAGAATATTTAAAACTACATGAAAAACTAACCATGAAGAAGAGAGGAGTACACTTGCTGCTGATCTTCATCCTGACTGAGCGTCTGCTCATTAACAGCACCTTTATTAGAATATAAAATGTGACTTGCTTGATTGCTTTTATATGGACCTCATGATGCATTTGTGTGTGTGAGTGTTTGTAGTAAATAAAGGAAAAGGTCTCACCATTGGTTCTTCTGCAGTGATACAACAAGAGCAGGAGAATAATAATGAGAGAGACTCCACAAACCAGTCCAACAATCAACCACACAGGAGATGAAGAGCTGTCAGCTCCTGACACAGTTACTGTGACAAGAAAGATATTATTGATAAACTTATTTATTTTCATAAAAGTCTCAGAAAATAGAGCCAGTTGACTTCAAATCTTAAAATAAAAAAATCATTTACAAAAATGCATCAGATGTTTTGATCCTGCTCACCTTTAACTGACATCCAGCTCTGTGCTGACTCTCTTCCTGAGTACTGACACTTGTAGAAACCTTCATCAGACTTTGACACTGCAGAGATCTTCAGCTCCCCTCGGGTATCATTTTGAATAAGTTTGTCATTGTGATAGAAAAACACATTGGAAAGTATTTTTTGTGTTCTCAAACTGCAGCTCAGACTAACAGAAGCTCCCTCAGTCACAGGATGAACAGGACTCACCAGGATAGGACCATTACCATCATCTGTGAAACAATCACACACAATTGTTTCAGTCACATCAGCTGCTGCACACTTTTAGAAAAGCTGACAAACAATAATAAGAACAGATTGTACAAATGTTTTTCATCATGAAGATCTGATCTTGTGTATTTAAAAACTGCTGTTTCTCCAGATAAAATTTCTTCACATACAGCAAAGCTGGGACAAATGTTCACGTGACATTTAAATCATTCAAATCCAAGAAGTAAATGTATAATAACATACTCTGTACAGTGATGTTGACTGCACTGCTGAACTCTCCTGATCCAGACTCACACCAGTACACTGCAGTATCTGACTTTGATGTGTTGATGTTACATGTGGATCCAGTCATTCTCCTACAGTCAGAGTACAGTCGGCCGTCCTCAGAGAACTTCCTTACTCTCCACTCAGTGAAGTTTCCCTCACAGGTCAGTGAGACAGAGTCAGAGGTGAAGTGTTGCACTCTGTCAGGACTCACTGTGAGAGACGCTGCTGAATGAACATCTGGAAACAACATGCAGTGAAGAGACAAAGCTCACAGATGTTAGGATTCAAAATATCACAGTGAAAATATACATATGACTTTTGTGTGGTTCACAGGAGTCCTGCTGGTTATGCAGCCAGATTTACAGACGTTCAAATCATCAACATGAAGATTAAAATTCCTCAATCTGACCTGCAGACCAGACAAACTTTGGTTGACTGTGATCAGTGTGATACTCTGGGTCTCCTCTTCCAGCTCTGCACACATATCCTGCTGTGTGTGTCTGTCCATGAATGATGTAGGAGTCCTGTGCAGTCCCACTGCCATCAGGTAGCAGCTCATAACTGGAGGATTTCTCTGATAGATCAGGAACAGCTTTATACCAGTAGAAGCTCCATCCTGCAGACGGATGTTCAACCTCACAGTTCAGAGTTACTGAGGCTCCAGGACTCAGCCATGATGGAGACACAGTGAGGACAGGACGGGGTTTATCTGTTCAACAAAGATTTTCTCTCAATGTTTCGTCTCTTAACTCTGAATTCAATGTCACTAAAATGTTGACTCACAAATATTTATGATGAACTTTAAGAGTGAGACTATCTAAACATGTCAAATATCTCAACATGTACTAATAAAAACACATTTTTACAAACTGTTTCTATTTCCAGCTTAAATGAACTATGACTCTACTTACTGTCAGAAACTGTCAGTGTGACTGAATCACTCCACTCTGTTGTTTTATGCTGTGAACTTTTCATTCTGCCCTTACAGCGATAGTTTCCACTGTTGGATGATGAAGCAGATCTAATCCTGTATTCATTTTGATTTGGAGCTTTTATCATGCTGTTTGTTTCCCCACTCATAATCCCACTCAGTGTCTCCTTTCAGTCTTATTTGACACAGTCCAGTTCAAGAATTGCTCAACATCATAATGCCAAACAGGTTTAAGAAATATGATGCTGTTGTGTCTTCATCTAAATGCTGAGTCGTGAATTTATTTTGCATTGTTCTTTAAACCCAAAATCAAAACTTCACTTATTCCCTGTTGTACTCTGTGTAGTAAAATGGGTTTCCTCTTCTTCCTCTGCACGAAGGAAGAGACTTTCCTGTGAGACACTGTTTTGTCAACTCGCGTTGAAAACTGCAAGGCTTAAAAGATTTCAAGTCTCATTACCAGTAATTCTATCATGACTCACAAAGATCACTTGTAACAGTGTGAGCTCCAATGTGGATTTTTTTAAATATTTAATTCACTGTTTTAGGAATATACAGTGGCTTGCAAAAGTTTTCGGCCCCCTTGAACTTTTCCACATTTTGTCACATTACAGCCACAAACATGAATCAATTTTATTGGAATTCCACGTGAAAGACCAATACAAAGTGGTGTACACGTGAGAAGTGGAACGAAAATCATACATGATTCCAAACATTTTTTACAAATAAATAACTGCAAAGTGGGTGTGCATAATTATTCAGCCCCCTGAGTCAATACTTTGTAGAACCACCTTTTGCTGCAGTTACAGCTGCCAGTCTTTTAGGGTATGTCTCTACCAGCTTTGCACATCTAGAGACTGAAATCTTTGCCCATTCTTCTTTGCAAAACAGCTCCAGCTCAGTCAGATTAGATGGACAGCGTTTGTGAACAGCAGTTTTCAGATCTTGCCACAGATTCTCGATTGGATTTAGATCTGGACTTTGACTGGGCCATTCTAACACATGGATATGTTTTGTTTTAAACCATTCCATTGTTGCCCTGGCTTTATGTTTAGGGTCGTTGTCCTGCTGGAAGATGAACCTCTGCCCCAGTCTCAAGTCTTTTGCAGACTCCAAGAGGTTTTCTTCCAAGATTGCCCTGTATTTGGCTCCATCCATCTTCCCATCAACTCTGACCAGCTTCCCTGTCCCTGCTGAAGAGAATCACCCCCAGAGCATGATGCTGCCACCACCATATTTGACAGTGGGGATGGTGTGTTCAGAGTGATGTGCAGTGGTAGTTTTCCACCACACATAGCGTTTTGAATTTTGGCCAAAAAGTTCCATTTTGGTCTCATCTGACCAGAGCACCTTCTTCCACATGTTTGCTGTGTCCCCCACATGGCTTGTGGCAAACTGCAAACGGGACTTCTTATGGTTTTCTGTTAACAATGGCTTTCTTCTTGCCATTCTTCCATAAAGGCCAACTTTGTGCAGTGCACGACTAATAGTTGTCCTATGGACAGATTCCCCACCTGAGCTGTAGATCTCTGCAGCTCGTCCAGAGTCACCATGGGCCTCTTGGCTGCATTTCTGATCCGCGCTCTCCTTGTTCGGCCTGTGAGTTTAGGTGGACGGCCTTGTCTTGGTAGGTTTACAGTTGTGCCATACTCCTTCCATTTCTGAATGATGGCTTGAACAGTGCTCCGTGGGATGTTCAAGGCTTGGGAAATCTTTTTGTAGCCTAAGCCTGCTTTAAATTTCTCAATAACTTTATCTCTGACCTGTCTGGTGTGTTCTTTGGACTTCATGGTGTTCTTGCTCCCAATATTCTCTGAGACAACCTCTGAGGCCATCACAGAGCAGCTGTATTTGTACTGACATTAGATTACACACAGGTGGACTCTATTTAGTCATTAGCACTCATCAGGCAATGTCTATGGGCAACTGACTGCACTCAGACCAAAGGGGGCTGAATAATTATGCACGCCCCACTTTTCAGTTATTTATTTGTAAAAAATGTTTGGAATCATGTATGATTTCTGTTCCACTTCTCATGTGTACACCACTTTGTATTGGTCTTTGTTGAAAGATTTTATTATGTTTATGTTTAGAAGTACACTTTGTTTAAGCTTTTCTAGATGTGTTTGCTCTTCTTTATTAGAGAAGTTACGTTGTGCAAGCTTTGTGTGCATTCCAGAGCTCTCTGACTTTCACACACACATCCTGGGAGCATGAGAGAGGTTGTACCTTCTCTTACTGATTTATGGTATAGGAGGACACCTACTCTGTATCTGTTTTAGTCTAAGAGCCTTTTGTTTAGATGGACCGCTAGACTCCTGGCACCAGCTTTGGGGAGTCTTCACGGGGTCATATCTCGACCACACACACACACACACACACACACAAGGTATACGTCATATGTTAATGAACCTATGCATATTCATGTAACCACAATAAAAGAGCAGTGTTACGGGAGAGCGGACGAGAGCGACTGAGGTCAAGCGAAGGAACAGCGCCTGTCCAGTTCTCTCCCGTGCACGTTAATTTGTAAAACCTGTCTGAGTGTCATTTATTCCAATCTGAGTTGCATTACAGGAAAACTCCTTACAGTCTTTCACGTGGAATTCCAATAAAATTGATTCATGTTTGTGGCAGTAATGTGGCAAAATGTGGAAAAGTTCAAGGGGGCCGAATACTTTTGCAAGCCACTGTATTTGTTATATTGATAGTAAATATTATATTTGAAGTGTGAAATAATATACTGATCTGACTCTAAAAGAAGCAGATGTTCTACTGCTAAGAAATGAACACTTTCTAATCCTAATCAACATTTGTGGATTTGTCTGGATGTAAAGCTTGTTTTGACTGTAGGACACTGGGGTACCCACAGAGGCCGTCACAAACTTGGAGAGAACAGTCCATTCAAATCCAGGACCAACTTGCTGCGAGGTGACAGTCTTTACCACCACTGTCATTGTTTGATCATTCATTCATTTGAATTTTTATTGTGATACACACTATTACTATTATTAATAATAATCTAAATTGAGAAAAAAACAAATGATAATAATATAGGCAGCCAGTGTTGGTCAAGTTACTTGAATAGACCTTTCAGCCCAATTCTACTTTTTATGCATCTATCATATAAAATTGAATCAAATGGAAAGCCTCTTTCTACAATTTATGCACATTGCATTAAGCAAAATTAAATTATATGCAACCATATTCCAGCATATTAAATAAAATATTGTTTTTTTGTTTACACTCACTCTTTCAAATAGATGCAAGTAAAACACAGCAAAAAATAATTAAAATCAAATATTCAGTGGCACTAAGTCCTGTCCCTTATAAATCTATTTTCACTTGTTTAGCAGGAGTGGGGAGGTTTGCCCGGTGCTGCAGCGGTCATGTCAGTGGGAGGATCCGGGTGTTTCTCTATGAACTTCACATTCCCGTGGCAGCGTGCTAGGTGCTTGCTCAGATTTTAAGTTTAATTTTCTGCTGTAGAAAGAAGTTTTCTTCTCACGCAGTGTACAGCGGACTGTCACTTTTCATTGAATAAAACTTAAAGTAATGTAAGTACGTCCACGTTTTAAACACTGCATGCAGTGGTAGTGACATGGGCAGTTGCCCAGGGCGGCATTGTGGTGGGGGCGGCATCATGGGCATCAGCAAAAAAAAGTTGCTCGCACCCATGCTGCCCTGACATCATGCCAGCGCATTTTGGGGATTGCATGGGCATCGCATTGCATGAGGAGTAAGGGCGCGCTCCATTTACAAGGTTCACCTGTTGCTTGCTGCACAGGGAGGAGAGGGGTGGGATGGCTGGGGATTCTCTGGCTGGCTGGAGCGGCACCTAATAACCAGCTCCGCGAATAAAACAAAATAAATAAAAACAAACGAACAAACTAGGGTTGTCAACGTTAACGCCGTCATCACCATTAACACAATTAAAAATTTTAATGCAATTAATCCATCTGGAGCGCAGATGGGTTGATTGTGCGCCTGCTTGCTGCTGATGCTGTGCTGAAGTCTCACACACAACCTGTCGAAAGGGGAGGGGGCGGGCTCCTTCCAAATAGAGCACATTTCAGTCATAATGGTGTCAGTCCAAGCCCATTATGTAATAATCATTTTTCCTGGGTTGTGTGAAATCCCAGAAAAGAGGGACCCAGGGCACCAAACAGGCCAGGACCGCCCCTGGCTGCATGGTCATACTCTCTCCCACGCTCCATATTATCTATTGTTGATCTACACATGTCTGTTGCTGCCATGGTCGTTGCATGCACTTATGTCTTTACGTCTTATGTCTTTTTCAACTTTGAAGGAAAAAATTGATCATTTGAGAAGCTCTAATATGCTGCATGACATTCCTCCTTCTCATGAAGAACATGTAGTTGGCCTTAAAGGTAATGTTCTTTCAAATCATATCTATCTGAGAGATTGTTCTTCGTCACCATGGGGAAATATTCTTCCTCTTCTGCCCCTTTTTACTGTGGTGTGCCTCAGGGGTCTTTGTTACGTCCTACGTTGTTGTCCTTGTACATGCTGCCCTTGGGACTCATTTTCAAAAAAACATAACATCTCCTTCCACTGCTACGCAGATGACATCCAAATCTACTTCCCTCTGAATCTGGATGCCCCGTTTTCATTCCTGCCTTTGTTTGACTGTCTGCGGGATATTAAAGACTGGCTATCCCATAACTCTCTTACCTTAAATGAAAACAAAATGAAAATTATTGTTTTTCATAGCCACATTCCCCTGGGCCAGCTAACTGATACACTGGGGTCTTTTGCCAGCCATCTCTCTCATTCCGTTAGAAACCTCGAGGTGCTCCTGGATAGCTCCTTCAAATTAGACAAGCAAGGATTTTAAAATCCTTTTTTTCACTTTTAAAATTTTAAATAAACTGGCTCCTAGTTACTTTACCAATCTCCTTGACCTGTGTGCTGATAGTGTTAATGCAGCTGTCCCTTTAATAGTTTAATAGACACCTGGAGACATCGCAGGATGTAGGAAGTGGAAGGAAGCAGGAAGTAGTAAGGTTTATTGAAGTTTACACATGGCTAAGTGACTGCTAGGAATCCACATGCATCTGCCCCCAATCCTTCATCTTTTGGAGCATCGTCTGTATGTATATTGTTTATTTGATACTCACCTGTAGTTCCTGTAGTATTTTGTGACATGAGGGAAGTTTAATGTGTAACTTTGATAAGTTGTTGAAACCACATGTTTAGAGTGCGGCTATGCTTATTCTCGCAGCTAAAGTGCTACGCTATGTTGATTTAGATTATTGTAGATTGTTGGTACAGTGTATATGGAAGATTTAAAGAATATACTTTGTGATTGTAATTGTGTTATGTTTGTTTCAGTTTCACACTTTCTACATCATTAAACCTGTGGACAAAGAGTAATGGTCTCCAGAGTCTTGATGGAAGAAAAGGGTTAAACCTTGCTGCCTGTTCCTCTTCTGCGCAGTGTGAAGAGGGAAAGGCAGTACAACCTGTATAACCCCAAGAGAGCACTAAGGTCTTCTAGTCAACTGCTTTTAGTGCAACCAAGGTCTCGTTTAAAAGCCAGAGGTGACCGTGCCTTTGCTATTGCTACCACACTGTCACGGTTCTGGGTCAGTTTGACCCAGTATTTTGAGTTGTCATGTTTTGGTTTGATTTTATATTTGGTATTGTATTCTGATTCTTGTTCTTTCTTGACTATTATTAGAATTCTATGTTTCTGTTTATTCGTGTTTAAGGATTTGTTCTTTGGTTGGTCTCATGTTTACTATAGTTTGAGTTCCATGTGTCATATTCTTCCGGTCTCTCTCAGTGTCAAGTTTGCATTTTTGTGAATTGTTTCTTATTTCCTGTTTTACTTTGAAGGATCATGTTCATGTCTCATGTCAGTGTGTTCAGTTTTACTTCTCCCCTGTCTCGTTAGCCTAATTTCTCCCAGCTGTGTCTCCCTCCTGTTGCCCATTCCCTGATTACTCCCTGTGTATATAAGCCCCGTGTTTTCCTGTGCTCTCTGTCGCGTCGTACCCTCAACATGCTGTGTGTTTTGTCTCATGCTCCTGTTTAGTTTTTCCTCTTCCAGTAGTGATGGCCAAATGAAGCTTACTGAAGCTTGTATTGAAAAATGGTTCATTACTCGAAGCTTTTCAACACAGTCCTCTCTGGTGACATCTGATGGCCAAAAAATATGAAGAGCAGCTTCAATCCACAAAATAAAACCAACTGCTTCATAATGATTGCTCACTCTACAGAGCGGAATTCTGTCTGATATTGGGCTGCTGTTGTGTTGCTTTGAACGCGTATTTTTTGGTGTTAAAAATGTAGTTTATGTGTTTAATAAATAATTTTGACCAGTAAACTTTCCTTGTTTGAACATGCACCATTGTGTGGTCTTTCTTTGCTTGTGACTTCTTGATGTTGGTAAATACAATAATTGAAAAATACCACATTACATATAACATACATATAATAATGCACATTATGGAGTATGCTTCTGCTGTGAGGTCCTGCCTCCATGTACTTATGCAATTAATCTCTAGATGGGTATATTTATAAATAATATTATATTAGGGAAATTTTCCTATACATATTTTTGACCTGGGGGTAGAATTGATTATGAAATGGAAAGGGAAATGCTTATGAACTTTCAAATTAAAACCATGATGCATTTAAGGTAACCCTTTTTCATTTTTATTTAAGAAGAGAATTAGTTCCACTGTGCGATGGCCGAACCTGTTCCTTTTCGTGGAGATAATTTCTCCTGCCTTAAGGAAAATCCCTTCACATGGCACAGAAGAGGCTGGAGTGCAGAGAAACTGGTAGAGATGCAGTTATGGCTCCACAAACTATCAGCTAAAGAGAATAAATAAATTAAATTGCTGCACATTTTGTAGACTAACATTTTAAGATTATTTTTTAAAATAAAATATATCTTTGTATAACATTAAATGTTACGGGTCAAATGGAAGTTTTTCTAAAGTTATTTAATGATATTTATATTATGAAAAGCAGATTTTTGACATTTTAAGTTTTTCCCGTTTTCAGATGAAATAAACACGCACAAAACAAAAGCAAACAGCCAGAACACAAAGCTGGAAAACCCACCGATCAGAATCAACTCAAAATACTCCCACACAACAGAATCAAATCTCTCAGTGGAATGATCAGTGGTTCGCTATCTGTCACCATCAAAACACTCCACAAATCCCGCAAATGATTCACTTCCTACCATTTGAATCAGGTACCGAAGCAGTTACGTGCGTAATGAAGCTTCGGACGTCACTGGTCACGTGACTTTTGCCAAACGAAGCAAGCCTCGACACAGTGCTTCTGAACCAGTGTGTTGTTTTTTTCGACACACGCTCCGGAGCGTCAGCTTCAAGCGGGCCATCACTATCTTCCAGTGTTTCAGTCCTTAGTTGCTCTGACCAGAGTTTTGTTTTGTTTTTTGGTCAGCTTAATTTATTAAGAGGTTTTTTCCCAGCAATAAAGCTGTGCTTTAAGTTTAAAGTCCTGTCTCCAAGAGTCCTGCCTTTTGGGTCCTTGGCATATGAAAGCTGAGCAGCACTACGATAGCTAGAAAGCTGTATTAAAGAGTCGTTTTTTTGTGTGTTTGGGTTTTTTTTGTTGTTTTTTTTTTTTACTGATTATAGATGAAACATCTCCAACTTACATGATACAGTCAGTGTGATGATATCACTCCACTCTGAGAAGAAATAGTCCCTTCTGCCCCGGCAGCTGTATCCTCCACTGTCAGACTCAGTAGCTCTGATGATTCTGTATTCATTGGATGTTGGAGGTGTGTTTAACTTGGCTGCTCTCCATTCATACGTCCACTGAGCTCCTTCACCTCCCTGAATCTCACATCTGACAGTGACTGTCTCACCGCTGTATATCTGAGTCCAGGATGGCTGCAGGGTCACAGTGGGCTTACTGGGAACTGTTCACAGGAAAATTTATAAAAGAGAAGCATGAAATCATCAGAGAAATATTAAGAATATATATTTCATAATAATGGTAAATTTGTTGATTTCTACTTAGGAATGGACCTGCACAAAACGAAAAAGATAATTTTGTGTTCATTTAACAGATGGAGAAAAACAGTGAGGCTGTGAGGAGTGATTGACTGTATGACTGCCTTTTCTGGTCTCACTATGACCGTGGGTTTATCTAAACCAGTCATTCTCAAACTGTGGGCTCCTTCTAGCGATACACAGGAAGTCTCCAAAAAATATTTTAAAGATTAAATAATATACCATGTTCTGACTGGGGGATTTCTGAAAAATTAAACGTACAGTCTGCTATCACTTCAGACATAAATGACGACAGAAAAGTAAAGAGGAGTGACGTTTGTAGGGTTACTGAAGTTGAGCTACCTGGTATATAATGTTGTGCTAATCCATCCACAATACGTGGTTAGTCATTAACATACTGCTGCATGGGCTGGACTGTAGTTCGTAAGGTTTTAAAAACAGCTTTAAAACATGCTGCTGAAGAATAGTGGTAATAAAAACCGAGAGAGGCCTACAGTAATCACTGACTGTTTTAAGGGGCTTGTTCAGATTAAATAGAACAAGATACAAAGCAGTAAAACCTGTTTAAAAACACTACAGCCTTAATAAACGCAGAGTAGTTTTGCCACCGAAGCAGGGTTCTTATTTGATCACTTTAAGACCGGATATCCCACCTGCTGTGAATGTTTTTAATGCAGTACAGTTGTTATAATTATAGCTTGTAACATCTTGTTTATGACAGTAAAAATAAATGACATTCATATAAGAAATAAAATTGTCTTGTGTAAACTGTATATTGTGTTAAATAGGCCTATACTACTGTCATTTTTAATAGAAATGAGTAATTACTCTCCAAGTGACAGATCACATTGTGTTACAAAATCAAACTCGCTCTGATTTATTATTCATTGAAAGACAAATATCAGATAAAACAGTTTTGAATTTCTTATCATCTCTGTTTGCCTTTTCATTAATATTTTAATAGTTTCATGCACTGAACAACATCTTTGATTTCTTTTGGAGTGTTATCATGAATTTGTAAAATGTTATTTGGCCATTGTTGCAGGTCTATGAATTATTTAAAATGGAAATAATAAATCACTGTAAATAACTTTCAGTCAGTTTGAATGTGGGAACCTTGTCACTGATGACTGACAATCAGTGTTTGGTGAAAGGCTTTTTATCTTCTTTTTCCCAAACAATCACAGGGTTTTTGAATAAGTTTTCAATAGTAGTAAAAAAAATACAAAAATAGTACTATTAATAGTTCTATTTTATTATATTACTATTAAAATAGTACTATTTAATAGTATTAAAATGACTTTATAAACCGTGATGATGACAAATAGTCTGGGTGTAAGAATGATAAACCTCTCCCACTCCAACAGAAATAAACGATACCATTCAGTGTACTGTAACTATTAAAATATGATTTTCTGATTTTCACAGAAATAAATAGTCTCCAATAAAATGATCTACATTAAAGTCTGTGGTTGAGGTTATAAATCAGCTGATGTAAATGTAAACATGAAAACATTAAATGTCAGCATGAATCATGGTCCAACTCACATGAAACTGTCAGTCTGAAGGCATCACTCCATCCTGTTAAGAGATAGTCACTGCTACCCCGACATCTGTAGTCTCCACTGTGGGACACTGAAACTCTGCTGATCCTGTATTCACTGGATGTTGGAGGGCTGTTTGTGTTGGGTGCTGTCCATTCATATTTCCACACCTTTCCTTCACCTCCCTGAATCTCACATCTGAGAGTGATTGTCTCACCAGTGAATATCTGAGACCAGCTGTGCTGCAGTTTCACAGCAGCCAAAACTGTTCAACAAACAAATAAATACAAATATTTAAATAAATAAATTAAGAGGAAACACAAAACACATAAAGAAATCATAGTTATAAGTGTTACTTTAATTCAATTATAGATTTCAGTTTTATGTCACAACAAAATTTCACCCTCACCTTGTTTCTGAACTGTAACTGGAGCACTGTCCTCTGTGGAGAAAACTGGATCTCCTCTCCCTCCTCTGCAGTAATAGATGCCTCCTTCTGAAATACTGATAGTGTGCTCTGATGTTCCAGCTCCTATTTTCTGAGCTCCAGAAAACTGTGAATCACGTCTGAACCAGTCAAACTTCCAGCCAGCAGAGCCCTCCACAGAGCAGCTCAGTGTCACACTGCCCCCTGCTGGTATGATTGAACTGTGTGCTGTCAGTGTGGCTCTGGGTTTACTTGCTGTTGTAGTTACAGGAAAGACAAACATCAGACTGTCAGTTGCTTCAGGAAAAACTTTGTTACAATAAATAAAGATTTTAAAGAGAAAGTAAAAAATTCAAGAATCATTTTAGAAATATGCAATTTGTTGTTTTTTTCAGTAAGTGCTTAATAGTAATGATCACACTTTACACATTCACTCAGTCATTTAGCTTCTAGCACCAAACAGAAAATATTTACCTGCATGTGACACATTAGACTGTCTTCATGCACAACTACACTACAGATTCCCTCTGATTTATTCTTCATCTATTCAAAGACAAATGTTACAAATACAAAGTACTTTATCCATGTTTAATCCATGGTCAGTCTGTTTGTGTCCGCTCTACATTTCCCTTTAATAATAGTCTAAAGTCACACTACACTGAATGGTGTCTGTTATTGTTCGAGCACCGTGACCATCGCTGACATGGTTCCAACATCAAGTTCAGGTAGTTTTCTATGATCTTAAATTTAATTTTGAATAATGTAAACACCTTATTTACAGAGGAAAATTCAACAATCAGAGAGGCTGACAGACTCCAATGAAGTCTCCAATAAAATAAAACCACACAGGAGTCCTTTGAGTTTAATTCAGCTAAAGATGGAGTCTGTGTTCCTCATGAGACCAAACTTGCCAAAATGTGAACAACCTGTGGAGGGTCTTGTTTAACGCTGCCACTGCCGCTTGTCTAACATCTGATTGGTTACCATGTAGAGTAAGTCAGCACAGATCAATACTAGAGAATCGACTGCGATGAACTGGTGGTACTGTGGACGTGGGGCAGCCAGGTATCCCAGAATGCATTTCAATTCACAAGCAGCAATTATAGTGCTATCGAGTATAAGTAAAGTTTTAAAATACCCAGTTTGTCTGTCACCAAGTGTACTTTTTTAATCCATGGTCAGTTTGTTTGAGTCTGTTTGCATAAGTGCTTCGATGTTAGCTTTGCTAACTGTTAGCTGACGGACTGTTCTGAGCTCTCGATGCCACAAAGCACGACTCCAGTCACACAGTTTAACACCCACACTGAGTGAACACTGGACATAATTCACTGAGGTTTTATCTGTGGGGTGATGTTTATTTCATTGATTTATTTAATGCTGATTAAATCAGTTTGACTCAGATTAAAGTTTCATAACTGCACAGTGTTACTGAAGTTTAATGTCTGACTGGAGCGCATGTTGAACTGAAACATTCACTTGCTTTTTCTTTGATATTCATAAATGTTATATATTTTTAACCAATCATTTTGAATTAAAACTAAAATTACAAATATTTTTATACAAGTAGAAAAGAAAGAATTTCCACCCTGAGAAGAAACGTCTGAACCAGCATGTTGATGCTGTTCATGGACACTGAAGACTGCAGCCTGTCCACAAATGGTTAAATTATCAGTTTTGTAATATAAACGCAAACTGTCTGTTATCATGTTTGAAAGTTTACTAGAAAAAAATAAATAAATTAACATCTGATTTGTGATTTTATTTAATAGGCAGATGACTAATTTTCCCAATTAAAGGTTAGATTAACACAATAAGTAATTTGAAATAATCTGGATGAAAGATCTTACATGATACAGTCAGTGTGATGATATCACTCCACTCTGAGAAGAAATAGTCCCTTCTGCCCCGGCAGCTGTATCCTCCACTGTCAGACTCAGTAGCTCTGATGATTCTGTGTTCATTGGATGTTGGAGGTGTGTTTAACTTGGCTGCTCTCCATTCATACGTCCACTGAGCTCCTTCACCTCCCTGAATCTCACATCTGACAGTGACTGTCTCACCGCTGTATATCTGAGTCCAGGATGGCTGCAGGGTCACAGTGGGCTTACTGGGAACTGTTCACAGAAAAATATCCAGTTAGAGACAAATAGAAACATGAAGTCATTTTGAAGCCTGATTTTCTTTTTGCTGATGTTCAGAGGAGAAAGATTTACTGCATCCTGGTGACATTTTGACTGTAAATGAAGCTGGATTGAAAAATCAGTGTTTACATTTATTTAATGTGTGGTACACGTGTGTGGTGGCCCACCGGTGTATCTGACTCACACAGCCTGTTCTCCACACACTCCACATTTATAAAGTGCTCTACAAATCCTAACATTACAGCTAACAGCTGCATTTTCCCTTTGAAGAACCACTGACTGCTACAGAGACAGGGAGTGAAGGTGGACAGTATATCCTTGTTTTTATGGCAACACATTTACCTTGAAAGTGGTACAACTGTGTATAATATGATTCACAATCATTAAGTAAGATTTACAAATGTGTGCAGTGATTTGTGTGCAACTTTTCAGGTCTCCAGTTCACACAAACTATTTTACAAATGTGTCGACACAAACCTGAGTAACTGCTGATCATTGAG
The DNA here is from genome assembly GCF_001858045.2 of Oreochromis niloticus. NCBI lineage: Eukaryota > Metazoa > Chordata > Actinopteri > Cichliformes > Cichlidae > Oreochromis > Oreochromis niloticus. The sequence continues at coordinate 32,828 of NW_020327153.1, forward strand.
GCACAAATTTTAAGGTCCGGATTGTTTTTCCAGATTTCTTTCTTTAAAATTCATCGTCCATAATTCAGAGATGATAATAAATATACTTAATACAATACAAGATGTAGAAGAAGAGGTTTTTTACCTTTTAAGAACTTTTTAACAAAAACATTAAAGAGGAGAAAAACAGCACAGGCCTGTGCAGGCCTACTTTAAATAAAGCATCATTGTGCAGGTCTGTTTGAGTTCACAATAAGTAAATAAAATGTAGCTGTGGTCCAATAATTGTAAAATAAGAAGAATAATCATGAAAACTATTTGTATGTAATTATGTCTTCAGTCCATTTCAATGAGCGATGATCTTCTGTGCTTTTTCATGCAGCCACGGGCAGCCCTGAGTATAAAATACAATTACATCAGCTCAGGGTCGAAAATATAAAGATATTTATTGCACAATAACAACATATCTGGTGATAATATAAAGGTCACAAAACCTTAAATACATGTGGACGAATCACCTGACACGCACAGATCACGTCTCGTGCCCACGTGGGGTTTTGAGTCTAATTTAACTGCAGCTTCACACAGATCCACAAATGTGAGCTGCTTTCAAGTCACAAATCATTGCTTGTTGATCATATCGTGCACATTTGTAACACTTTCAAGACAAATTTGTCTCCTTATGAAAGCAGACTGTGTCATGTTGACATGAGTGTCAGAATGGCAGGTTTATCTCCAGATCCACGGCTCTGACCCACGGAGACCTCTGGCTGATGCTCAGTGTTCTGAGTTTGGCTCGTAGCTGCTAACTAGCTTTCTGCTCTGGGTCAACTTATGGCAAAGTGCAGAGATGGAGAGAGGCGTGGGAAGGTTACAGCAGCACACTTTCTTCCTCTGGAGGCGGTGAACACAGTGAACAGCTGGATACTAACATCTGGCTCACAGCTGGGCCTGTCAGACTCTCTCTGGCTGCAGTAGCTGCTGCTATAAACACACTTTGCTTTTTCTCACTCTGTAAACTTCCTCCTGCAGATGGTGTATTTAGGGCTCTATGGCTTCATACATGTAGTCTTTCATGTCCACTTAAAGTCTGTTTAATGTGAAGAAGCATTTAGAAAGAGAGAGGCCAAAAATATTTAACACAAATATTTTAAAGACTAACAGCAGCTAATGAGCTATAAATATGCAGTTTTTCTAGTCTTTTCTGGAGTTGATGCCACAATGTTTATTTCTACATTTGTATGAAACACATGAGAAACTTAAATAACAGAAAGTTTAAAACTCACAAGTCTCCACAACTGTGACGTCACTGCTGTCCTCTGTGTAGTAAACTGGATCTCCTCTCCCTCCTCTGCAGTGGTACAGACCTCCTTGTGAGACACTAATAACTCTGTTTGCTTCATTTCCTCTCATGAGCTGAGCTTTAGAAGAGACTGAATCACGTCTGAACCAGTCAAACTTCCAGCCAGCAGAGCCCTCCACAGAGCAGCTCAGTGTCACACTGCCCCCTGCTGGTATGACTGAACTTTGTGCTGTCAGTGTGGCTCTGGGTTTACTTGCTGTTGTAGTTACAGGAAAAACAAACATCAGCTTCGGAAACAAACTTTGTTATATAACAATTATATCAATTTGTATTTTTTTTTTTTTTTAAATCCAGTACATGCTTAATAGCTCACAACCCTGGATAATGGGTTAAGATGGATGGATGGAGTTCAATAATAGATCTTAGGTTTCTCAGGTAGGTCGGTCCCTGATCTCAGTGTGATCATCACACTTGATGCAAACAGGCACCAACAGGACAAGAAAAAAAAGTTTATTCAAAGCAAATTTGATGAGAATCAACAACTGGCAGCAGCACATGAGGACAGCACAGGTATCTCAGCTAACTGTTAGCCAGCTAGAGAGCCAGGAGCTAACGCTGGATGTATATAACATGATGAAAACTTTATCAGAGTGAATCAAGAATCAGGTGAAACTGCTTTTATGCTCTGCCACCAAACTGTACTCCTAAATGCAGAGACAGGTGAACTATACACTGTTAGCTGATCTGAGAGCAGCTGTAAAAGTGGGACATCTGAGCTTCTACTGTTTACCTGTGTTTGTTTGTTTGTTTGTTATTGTTTTTAAATAAAGTGAGTGAAAAACAGCTGATTCAAAGAAAGAAACTGTTAAGAAGAATGAATGTCAACACATATTTACCCTCAAAGTCATAATACAATATAAAGAACTTAAAATGACAGCTTTCACTAAAATCTTCTAGCATTTATGTTGTTTCGTTAATTTTATACTTTTATTTCCTACAAACGAGACATTTTCAGAAATAAGTCTGAATGAGTCTGATTTTCTTTTGTAAACTGACTTTGTGGCAAACAATCAAATCAATGATTTTATTAGGAATATATTCAAAAACTAGAGTGTAAAAGCCATTTTTTTTCCTTTCTTGTATTAAACCCAGTCATGTGTCTGTGTTTATATTAATTGTAACAAACAGCAGTATTTGATGAGATCATAAGAATGATTTTTATTCTTTTTTTAATAAAAATTGTAGATTTGTTGTTTGTTGTTGAGGGAGTTTGAAGAATACTATATCTTTTCATCCTGTATCTTTATACCATTATTGTCCTCAGGTGATGGAGCAGCAGGTCAGCATTGGCGTCTCTATACCAGCTGAAAGTTCATGACACAAAGTGGTGACAAACTGTCTACAATGAGGCTACTATCAGCTGCAGCTCTTTGTCTGACTAACAATGGAACATGCTTTGTAGACCATTGAATTCATCCTGTGCTGACCATTATGACATTTGTCAAATGGAGATCACACAACAAACATGACTTACTTGATCCTGACAATGTGAAGGCTTCACTCCACTCTGTTGAAGAATATGAGTCATCTCTGCGTCGACTCTTACACATGTAGTCTCCACTGCTGGACTCAGAAACTCTGAATGTCACATCATTATTGTGTGTCCACTGTGTGGGTGTCCTGGGTCCTCTCCATTCATACTCCCACTCAGTGGTTTCACCTCCTTCCTGCACCTCACATGTCAGAGTGATCGTCTCACCTCTGAATATCTGAGGCCAGTTGGGTTGTTGTTTTACAACAACTTTATTGGAAACTGTTTACACATATTAACAGTTGAGATACAAATAGAAACATGAAATCAACACAGAAAACTTCACACTGTATGTTTGATAATCATGAGTGAATGTATATTTCAAACTAAATGACTGAACTCACAGGTTATCTCAATGGTGACATCATCACTTATATCAGTGTAGTAAACTGGGTTTCCTCTTGTTCCTCTGCAGCTGTAGATTCCTCCTTGAGATACTCTGATATCTCTGTTATGTTGATCTCTGATTTGACCTTCAGAGGTTGTTTGGGTTCGTCTGAACCACTCATATTTCCATCCATCAGAGCTCTGCACAGAGCAGGTCAGTGTCACACTGCCCCCTACTGGTATGATTGTTGTTCCTGCTGTCAGTGTGGGCCTGGGTTTATCTGCTGTTATGAAAAACAAGGAAACAAAATGTACACCTGATCCATTACAAAGATATCAACAGGTTTTAACTTCATTCAAATTCCAACAAATTAAAATCTACAAATTTCCTCATTTTAATAATTTTTTTCTCTGTAGTTTAAAATGCTTCACATTTTTGCTGATTTCTGTCTCAACATGGTGACAGAGCTGCAGTAATTCAGGTTGTAGATCTGTAAATAAACACAGTGTAAATGTTTGTCTAATCTCTTCTGCTTGTTGCTTTTCCTCAGTCGTGGTTTCTTAGCAGCTGTTTGACCATAAAGGCCTGATTCACACAGTCTCCTCTGAACAGTTGATGTAGAGACGTGTTTGCTACTGGAACTCTGTGTGACATTTATCTGGGCTCTAATCTGAGGTGCTGTTAACTTGTGATTTCTGAGGCTGGTGACTCGGATGAATTTATCCTCAGCAGCAGAGGTGACTCTTGGTCTTCCTTTCCTGGGGCGGTCCTCATGTGAGCCAGTTTCATTGTAGCGTTTGATGGTTTTGCAACTGCACTTGTGACACATTCAAAGTTTTAGCAGTTTGCTGGACTGACTGACCTTCAGCTCTTAAAGTAATGTTGGACTGTTGTTTCTCTTTACTTAACTGATTGGTTCTTGTCATTAAATGAATTCTAGCAGTTGTCAAATAGATCTGTCAGCTGTGTACCAACCTGACTTCTGCACAGCTGATGGTCCCAATTCCACAACTGAACCCTGACAAGGCACAGCTGTGAAGTGAAAACCATTTCAGGTAGTGATGGTGTGATGAAGCCCGGTGAATGTGTCGAATCTTTCTGGCCAATTGCTTCATTAAACAGCAGATCACACGAAGCCCCGTTTAACAGCTCATTTGGAAGTACTGACATCTGCTGGTCATTTAATGTACAGCAGCCCTGCTGTGACAATACGCACGGGCTACATACCAGTGGATATATAGACGTAATGATGTGTCACTTGCTGAATACCTGCATGAGGCCCTAGATAATATAAATATAGACACACACACACCTAACTAACCACTCTCTCTGAGATTGATTTAAGACTCATGTTATTATTGGGCAATAGCATGTCACAATGCTCCCTAACTGCTAATATTTTTTTCTTTTTTGGTGGCTTCTTAATGTGCTAATAATCTCCTTGCAAGCTGTGATCATCCTCAGAATCAGCTCAGATCCAGTTCATGTAAAAAACATCATGTCTGTGTCTTTTCAACTGCTCGAATCGCATAACAAGGCAGTGACATCATATCAGAGAAATGAGGCCTCGTTCACGTGATATTCTGAAAAAACTGATACAGGCCTCCACACAGGCTTCGTTTGGACACGCCCGCTTTACTCGACACAGACCTCAGTGCTTCAGTGTCAGACGTAACATCACTAATTTCAGGTGATACATCATGAAGCTCACTGAGAGAAGGCCAAGGGTTTGCAGCACTGTCAATAAGCAAAGGCTTCCTTCAGTAATCTAAAATATAAAACTTTTTTAGACTTATTTTCCCTTTGCTACATAATTGCATATATCTGGCTTCATATATTTGATGTCTTCAGTTTCAATCTACGATGTAAAAAGTAGTAAAAATAAAGAAAAAACATTAAATAAGAAGGTGTGTCCAAACTTTTGACTTGTAGTTTATGTTATAAAGTTGTTTTGTTTTTTTCATTTTTTTCATTCCAGATGTTTCACTGTTGTGATTACTGTGTACTTTTATCACCACATTTAAAACAGTTTGTCACTGATTTTGTTACTAAATGAAAACAATATTACTGAATGAAATGTGTCCAACTTACATGATACAGTCAGTGTGATGATGTCACTGCACACTGAAAGACTCATGGTGCAGCAGCTGTATCCTCCACTGTCAGACTCAGTAGCTCTGCTGATTCTGTATTCAGATGTTGACGGTCTGATTAACTTGTGTTCTCTCCATACAAACAGCGACTGACTTCCTTCACATCTGACAGTGACTGTCTCACCGCTGTGTATCTGAGGCCAGGATGGTTCGAGGATCACGGTGGGCTTATTGGGAACTGTTCACATAAAACATCAAGTTAGAGATTGATGGAAGCATAAAGTCATTTTGAAGCTGTCCTGATTTTTATTGCTGCTGTTAAGAGTCAAAAGATTTACTGCATCCTGGTGACATTTGGACTTGAAAATAATAAGATGTGAAACAAATTAAAGCAGTTAATTACTATTCTGAGCAAAACCACAGAGTGACTGCACAGAGCTGCAGGATATTAACTGACTCACTGTTAATAAACTGATTTTATATCTTAAATAAAACGATGCACAAACAGAGAAACAGAATGTGATTTAAAATGGTGCATGAAATATGAAATATGAGAGCAAAAAATACATATTATATAAATGTGAAGAAAAGAAAAAGAAACATTTCTCACCTTCAGCATTAACGTAGAAAAGAGTACCGAGCACTAAAGTAAAGATTAAACATCATCAGGATCAAACAGAAAATCAAACTCAAAATGAACAAAAGTGTTTTTTAAAGATTAATTTTTACATGACACAGTTACTGCTCATCAAAATATTTCTGTGCACATAAACTTTAATTTAGTAACAAGTTTGATACATAAAAAATTTTAAAATTATTGATAGCATAAAATACTATTAATATATGAACTTGTACACAGTGGCAATGAGTGAAGTGCAACAAGCAGCGATGTATCCAACACGATACTCCAGACTAAACTGAACCAAGGAACCAGCCAACATTTGTCTGTAACTATCAGAAACATCACAAATATGCTTTGTTCAAACTCTCAGATAAACACTTCAAACCAGTGATACACTCTAATTCTCACACATGAGAAACACTTTCATTAATCAGTGCCATTCAAACAATGTCACAAATGTACTTACACAATAAGCCCGTCATGCAGAGCAAAGAGTGCCCCATCCTCACATCCAGCCCTGCTGCACTCTGATCCTCAGCTGATCTCAAACACTTTGACTTTACATCAATAATAAAAAGAGAAGCTGCATTTAATACAGATAAGACCAGAGTGTTTCTTCTGACTGTGGCCTCTCTGTGCTTCCTTTCCTTTTATACAAACCTCAAACAGCTCCTGTAGCTTTGACCACAGCAGTTGTGTGACATGTTCACATTTCCTGTCCACTGCAAACATGCAGGCTTGCTTCTTGTGTTTTCTTCTTACCTTCTGTTGTTTCAGGTCAGGTGACATATTTTACCAGCTCATAATTATGTTTTGACTTTTATGTGATTTGTGCAGTGCGCTGTGGATCATCATAATGTTGGAATATTTTATCTTGAGTCATCTTATCAACCAATGTTTCTGAACATCCACAGACATTTATTGTGTGATACATGAATGCTGTCTTCCCAAAATGTGTTGTTCTCAGTTTCTGGCCACCACACTCACTCACTCTCCATGTCACAGTCTGGCGAGGGCAGACTGTATGAATTGACGAGAAGAACCCAAAATGCAGACTCCAAGGAACAGGGAACAAAACAGGAATGTTAACAAAAAGCGAGCCGTTTAATGAGGCTGGTAAAAGGTACAAACAAAAGGCAAGGCAAACCTAAACTAGGAAATCTAAACAAACAATACAAAAAAAACCTGGACATAAAACCTAGAAACCTGGTATAAAGAACATGGCGTGAACAACAGACAACCTGACAAGGAATGAACAGAAACACACAGACTAAATACACACAAGGGTGATTAGGGGAAGTGGAAACAGATGGGGAAACAGCTGACACTGGTCTGACATAAGGAGACAAAGGAAGCAAAGCTGACTACACTGACATCGGACACAGACCTTCAAAATAAAACAGGAAACATGAGACGCAGACAAGACAATATAACCTTGACAACATAAGACACGCAGCAGGAAACACATTAAGGGCAAAAGGAGACTAAAACACAGGGGTAGAAGACACAAGGGGAATCTAAATAAACAAATGAACTTGGATAACCTAATGAACTTAAAAATAAACCATAAACATCAAAATAAACTAAAACTCAAAACGCTGGGTCAACAGACCCAGGAACGTGACTCTCCAGGATTATGCACAGTCAATGATCTCAAAATATTTATTTGGTTTCATCTGCCTCCAATATCATATCAAATATCACTCATTTAAAGGTGCCAGTGTTCAAATTTTGAACAGACAAGTATGATAGTTTGAAAGAGGAGTGAAAGAGGCCATCTATGTCCACTGTGAATGACCATCATTGACCAGAGGTGGTGTCTTATGGTGTCAGCTGTCAGTGAACTACAATCCTGTTTTGAGATCTCCTCCCAGGCACATCAAGCCCCACTAGTATCTTTCTTCAGGTGACCTGAATACGTCACGTGATGGGGTGAGGCAACCTCTCACAGCATTCTCACCCAAAATCTCCTGTGATAATTTCTGAATAAGCCAGAAGATGGAAATTCTGAGTTACCAGTTGAAAGGTTTTTTTTTTTCTTTTTTTTGTTGAACTAAACTGACATTTACCGCTTGGAAAGTCTGAGCAGACACACATACTGTGAGTTGGCAATCCAAGATGGCAGCACTGAACTTAAAACAACGGTAAAACTGTAAACTTTCATCTGAACTGCCACTCTTTTGTCTCTTTTTTTTTTTCTGCCTGTCCCGTTTGGATCTTTAGCCATCAGAATTGTTGTCTTAAGGCCAAGAAAGATGCCAAGCGGATTTACTTTACCAAGTGGATCATCATGGCCTTAGCATATTGGTCCGTTTGATTGACCTTTATTATAATTATGTATTTATTTTATTTTATTTTCGGTTGTTACAGACGGGACAGACATGACTGGGGGATAGGACAGGGAGAAAGAATGAAAGACAGAGAGGGAGAGAAAGAAAAATAGAGGGGAGAAGAGATGGTGAGAAAGGGGGGAAGAAAGAAAGAAAAACAAACAAAACACCTGGATCACCTGTATGGAGAAAAAAAACAGAAGAGAAAACAAACAAAAAAGAGCAACATAATAAACACAACACCATCACAATAAACTAGCTAGCAGTAGATAACAGTAGATACTAAATATTACATTTTATTGTGCAGCACGCAAGATCAACAGCGCACAATGTGCTTTGAGGTAGCAGCCAAGAAAGGTGTAGTTTGTGTCTGTGAACACCCGTGTGCACACCTGTGTGGATCACCATGCTTGTATTCCAAAGGGTTTCTCCATGTAACGATCTGCTAGGGAGTGTGGGGAGCCATAGCCCCGTCCCCCAGGGCATGAAGCAGGTATGGAGGAGATCCAGGCCCCAGAGTACGAGGACCCAAGGAGGACCACCAAAGCGGGGGGCAACCGTGCCACCCTCCTGGGAAGAGCTGAGTAGAGTAGAGCCCCAAACAAGAGCAGAGGCCAGAGGGGGTTGCAGTGGCGTGCCCGCGGGCTCTGCTGGCAGCCAGCTGTGCCAGAGAGGACCGAGCCTCAGGCCCAGAGGCCAGAGGCCTGAGGGCACCCCACCCCCGGAAGGGGCTCAGCCGGGCCACAGGCGCCAGGCCCCGCCAATCGGCCACCAGGAGTGAGCCGGTACATACATGAGCGCCCAGCCCCAGTCGACAAGAACCAGCAACACACCAATGTCTGAGGGCATCAGCCACTGGCAGGGAGTGTGGTGAGGGGAGATAGGCCTCCATACTTTGGAGGGCCTGAGATGTTCCCAGAAAGGTCGAGTCTAAGACCCAACCTGACATATAGACACAGACGAACAGGCGCACGCAGACACAAACGTGCATTCCCACCCCCATATACACAACCAAATACTCGGCACTCACCCAACGTGTAGACAGACACAAATAGACACTGCACAGACAATCACACTCCCCAAACATACTCTATATCCCAGGTCCAGGTACCCCCGCCCCCAGAGGGGCAAGCCGCACCTAGACCCAGGAGATGTAACCCTTCTCTCTGGGGTGGAGGCAAGTGGACCGCGTCCTTATCTGCAGGAGCAGGGAGGCCCTGCATCCCAGACCCCAATCTGACGGCCAGCACCTCCTCCCAGCCCCCCAGCCGACGGTTAACAGAACGGGAGTGAGTGAAGACCCCAGAGGTGACACGTCTTCAAGAAAGTTGAAGAAGTTTAGTCACTTTCCTTCCAAACTTCTTAGACTACCATGAGCTGAATGACTGAGAACCTACACAGACATTAAACCAGAAGTAGAAATGTGGCACATAGATACAGCTGTTCATACTGTTGCCTCACAGGAAGAAAGTTGTTGGTTTGAATCCACCAGCTGGGGCTGTTTGTGTGAAGTTTGCATGTTCTCCCTCTACCTATCTGGGTTCTCTCCAGGTACTCTGACTTCTCCCCACAGTCCAAAGTCATATATTATTATGTTAACTGGTGATTCCGATGATTACCTGCAGGTGTGAATGTGAACATGACTGGTTGTCTGTCTCTCCATAACCTGTCTAGGTGATCTTTCACACAATGAAAGCTACTATAGGCTCCACCCACATTAGAGTGCAAAAGGACAGCAGAGCAGTGAATGCTTTAAGGTGTGGTAACTTTGTGATTGGGTAGTCCCCTCCATATGAGAATGCCGTGTACCTCAGTTTCTCACTTCTTATTCTCAATATACAGTCTATAACATTAATAATAGTGAAACGCATGCAAACACAGCATCTATCCTTCATTCTGTCAAACACTTTCTTACAAAGGTTATGATTAAGGTTTGTTGCAGTATCATCTACACACACTCGCATACATGTTGATATCAAAGTGTTTTAGATTGTTTAACAGCAGGTGTGTTTCTCCATCCCTCCACTTTTCTGTGGGAAAGGTAAAATACATTAAGATGTTACTTCATGTTTTTATGTTATTTGCAGCTTATATGTTAACATAAGTGCAAAAATTTCAGTACATATCAATATGTCATGAGGTTGTAATGCCTGCAGATATGAAGTCTAAAATGGCCTAAGAACTTGGTCACTCTGTGATACTGCAGAGTCCAGCAGACAGTTTGGAGTCAAACACTGACGTCATCATCACAGGTGTAGGAACCATTTCTGTAACACCAGCCAAACAGACACAGTATCAGTAGGTATAGATGATTTACTGGCTCCTCTGTTGGTTACAAAGCAGTGATTATACTTTGGAGTTTTGTGTTATACTGTGAGGAACTGGCCTGTTTGGAAGTTGCAGTAAGAAGAAAAACATGTCTGTATATGATTTTGTGGACAGAGAGAGTGATGGATGATTTTATTTATTTCAGAGATAAATGAACATTTACAGCACGTCCATGCAGAGACTCTTAAAGACATGAGCGTGAGAAACAAGCTTTTCACCGTTTCTCTTGATGCCCACATGCTTTATTTATTCTTTAGTCCAGCATGTGTCATCACCACAATAAAGCTACTTTTAACCTGTTTTCACACATTGTCATACCTGCACATTTCCACTGTGCTGTGTTGACTTTAAAGAAGACAAACGTTAGACTTCAGGCTGAAACCACAGGCTGCATTTCCTCTTTTCTTGGAGGCCCAGACAGAAATTTTGTGGTGTCTGATTTTCAGCAGATAAAAATAAACCAACAACAGTCTTTTACACACATGCAGTCATCACAGTCTGCTCAGAAGAACAAAGATGGGTCAGAAAAGAACTAAAGGGTGACCTGAACCACTAGACTCACATGTCATATATACTTTTGTCTACACGCTGAGGCATCTGTCAATTAATATTAATCTGAAACATTATCACCCCCCTTTCTTTTCTTTGTGTGTGTGCTTGTATTCAGATTTGTGAAGTTGTGCCCTTAATCTTCATAATATCAAAACCCGGGAAACACAAGGAAGGTGCATCATGATGAGACCCAGAATCAAAACATTCAAGAAAAGTTGAATACACTAGTGTAGATAACACCCGGCAGTGTGGTAAATTGTGCTCAGAGAGCATCTGCACCCCATAAGACCAAGAAGCCAAGAACACCAGCATGCTGTGTGAGAAACATGCTTGAAAGTCAGAGCCCCTCTGGCATCTTGCCCACAGTCTTGTGGGTTCACATGGTTAGTGGGTCCTCTCTGTGGTTGACTGGCTGTTAACCCAGTGAGTGAGAGTTTCTCCCACTGCATCGGGCCGTATCCTTCTGCTGCACTAAAGGACAGTGCTGCAGCCATGTAGCTCTGCTCATGTCACGTGCAGCCTTCCCACATCACGTAATTTCTGGGCATGACCGTGGAGTCCATCAGAGCCGACATGTCCCTCACCCTGAATTGACAGCAGACCTTCGGGGTGTCCCTAGACCCATTTGGGCTTCACTCGTGGGTCAGCTCCTGAGGCTGAGGGCTCTACGGTCAATAGCTGTTATGTCAGTCATTGGTCGTCTCCTACATAAATATGCTGGAGCTGCAAGCTGTCTTCCTGGCACTCAAGCAGTTTCTGTCGCGACTGTTAGGGTACCATATTATCATCAAGATAGAAAGCATGGTCACAGTAGCCTACATCAACAGGTAAGGGGGCCGAGGGTCTCCCCTCCTCTGCATGATAGCTACCAGACTGTGGCAGTGGGCTCACCCTGTTCTACTCACTGAAAGCAGTTTATGTGCCAGGGCCATTGAACATGACAGTGGACATTACAATATGTCGAGGGGGAGCCCAATCCAAGAGGAGTGGAGACTCCATCCAGATGTGGTCCACCAGATCTGGAGCCGCTTCAGAGGGGCAGAAGTAGACCTTTTTTTCCCCCAGAGAATCGACACATTGCCATATGTTCTTCTCCCTGGAGACAACCTAGTGCACACCTGGCCACAGGCTCTCTCTCCATACTTCCTCCTCCAGTTATTCCTTCACTGGGTACAGACTGGGGAGTTGAGGTTGATCCTGGTGGCCCCTCTTTGGCCCTACATGCTAGTTTTCAGCTATCCTGCCAGTCATGGCCAGGACACCATGGAGCTCCCTGTTCTGATGGACCTCCTGTCCCAGGTGAGGGGGTCACTGTTCCATCTTTCCCCAGTAGGACTCAGGGTGACAGCCTGTACCTTGAGAGTGAGAGGCTCCATGCCTGGCCTGATCTAAAAGTGAGAATGCTGCAGGAGTTTTGTGCGCCATCCACCAGGACTGCCCACTGCTTTCTTTGGGGGCTGTTTGCCTCCTGGTGTGCGGTCCACCAGCTGGACCCCCACAAGGCTGCAGTTGACATGATCCTTTGTGTGCTGCATGCTCTGTTGGTCCAAAGGCAATGATGCAGGTGACACAGGGGTTATCCTCCGGCCTAACCCTGGGTTGCTGCTGATGACCCTGTTTGAATTTCACCTGTCCAAGTAAATGCAGAGTTACGAATATCTCCCACTGGGGACCTGCACAAGGAGACAGCTGGGAGCCAGGTTGCCCTGTGCTATCTCCGTGCTTTGGCACAGCATGTCTTGCTTACCCGGCCGTTTAGGAAGTCAGACCAGCCGTTTGTCAGTTTCCACTCTGGATTTCTGGGCAGACCCCTGTCTAAGTCTCGATTGTCCCACCGGGTTGTGGAGGCCATTCAGCAGGCATATCCCTATGAATGTTTCCCTCCGTTCAGATGTTCCCCTCCCTTTCAGAGTGCAGGCCCACTGTGTCACAATATTAAAAATTTTAATCACTTTCAGCCACTTTCATCAATAAGAAATGTTTCATCCTTTCTAAAAAATAACTTTTATTTTGATCTGAATTTGTTCTTTAGACACAGTTACAGCTACATTTACAACACACAGAGTTTTTTTTATTCTTCTGCAACATGCTGTGATGTAAATAATAGACTCTGAAGTCAAAGTCTTTATCCTTTATAATCACAGCTCTTGGAAATATTTAACACTCAGCCAAGCAGATTAATCCATTGCGATGAATAACTAAATTGCGCCCTATGTTGAATACCAGCTGTAAACACAACCCAATATTTATATGTCACAGGTGTTTCTGTATGGTAGATGGTGATTATATCTGAGATATGTTTCTGTATGGGAAAGGTGGAGAGTGACAATGATCTGACCGTCTGAAGTTACAGATAAATATAAATATACATATAAATTTATATGTGGTTTTGTGGATAGAGAGAGTGACAGATTCTCTTATGATTTCTTAATTCAAATATACATTTACAGTGACATGATGTGCTCTTCAAAGTACACACATACCCAAGGACAGGAACCTTAGAAACAGTACAACAGTATTTTTTTAAATGAAAATTATTAACCTGTCACCATAAGAGAGGGAGAGAGATCAATACACTACAAACAGTCACATGTTAGAGAGCACAGCTCATGCATTAAAAACCTTGTGTGCTGTCCATGGTGCTGAAATAATAACAGTTTAAAGGCCACCAGCTGTAAACACAGTCCAGTGATTGTACTTCTGTATATCTGTATATCCACACTGACACTTACCCTTATTTACTCTGGGCCCGCTGGTGGAAAATGTGAATGGTTCAGAAAAGAAGAGAAGCTGAGCTTTTCGGGGATACTTGGTGTATTACTTTCACAAGCTGCTGCTGTCTGAACACAGAAAAATCAACTCCCGCTGGGTTTTACCATGGCTGATCCACACTACCGTAACTCCTCGAGCAGTTGGGTTAAAAGAAACATTTCAAATGGTTACTGAAAGATGAGAAGACGAATGTTAAGAAACTTTACAGTGCATCATTAGAATGCACATGCAAAGATGGTCCAATCACAGGGAAGAATTGATGACACATGGAACAGAGAGGTGGGTGTGGAGAAGTGGCAACACCCAAAAATGCCTGGAAATTTATAATATAAAAGGGAGGATTTATGAAAAACTGAGTGGAATAGGCTCAAAAACCTTTTTGTACCAATTTAGTAGAGTTCATATTTAAAGTTATGTTGTGTTACATTTTGTTGAATATCAGTTTCAACTTAACTATAAATCTGAAAAAACAGAGTTTGTTTTTCTTTCCCACTTTAAACTGTGGTTCCACTCATAACAATACAATAATGTGAAATGACTGCCAGATATTGAACGCTGAGGTTATTCTGAAAAAAGGACAAAAGCATTCACTTATAGTTTGATTCTGAGAGTCTTACAGCCAAAATGACCAAATAAGTCCAGGTGGCTACTTGGTAAATAAAGGCTTTTTGACAGGACCGACCTTGAACACTGATGTCTCTCTGATGTGGAGAACAGATTACTTCTTTGTTCTGTTGTTTGTTCTGTTAGCAACATGTCGGGCAGCAATGAAGTGAAAACAGAATAACTAACTGAACATATCATAAATAATCAAACAAACAGCTGGTTATCAGTGTGAGAAACACACTCTTCACAGCTTCTCTTGACAACTATATGCTGATATTATTCTAAAGGAGAGTTTTCATCAGCTCTCACAGTGTGGTATTTTTCCCAGTACAGGTAGATGATATAAAAATGTGCAGTCCACACAGAGAACAAGTGCAGTGCTACAGGGGCACACCTGACACTTTATATCCCTTCAACTAAGGAAATATTTTATATTTATATTTGACAATATCAGCATGTAGTTGTCAAGAGAACACCACTGTGCTGTTATTGTCTGCATTTCTTGTTGCCTCTTTGCTAAAATAAGTCATTTACTGAACAAAACATTTTTCTCTTCAACCACAGGCTGCATTTCCTCTTTTCTGCAGGCTCAGACAGAAATCATGAGTCATTTTCAGCGGATTAATAAATAGGATGGAAACAACATCTTTATACACATATAAGCATCACAGGTCACTCAGAGGAACAAAGAAGTGTTGTGATATCATTTTGATTATTTTTTAAAGCACCACAATTATTTTACACACATCAAGCTGTTCACAGCATAAAAGACACAAACATCACCTACAGAAAACAATCATTTTGATCAAACACAATTTTTTCTCTTTCATGGCCTCAGTGATGACATGAATCACACTGTAAAATCTGAACATTGATTATACAGTTTTTGTGCGTCACGATTTGGCGAGAAATAATGTAATTAACATGAAAATTATGTATTATGAACATCTTAAAGAGATTTTTTTTAAATAAGAGACTGAAACAAACTCACAGAACCAAATCATGAAATTGTGTCATGATGGAAACAATGTCCCACACCATCCAACCTCCACTTCTTACAACAGAAATAAACACAATAGGATTTTAATACAAAGATGAACCATATTATCAGTCTTCTGACATTAAACCAAGAACATGTCATTGTTTAATATAACTGCTGTTGATCTGGATGCTGGCAGTTCTCTAAATGTTGTCAAAATGTTCTGAGTTGGATTTTGTTGCTGACGTTGTCCGTGAGTCTTGAGTTTTGCTGAAATAATCTTTTTATGGACCTGAAACAAAATCAGAACAAATACGACGTCAAAAGTGAAAAACAAAGAAATAATGGTGCCA
The DNA here is from genome assembly GCF_001858045.2 of Oreochromis niloticus. Classification (NCBI taxonomy): domain Eukaryota; kingdom Metazoa; phylum Chordata; class Actinopteri; order Cichliformes; family Cichlidae; genus Oreochromis; species Oreochromis niloticus. The sequence goes on from NW_020327153.1 coordinate 48,664, forward strand.
AAGATGTGATGATGCTTTCTGACCTTTTACACTTTCATTCTTTAATCACACAGAACTGATCTCATCAGGGAAACTTACACTTTCTCACATTTTAGCTGCATGTGTTTGAAATTTAAGAGGCTAATTATTTTATTCAGACACCACAAGAGAAACATAACATAACTAAAGCCAATCATATCATGATTCAGCTCATCAGTTTCACAAAACTCTGAAACTTTAACAATGATGTCACACATTTTACTGCACATGTAATCTGATTACTAATGATTCAATGTCTGTAGAGTTCACATTTGTACCTGAGGCTGATTCAGGATTCACATTATTGTAGTCAGAGCTCTCCTCTGTGCCATCATGTCTGCCTGTTGTGATGATGGATTATTGTATTTAATAACATGGAGACTGTCTTCCTCTAAAATTACACAAGTTACAAAAACATTCAAACAATTATTACATTTCATGTTTGTTGTACTCACTCCTCTTATCAAGACCTTCAAGCTGAAATCCAGATGTGGCGTTGTTGTATTCATCTGCTGAGATAATGAAGTTTGATCAGTCAGATCAAATATTTACATTTCTTACAGCTCTGTTATTATCAAAGTTTATACTGTTTGTACCGCTTCCAGTGTTTCCAGAGCCTCTGATTGGTTCATAGACTGAAAGATCACCTACAAGTCATTGAAAATAGAAGTTACAAAAGAAGTTAAATATAATGATTTATTTTTGTTTTTATCTAATAAAAGATTTCTTGATAACAAACTGAGTGTTAAAAACTGTAATAAAGAGAAAAGTAATAATTTCTGGGCTCACCATGAAGAAGAGAGGAGTAAACCTGAGTTTGATCCTGATTGGCTGTTTGTTGTGAAGCAGAGCTTTGGTGCTCTGAGACTGAGTGAGACTGAAACATTTAGCAAATAATGTAAATTTAATGAGGAATAATTCAAAGTTCTTGTTGTGTTTAAAATGAAAATAAACTGCTGCACCAACCTGTTACAACAGGGTTCTGTAAAAAACACAAACATTATTACATCAGTTTGTTTAAAAGTGTCACAGCTTTAAAATAAATTATTTTTCCTGTGAATTGTTAATCAGAAAATCTCACTCTTTATCTTTCTGTAACTGAAACTAGAAAATTTCAGGTCAGAGCAGGAAACAAAGTCACGCTGAGCAGATCACATGATCACAATGCCAGCACAAACTCTGAAGTAACTAATGTGTTTAATTTTAGGTCACATAAAGAAAAAAATGATCTCACCCACTTTGAGTCAACTCCTCCTGTGTTTAAATGACTTGACTCCCCACAACGAACACATCAACACAATCCAGTCTCTTAAAATGTTGACTTCAGTAAATCTGCTTTACAAACTTTTACTATATAAATATGTCAAACATGTCAAATCTTCATATAAAGAAACAAAAACTGATGTTTACATTGAGATTTTCTGTTTCCTGTCAGAAACTGTCAGCATGACTCTGCTCTGTGGTTTCATATTGTGACTCCTGTTCTACACTACTTGCAGTGTTAGTTGTAGAGTTGCTGCAGAACTAATTGTGAATTCATGTTGATTTGGAGTTTGCTGAAAGTTGTTCCACAATTGGCATACCAGTTATCTTCTTGGTGTGCTAACACATTTTTTGGTCGATGGGTCAGTTGAAGGCCCCTGCGTACGAGTCGTAAAGCAGCCCATTTGTTTATTTTCATTAGTGATATTGTATTGTCCAATTAAATCTCTCAACACAACTGTCCCCTATCTTTGCTGTGGAGCAGAGTTTAGAGAGTGTAGAAGAAGTAGTAAAAATATGGAGCTGAAGAGCTGAGACAGAAAACATAAAAATAAATGCAGTAAAATGTGTCAAATTAATGACACGTTAGCTGTCGGGGCTGCTGCACCATCAGTTAGTACTAGTAACAACCAGTAACCAGCCCTCACAGTCACAGGAGGCTGCTGCTGTTGCACCAGGAGAGGAGAAGTGGAGGGACAACAACACCAGAGTGAACAAACAGAGGAAGGTGAAATTAACATGTTAGAAAATAATTAGGAAAGGGGAGATCCAAGAATTCAAGTAAAATGAATGGCTGCTTTGACCATCAGCCTCTGCTAACATTGAAGTTCAGCTCATAATTGTGACCTGCTGCAGAAACTCACTGTGTGTCAGATGGTTTGTCTGATTTAATTTCAACTTAAAGTCCTTCAAGGGTGCACTGATACCAGCATCAAATACTGGGTCACACATCTCTTGTTTAATCCTCCTCTCAGCTGATGCTGTGCTGGTATGTTACAGAATGTGTCCCATTCAACAACTTACCACAGATCTTACTATCACACTTTGGTGTGACGGGTTTGGATGAAACACTCTCTGTATCTCTGCTGGAGATGCAGGTAAAACTGGCAAAGTTCTCTTTGGTGCTGACAAATGCAAAAAGCTGTGCAGAGCTGTCACTGGGATTACTCTTGTTGATGGTGAGCACACTGACTGGTTCAACACTCCAGGAGAGGTTAACACCCTCATCCAGAGAAGAGCAGGTCACCACCATTAAACAGCCACTTTCTACAGATGTGCTCGTGACTATCTGGATCAGGGGTCCCCAATCCCTGTCCACGAGGGCCGGTGTCCCTGCAGGTTTTAGATCTCACCCTGAGTCAACACACCTGAATCACATGATTAGTTCATCACCAGGCCTCTGGAGAACTTCAAGACATAGTGGGCGTTTATCAATATGCGTACTTGTGCGTACTTGCGTTCTCGTGTACTCGTGATACGTCATCAGTCGGAGACCAAGTACTGTTCCAATTCGAAGTACGCATCACACCGAGAACGCGAAAAAGTCCCGGATGTGTTCTCGATCCACCCATTTTATCGAGCATGCATCGGTGTAGACTTGGGACAGCTATATATCCCAGAATGCATTTCGTCCAAAACTCAACAGCGGACTCCCGGCACATCGCCCCCCCCCTCCCCTCCCCGCCCCGCCCGCTCGCGGTCTTCTCACTACTCAGGTTAAAGAAACCCCAGCAGCTGTCTATAGTATTGAGTGTCCACTAAAATAGAAATAAAAGTGTTCTAACATCTCACCTGCTTGTTTTTATTAAGGTATGTACACGTATGTACATGTACACTATTTTTATTAATAGAGGTTTCACTACTGAGGTTAAAAATGATATATAAGTTACTTAGATCACTTCTAAATGTTAATGTTTGGTTTATTTCAGTGTTTTATTTGTTCCTGACTAAACTGGTTTGGCTGTGATTAAAGTTAAGCTTCATAACATGTTACTCACAGTTAAATTAAGAGGGGACGGCAGTAAAAACTCCGGACCTGTGACATCATCACGTACGCTGGTACAAATCACGAGTCCGTGCTCGCGTTCTCGGCAGGTACGTACTCCCGTGCGTTCTCGGCGGGTACGTACTCACCGAGCACGCGAGTACGTACTCGCGTACTTGGGCATTGATAAACGGCCGTTGAGAAGGTAATTTATCCATTTAAATCAGCTGTGATGGATCAACAACACATCTAAAACCTGCAGGGACACCGGCCCTCGTGGACAGGGATTGGGGACCCCTGATCTGGATGGATGGCTGCTGGAGCTTTTCTGCAAGGATGAAAAGTGAAAATGATAAATTCACACAAAGTAAAGACAAGTCTGTGTAGGTTAATTTAAAACCATGCAGTATATTTGATTGTAGATGGCTAAATTTGATATTTATGCAGCATGTATGTATGTATTCAAAATAAAGGCAAGTCTGTACTGTGATAATGGTTGATGTGTGTTTATTATTAACACAGTTTTATTTACACATCACTTACGTTTTGCTGAGAGTTTAATCCTATTTACTTTGCCTTCACCCTCACTGTTGAGGAGGTCTACAGTGTATTCACTGGCATCACTTTCCTTAAGGTTGTGAATTGTTAGGTCACCTATAGAACAAAATACATTGGGGGGAAAAAAAAAAAAAAAAAAAAATCAGTAAAGAAATAAAACTACAATTCTCTTGCAATAAAAAAGCTGATAAATGTCACCTGATGTTGTGTTAAGAGCAGTGCTGGGCAAGTTACTTTGAAAAAGTAATTAATTATAGTTACTAGTGTGGCAGCACGATGTGGGGATAGAATAAATACTCTTCACAATTTAAAAGACAACGCCACCCTGGGAATTTCACCCAGAGAATACTGGATCTAAATAATGCTAATTACCAGGAAGGCAATACAGAGACGTGGTTCAATGATAAAACAGACAATAGTTATTTAAAAGAGCATATAAAAAAAAAAAAAAAAAAAAAAAAAAACACAAACAAACAAAAAAAACAAAAACACCACACCAAAAAACCAAAAACAGCATAAATATCAATATCATACTATTCTCTTTGGCTCTTGGCGAAGGCGGTTGCACTTTTCTCCTCCTCCTCTCCCTTATCTTCCCTGCTTAGCCTCTTGCGTCCTTGTCTAGTCTCGTGTATTTTTGTATTACTTTTCCCTGAAACATTCTCTCACAGTCTGTTCTCTAAAAGAGGAATTATGGATTTGATCAACTGGTCCCTGAATGTGTTACAGGTACCGGGTGGCAGCACCTGTGGACAGCTATATATGTGTCCTGTAAACAGGAAAGAAATGATCAGACAAGGAGACGTGGCTTGCCGTTCCTGAATACTCCGCCATTATTTATTTAAATTCACAATTATGCACTCCTTTTATTACTTTTACAGTATTACAACTGTGTATTTACTTATTCCTAAGCATAGCTCACACATTTTCCATATGTGTTCTGTTACCAACTAGACAAAAAGGGAATTAACACATTCCAACGTCATCAACATGACCAATATCCTTGTAAGACTTTGTTCAAAACGAATCCCAACAAGACAAATCTATAAATCTCATATAGTTTGAAAGAATGGCGTCATCAGCACCATCTTGACATGTGCACTGAATTCACGGAAACACTTCATGGCAGAAAACAAGGGACTAAAACAATACAGAATAACGGTGGAGCCGATCACTAACATCACAGAGCATAAGGAGGTGTGTGACCCAAACTAACATGCTAACCATAGCATGCTACTAAAGCTGGAAACAAATACTTACAAAAGTCTAATTTATTGTACTACACAACGTTGTGCGCTTTCAGTTTACAACCATAATGGTTAATCTATGCTATATAATGGATGTAATTGCTGTTATATTCTATTTCGGGCACGATACGAACCTGTAAACAGGAAAGAAATGATCAGACAAGGAGACGTGGCTTGCAGTTCCTGAATACTCCGCCATTATGAGAAAACAGCGCGGAGCATGCGCTTCAGGCTGCTAACAACAGGCCAAACCATGGTCTCACACTGCCACCTACTGGTACAAAAATGGAGCGTCCGCTACAAATATGCCAGGGTAGTTACCAAGTTTCCTGTTAAAATTACTGTAGTTATTTAGGGCATTCCAAAATGGAAATATCACTTACATTAAAAGTAAAATTACTTAAATTAATTCACATAAATGTGATCATACATTAGTGGGTATCACAAATGCAATTGACACCCTTTTCTCAAAGAGAAGTCTGGGCTCGGGTGAGCCTGAGTGTTGAAGATATCTACCTATTCGGAACCATGATAACAGGGTTCTTGCTGATCGGAGCTGGCTTGGCCCTGGCTTATCGAAGAATTAAGAAAGCGGAATCGGCTGTTCAAAACCCCACAAGGCTGCCCGCTGGGATTGAAACGATGGGACGAGGCGCGAGTTCTCAAAATGGGCTGATTGAGTGCAGCACGGATAAGATCTTGGAGAAGCTTACGGCTGCCGTGAATACTCAGAATAAGACCTCTGAGCGCAAATTGGATTACATCTTGGAAAAGTTCAGTGCGGTCGTGAGTTCTCAGAATCTGCTCTTTGAGCACAAGAATGACAACATCATGAAGCGTAAGTTTGATAACATCATGGAGAAGCTCACGGCTCTCCAACAGGAGATTGAGAGACCAGTGTCGGACTGTTAAGAGCTTTGAAATTCATATGAGTTGTTCGCACTAAAGTAAAAACCACCATCACTTCATGCGGATACCCCTTCGGCGCCAGCTGTGGTCTCAAGGCTGGAGCTGAACAAAAACACCCTGATAACAGACTGTGCTTAAACTGTTTCTTCCTATTCTACGCAAGGACACCTGGGTTGGCTGGAAGACTGTTTACTTAGCCTAGCAGGGCGAAGGACACTGTCTCAGCTGAACTCTGGACACACGGACACACACACACGGACACACACACACGGACACACACACACGGACACACACACACGGACACCCTTTCCAAATGCCTTCGATGCTTGTCCCCTCCCGAGGAAGATGGCGGTCGACTGGACCAGCTCAGACATGCTGCAGCACTGGATGCACTGTCTACACCGGCTCTCTCTTACCCTTTACCCACCCCTGTTGCTTGTCTTGTGTTTCTATGGTGTATTGATAGTCATGTGCTTTGTGCTGAGGTGGGTTTTTTCTGTTATCAAACTGTTCTCCCATTAGGAGCTCAGTCTTAGTGGAGTTTTTTTTTTTTTTTCTCTCCTCCTCTCACCTCATGTTATGTATTTTCGTTGTTTTTTCCTATCAGCCTACCTCTCTGACATGTCTTCCCAATGTGTTGTTTGTGTAAGTTTGGTCAGAAGGTTCCTTTGTAAGTGCGCATGCGCCATTAGCGTGCTGCCTGCTATAACCCTAATTTCCTTTGGGATTAATAAAGTATTCTGATTCTGAATATACAAATATTCTAAGAAGTATTCAGAGCCGAGGCTTACCAGTGGAGGGGCAGGGATGCCACGCACAAAAACAACTCAAAAAGAAAAGAAAACTCACCAATACACAAGTGCAGCACACTATCACACACTCACACTAATAAACTAAAAATGCAGTTGTGTAACACTCAAAGGATCCCACCACCAAGGCACCCCAGTCTCCTCCACCTCAGGCCCTCCGCATCTGAATAAAAGAAACAAAGAAAATTATAATATAGTCCAACAAAACTAATATGCACACGCTGGGGATAGCCCAACTGCAGGAACACACTAGTGATCTGCAGCTAGAAAAAGGGCCTCCTACTAGTGGTGTAACAAAAACCCAAACTACAAATCAAAACAACAGAGAGACAGACATACGAACTAAATAAAACTTTAAATCTGGAGCAGACGGAGTCGCCGTATTACTCCAAATTGCTGTCCGCCCGACTACTTTAATTTAACCATTCAGTCAATCGACATGCACGCCAGCCGACTCCCGTAGCCGGCATGTATGTAGCCGCTGTCCACGCCGACATCCACTCCTGGCGGCAGCAGGAAAAAAGAACTGTCGCAAACGGAAACAGACGGTAAAAGGCAAAGCAGCAGCACTTCTGTTAGCGTAGCGTAGTGTAGAAAAGCCGTAGCGACCCTGCTATAAAGCTACTGGCCGCCCACTAAGGCCCACACTTCCTGCAAAGCATAATGAGTGTTTACTATAAAAGAACAATAAAAGGCAGAGATCGTAACAAAACTGAGTTACATACCAATTAAACAGCGTCGAGAATCGTAAACAGAGTGGCTCATAGGAGGCTTCTACAGCTACGACCTATAAACAACACTGGTTTACCACCGAGTGAAATAATGTACGCACTGCACCGAGTAAACACATACCAGCCACGATGGAGGCTTCAGGAAGGTAATCCGCGGGTGATCTCTGTAACACGAACACCACAATCAACACAAGTACTGCCAATTCAGGCTGAGGCAACTACGACATGTACACAGCTCCTACCGGCAACACCGGGGGAAGTCGGGTGACCGAAAGGAGATAACAGGTATGCGATTCGGGGATGCTGAGATGGCCACTATTTATACTAGCACCCCCTAATGCGCCTGACTGAAAGTGGGATGAACCAAGACATAATATTCATCCTGCCACACTAGTTACTTCTTCAAAAAAGTAACTGAGTTAGTAACTGAGTTACAAGATTCTAAAAGTAATTAATTACTTGAAAAGTAACTATTGCGTTACTTAAAAAAAATGTTTAACCCTCTGGGGTCCAGGGTATAGTTGGCGGTTTTTAACTACTTTTGATTTGACCTCTGCCATTTCACCTTTAAAAACTATTTATTTGCCTTGTTTGGTATCATTCTTTTCAGCACAACCTCACGTGTCTGAATTTATTTTGACATACTGTATTAACACAATTGATCTAAAATCAGACAAAAAACATAAAAGTAGAAAAAGTTATATTTTTTACTGTAACAACCACAAACATGTTTAACGAATCATATTTCATAACTTTAAATGCAAATATAAATTGTCAATTTTAAAATCATGTGCACAAGTTTTGGAAACAACAAAGTTATTTGAAGCCATTTACCTTTTACCCCCCTTTTAAATAACTTTTTCAAACTATTTACATAACAATCAGGTGTTCTGCATTCAATAAGATGCCACACAAATTATTTGTGTCACTTTAAAAAAAGAATTTCTGTCCACTATAACGGAGAACATCACAAGCATCACAAGGTGTATCACTCCTGTTTTCTACCTGGAGACAGCACACTGCAAACCCGAACAAGTTGACTGAACTTAAAACTTTTGTGGAAACCGATTACCTCAAAAGATTTAAGTACACAAACTCATCCCGTCTAAGTATGGGGGTACTCAAAATTTGTATTTACACTGCAAACCTGAACAAGTTGACTGAACTTAAAACTTTTGTGGAAACCGATTACCTCAAAAGATTTGAGTACACAAACTCATCCCTTCTAAGTATGGGGGTACTCAAAATTTGTATGTAGTGTTAACCTAAAAATTTAAAATTATATCCTATATTTTATTAATTGAGCGTTACTCAAAGACTGTATACTTTAATTTCAATATTTTTGTGTTTCTTGTAGTTTATTATTTTGATGCAACACAATGCAATTATATTACAACCTAAACTCAAATGATATGATTATTATAAGATATGTATGTTCCAATGTTTGAGTGTAGACTACTAAACAAAGCACAGAAATTTAGTTACTTCACATTTAGTTTATTTAACATTTTTTCATGAAAAAAAAAAACCCATCACAAATGTTTTTATCAAACCACTAACATGGACATGGGCACCGTAAAGTGCGCATTATAAATTCAGTGTAGAACATTTAAATCACAAAAGACGACATCAGTCCTAATTCTCAAAATATACAAAAATGCACAACAAAAAGTCAAATACTAATCACCTTTTTTCAAAAATAGAAATGAAAAACAATTTTTGAAAATGGGTAAAAAGAAAGACGATAAGCTTCCAAATAACCAGAACAGGCAGTCAAGTATAGGAAAATAAGGTAAACTGATGGAGTTAAATCCACCCAAAGCCTGTAGTAAACTTAAAGTGCTTCAAACAAAGTGCTCAGTAACAGTGCATGTCCTAACAAACATCGCCTTATATTCCTTCCAGAACTACTCCTTCAGCAACAAATCATTTTTAAGGGCATGTAGGCAGGGTTTCAGGGGTTTGCCGTCATCAAGCCCCATGAAGATTTTTTGGACAAAGGTAAATGTGTGAACCAGCTTCCTGGGGTAGTCTAAATGCAGAGCATAGATCAAGCCAAACAATAAGGCAAATGCATCTGAAAATCCGGGAATATCACGCAGCACCAGGTCGCCTTCCACCACAACGGCCATGCTTGAGGAAGTAAAATGGACAGGACTGGTCTGGGAAGCACCGTCGGTAACCACTGTGAGAAGGGCAACTGGAGTGTCAAAGAGGGTCGACTCATCCAATGTGTCCGCCTGGAATAGACACAGTATCAATAAGTAAGGTTGGTTTGAGAGAATGTGGCAAGCATGACCTGTAATCTAGCAAAACATTCAGCAGTGTAGTGGGTTACTTTGTAACGAGTTAGGGTACTCTACTTTTTTGACAAATGTACATTAATGTGTTAGCTTCTTGCATTACATAATTAGTATGTTTGTTATTTGTCAATAAAAAAGTAATTTATCATTTCATGACTTTATCCCAAAAAGAAACTAAATCTTGACTTCAGCCTGGTTTTGGGGCCACCTGCAGTCAAATTGTATTTTAAAAATCCATGGTGTTTTATCTCACTAGCACAATTTAAGTAATGCAAAAATACACTTACATTACATGTCTTAAAGAATTCTGGGTCCCCTTCCCGCAGGTATACAGGAAGGGCATGAAGCACTGCAGTCCGTTTCACGTTGACATCAGGCGTCTCCTAAAAAGGGAAAAGAAAAGTTCATTGAACACAAAGTTTTCAGGTGTCATTCTTTGGGGAGAATACATGTTTATGAAACTGCATAGCATGTGACTCTACAGAATTTTGGAGACATTTCGTTTGAGACACAACCTTTCTGTCTCTGATGACAAAGAGTCTGTTTCTTACCCATTTGACAAAAATCCTACACAGTATTTTAAAATACTCTTCTCCAGATCAGAGCTGTAATCTGTATAGAACACGGATGTTCAAAGCAAGGAAAAATTGAGTTTGTATCAGTGAAACTTTTAATTTGTGTTAATTTTATCATTAGCAATAGTCACCTGAAGATCATAATGATTCAGGATGGTTCGCAGAGCCTCCGATATCTTGCCAGTCCGTGCAGCCTTCTGTCTGTATAGAGCCATAAGTCGTGGTGTGTGTCTGTCAAGTTCAGCGTAGAACTGGTTCCGCAGGTTGATGTTTGTGACTCGGTGGAACTCCGCACAAATCTAAAATAAAACAGGAACAAAAACATCCAACATGAAGCCAAATTACTGACCAAATTTACATCTTATAAATTGCCCAACTTCTGTCTAACCTTGTTTTATAGATGTCCTATTAAGTTTTTAAAAAAAATTGGACCAGAACCACAAGCACAAGTGTATCACAAAGCTGAAATATATTTTATTTGTTATCTATTATTTATTTATTTATGTATTATCTGAATCTGAAGAGATCTGCTGAACTTGCATTGTTTCATGTTAAACTGAAGAAGAAGAAAAAAAATATATCAAAGCACAGATACCTGAGAGTCAAATCGCAGAGCAGGCCATTTCTCTAAGAAGTTCTTCACCATTGGGCTGTCTTGAACAATTTCATGGCGACGTAGTGCGAAGGCAGTCTGCATCAGTTTTTCAATCATTACTTTGTTGGGCTCAGTCTTCTCAACCTCATTTTTTATCTGGACTCTCATATCCTCCAAACTGACCTGATCTTCTCCTCTTGGAAAGTTTGGGAGGTAGTTCACCTCAGCTCTTCTGGCTCTTTTTATGTTTGAGCGGGGATGCTCTCTTTCAGGGTTGTTAACACTCCTCCTGCCAGCGTTGACAGACACCTCCACACATCCAGATCTGGCTAGCTTGGTGCGATAATTTCCCATCTTGAATTTTAAACTGGTCTTCCAACCATAACTTCCATTCGTACTTCCAGGCTCTTTAAGACACGGATGAGTGGTAACAAGAGCTTCTGCTGCCAAACCGACATCTCTATCACTCGGATAAGCTTTGAAGGTGTGCATCACTGAAGCCATGGTCTCCAAGATGTTGTGCTTTTGGGCTCGAGTCAACCTCAGATGTTTTCCAGACATCTCAAAGGCTCTATTTCCCTCCTCAAGGAGATGTTCAACTTCGTAAGAAAAGGTAGGTACTGGGAAAGTGTCAGGCCAACACTTCAGACGCTGAGCTAATGGCACATGAGGAAGGATGTCTGTATCAGAACTTGCACATGAACTGACATCACTTTCAGATCTCACTACTTTTAGTGTGCCCTTCTCCGGCAACTCTTGAATATCCAGTAGGCAGGTAAGTTGCCCATCAAAGTCGGGGTCTTCGTATTGTAAGGTAAACTCAAAGTCCAGCCTTGGGTTGAGCTTCTCCCGGAGTATGGTGATTAGTTCTTCCACCGACTCAGGCCGCTTAGTTAGAGAAACCTTTACAGCAACATCTGTGGTGACGTGAACTCTCAGAAGGTACTTTTGGGAAACTGCCATCATCCTATGAACAAGAATGAAACAAGGAATGGAGATGATTTTTAAAAAATGAATAGTCTCATATATAAGAACACTGTACATCATACCATTAACCTTATTATGGTCAGTGATAATTGTATCGAATTGAAAGTACACTGTACATTTCATGACAAAATAAACACTTAGCATGGCAAAAAAACCTTACAATTACTGCTGTTTACTTTGAGTGCAGTCTTGAATTCTATGGCCGATCATCCAACAGTCCAAAACTTAGGTAAGAATGTCAGATGTTACAAAGTCACAGGCCATCATTTCAGTTAGTCATGGTAAACAGTAACCCTCTTTCAGTTTTAAGTTTTTACCATATAATCAACATTGTCTCATTGTCACAAAATATAATAGACTGGATGAAAGAAGTACAAGGTAATGGTAATGGGGGGAGCCATGAAAATATATCTTTTCAACATGATTCAGTGTGACAAAGCAGGGCCATGTTTTTTTTTATTTTTTTTTTAATGAAACAGGTCTTTTAACCTACAAATGTTTTAATGGCCATGAAGGAAGGACTCTTCAATAGATCTTTCAACTCACCTGTGTTTACTGTCTCCACCTGAAATGACTTGCAGTCGGAATTTTTTTTTCTTCGGTCTTTTTTTCTTCGGTCGTCAGCCTTGGAATAAAAAATAAAAATATTGAAAACCTTATCAGCACACTACATATACAACACCTTGCTATATTTCAGTCTGGGTATTACTTTTAATTGTTTAAGATGGAAGTTGCCACTGCTAGCTACGTCACTTTTGAATGATGCTACTGAGAAGACAAACACCTGCCGAACAATGAGGCTGCTTTTGTAAAAACGCCAACTTTCTTGCTTTGGCAAGGGGTCGTTAAAATATCACTAGGACCCGTTCTTTATGTCTGATTCTTATTAAAACTGTGTTTTAATCGGTTAAAACTGTAAAACTGACGACATAATCTATGTTTGAAAAAGAGTGCGAACAACTATTCACCACCTGGGTCTGTGCTTTTTAACACAACAGCGCATTCGAAAAGAAGTTCTTGGCTGCAACATATTAATATACTTGCTTTTTTACGGGAAAAATATACACAACGAAGGATCCGTTTTACTTACAAGTTTCTCCAAATGTGCTCTCCAGTTGCTCGAGAAGGGCAGACATATTGAACAGAATTTTCTGTCAACGTCGTTCAGGTTAGAGAGAAAACGTCATGACGTAGTTGACGTACACATGCGGAGCTCGGAAAAAAACATTTACTCAAAAATCATAATTAAGACAGCAGTATTTACTCTTAACTTCTAAGCCATGTACAATTATAATTGTTTGAATCGTTAACAGAACAGAAAAGTTTTAAGTTGTTTCAACTTTGTGAGAAATTTCAATTGTTATATACACATACTTTATAAGTCAGGTAGACTGTTGGGGTTTACAGTGCAGTCACCTCATTGTTCTGACACAAAACACAAAACTATCCACAACACTACACACTAACTACACAAGACAACACATTAACTACACACTCCAAACACGCTAAACGTCACAAATCTGTCACATCTCAAAACTCGCTCTCTCTTTCTTTTTCTGCTCTCTCTCTCTCTCTCTCTCGCCGTCACTCCTGAAACTTCCCCCTCTCCCTAAACAACCTCATGTCATGTTGCCATATCATTTTTGATTGGTCGACATGGTGCATTTTTCCACCAACATGAAAGGGCTGTTTTTTGTTTTTGTTTTTTTAATTTTTGGTCATAAGCAGAAAGTGCTTGCTAGCGCTGTCCTTAGACAGTAAACGTGACGAAACTATTCAGGAAAAAACGCTGCATATATATTGTTTATCATGACTCTGGTTTTACGTGGCCTATCAACACAATTTTAAAACTGGTATATATCACCTTGTTGCTTTATCATCTTTAAGTGGTCATATGATTGGCTTACCACGACTACTTTATTCTTCCTCAGTCAAACAGCAGCACTCATGCGATTGTTTTGCCCCCTTAGCTCCAGGTGTTGTGCCAGAAAGTGAGTGCGCAGCTGCTTAAAGCTGTAGTGCCCAGATTACTTACATAGACAGCTACTTCCCTGCAACTGATATAAGGTGCAGTAAGCTAAACACAGCTTCAACTGTCTGTTTGTTGAAAAATAGTAACGCGACCGCACCGCATTTTCTTGTTAGTAACGGTTAACGGTAAACGGTATCTTTAACAGATTTATTTGGAATTAAAAAAAAATAAGACTAAGGCTCCCAGATAGCAAGGAAACATTGAAACAACGTTGAGTCAATATCAGGCGACGTCATTGAAGCAACGTTGAAGTGTGACGTTGACCCAACATCACTCTTGCACCCATTTTTAACGTTGAAACAACGTCAGGTTTTGATGTTGAATCAATGTTGAAACCTGACATTGATTCTACGTTATATTTTCTAACACTGTTGACATTGAAACAATGTCAGATTCTGATATTGAAACACTGTTGAGCTATGGTATTGATTTTCCACCTCTTTCGCACAGTTGCTTTTTATTGAAAAAAAAAAACAAAAAAGGTCAATAGACATGTATCATTTGCAAAATACTTTATTAAAAGACAAAGTTTCCTATTTACATTTCTATGTTTCACGTCACTTTTTATTATTTACTCCGGGATGGGGATGGATGATGTGCGTCCTGCGCGCCACCCGTACGATCTGGAGCATATCTGAGCCATTTCTGGACTGCTTGAGCAAAGACCAACTCAGACATAGAGTTCGCCCCTACCTGCTGCGCCAGGCCATCTAGGACAAAAATAGACACACACACAAAAAAACAAAGACAAAAAAAAAGGGAATTAGAGCACATGAATAAGGTCTTGTTAATTGTCTTCAGCAGGGAGAAAGTATGTAAACTCCTAGGCTGATAAACATGAAAGTCACCAGGCGGAAATCAGCAAACTGTCGCATTTGATTCCCAAAGAGCTATAAGCTGAAAATGTGATATGTCTTAGCATGGTGTGCCGTGTATCCTTTAAAAAAAAAAGAAAACATGGGGTCCTCGGGCTGTACAAAGTGTACATGTCATGATCCTGGGTCCTTTTGACCCAGCGTTTTGTGTTTTCTATTATTGTGATTTTGGTTCTGTCCTTCCTCTGTGTAGTGTTTATTCAGTTCTGCCCATGTGTTCCTGTGTTTAGTCCGCGTTTCTTAGTCTGTGTCCTTGCTTGTGTAGTTCCTGTTTTATTGTGAAGGTCTGTGTCTGACGTCAGTGTGTTCAGTTTACTTTTCCCCTGTCTCGTCAGGTCGGATTACTCCCAGCTGTGCCCTCCTTTTGTGTCTCATTCCCTCGTTATCCTTCTGTGTATTTAAACCTCGTGTCTGCCTCTGTTAGTTGCTGTTTCGTCTGTGTTGTTCCCCTAGATGTCCCTGCGTCTCTCCATATGTGTTTCCTCGGACCTCCCTGCATCTTCGTTTCTGGTTTGCTTTGTTAGTTTTCCCAGTTTAGGTTACCTGTTAGTGTCACTCGCCATTTCTGTTTACTGTTAATAAATTCTTACCTGCACTTGAGCTGCTGCTGCCCGGTCCTAATTTACTTCCACACGGCTTGCACCCGCAAACCGTGACAGCACGAAACAGCCAACATGGACCCAGCAGCTTGCAACCCTTCGGAGGAGCTGAAGGATGACATCATTTTCTCCGTTGAGAACCTTCTCAGCCTGTGGTTGGAACATCCCCCGGAGGAGCTTCGTCGCGCTGTGGAAACTCGCCTACAGCGGCTCTTCTCTGGTCTTCCGTGGCCTTTTAATTGTTTGGCTCGCTCTCTCCGACCATTCAGGCCTTCCTTCAGCGCACACCTCACCTGCTCTCTGCCACTCCGGCCTCGCCGCCCGACTCGCCGAATGTGATCTTGCCTGGCCCGTCGGAGCCGTCGGCGGGGAGGAAATGTCGATCGCGCCGCCGGCGCGCCACCCCACAGCCGGACATCCGGACTTTTAATTCGCCGGTTGTGGAGAGTGAGGGCTCTTTTTCGGACTATGTGACTGTTCATTCTGGGGCTGTCTTCTGTGCGGCAGATGATTTTGAGAACAGCTCATCGCCTGCTCAGCAGCCGCTCTCTGCTCAGTTTCCTGGTGTCACTCCACCGCTGCTTTCAGAAGCCAGGCCCTGCAGGAGGAGCAAGCAGCAGCGGCGAAGGAAGGATTATGTGGTGGAGGACACTGGGCTTACTCCGCTACAATCCTTTGCTTTGTTTTTGGGACTTCCACGTTCGGAGCTACACAAACTTCCCACCTCCTCGTCCCAGCCTCGCTCCGCCACTGCTGCCCAGCCTCCAGTGGCTCACTTAGCTGCCCAGCCTCCAGTGGCTCACTTAGCTGCCCAGCCTCCAGTGGCTCACTTAGCTGCCCAGCCTCCAGTGGCTCACTTAGCTGCCCAGCCTCCAGTGGCTCACTTAGCTGCCCAGCCTCCAGTGGCTCACTTAGCTGCCCAGCCTCCAGTGGCTCACTTAGCTGCCCAGCCTCCAGTGGCTCACTTAGCTGCCCAGCCTCCAGTGGCTCACTTAGCTGCCCAGCCTCCAGTGGCTCACTTAGCTGCCCAGCCTCCAGTGGCTCACTTAGCTGCCCAGCCTCCAGTGGCTCACTTAGCTGCCCAGCCTCCAGTGGCTCACTTAGCTGCCCAGCCTCCAGTGGCTCACTTAGCTGCCCAGCCTCCAGTGGCTCACTTAGCTGCCCAGCCTCCAGTGGCTCACTTAGCTGCCCAGCCTCCAGTAGCCCAGCTCCCAGGGTCATCTGCTCACTCACACTCAGTTCAGTCTCCAGTGCCTCCAGTGTCACCTGCTCACTCACACTCAGTTCAGTCTCCAGTGCCTCCAGCGTCGCCTGTAGTTCAGTTTCCAGTGCCCCAGCGTCGCCTGTAGTTCAGTTTCCAGTGCCCCAGCGTCGCCTGTAGTTCAGTTTCCAGTGCCCCCAGCGTCGCCTGTAGTTCAGTTTCCAGTGCCCCCAGCGTCGCCTGTAGTTCAGTTTCCAGTGCCCCCAGCGTCGCCTGTAGTTCAGTTTCCAGTGCCCCCAGCGTCGCCTGTAGTTCAGTTTCCAGTGCCCCCAGCGTCGCCTGTAGTTCAGTTTCCAGTGCCCCCAGCGTCGCCTGTAGTTCAGTTTCCAGTGCCCCCAGCGTCGCCTGTAGTTCAGTTTCCAGTGCCCCCAGCGTCGCCTGTAGTCCAGGCCCCAGTGCCGCCTGTAGTCCAGGCCCCAGTGCCGCCTGTAGTCCAGGCCCCAGTGCCGCCTGTGCCCCCCGTAGCTCAGGCCCCTGTGCCCCCCGTAGCTCCAGTCTCACACTCTCGCTTTAGGCAGGGAGAAGGTCTTAGTTCCACCCAGGGAGATTCTTGCTCTTTAGCTGCTTCAGGCGAAGTTATGCACTCCAGGGCTTCCCCAGAAGCTAGGTTTCACCCCCCAGCTATTACTGGACCCCTGAAGATTAAGCAGCCCTCAGAGAACTCCTCCATGTTAGTGTTGCCTGGGCAAAGCCAGTGCTCCGTGCAGTGCCAGCTGCCTTTATGTCGTATGTAGACTCTTTGCCTCGTGTCTCCGCTGGAGGGTCCGAAGGACCGCTCCGGCCTTTGCCTCGTGTCTCCGCTGGAGGGTCCGAAGGACCGCTCCGGCCATCGTCTCTAGTCTCCGCTGGAGGGTCCGAGGGACCGCTCCGGCCTTCGTCTCTAGTCTCCGCTGGAGGGTCCGAGGGACCGCTCCGGCCTTCGTCTCTAGTCTCCGCTGGAGGGTCCGAGGGACCGCTCCGGCCTTCGTCTCTAGTCTCCGCTGGAGGGTCCGAGGGACCGCTCCGGCCTTTGTCTCGTGTCTCCGCTGGAGGGTCCGAGGGACCGCTCCGGCCTTCGTCATCAGTCTTCGCTGGAGGGTCCGAGGGACCCGTCCAGCCTGCAGCGCCTCCGGCTTCCACGCCGCCGCCAGCTGCAGCGCCTCCGTCTCCGGCTTCCACGCCGCCGCCAGCTGCAGCGCCTCCGTCTCCGGCTTCCACGCCGCCGCCAGCTGCAGCGCCTCCGTCTCCGGCTTCCACGCCGCCGCCAGCTGCAGCGCCTCCGTCTCCGGCTTCCACGCCGCCGCCAGCTGCAGCTTCACCATCCACGCCAGCGGCAACCTCACCATCTACGCCGCCAGCTGCAGTGCCTTCGTCTCCGGCTTCCTCGCCGTCACCTGCGGCCTCTTCGTCTCCGGCTTCCTCGCCGTCACCTGCGGCCTCTTCGTCTCCGGCTTCCTCGCCGTCACCTGCGGCCTCTTCGTCTCCGGCTTCCTCGCCGTCACCTGCGGCCTCATCAGCCCCGCCTGCAGCACCCTCCGAGTCTTCAGCCCCGCCTGGTCCAGCCTCCGAGTCTTCAGCCCCGCCTGGTCCAGCCTCCGAGTCTTCAGCCCCGCCTGGTCCAGCCTCCGAGTCTTCAGCCCCGCCTGGTCCAGCCTCCGAGTCTTCAGCCCCGCCTGGTCCAGCCTCCGAGTCTTCAGCCCCGCCTGGTCCAGCCTCCGAGTCTTCAGCCCCGCCTGGTCCAGCCTCCGAGTCTTCAGCCCGCCTGGTCCAGCCTCCGAGTCTTCAGCCCCGCCTGGTCCAGCCTCCGAGTCTTCAGCCCCGCCTGGTCCAGCCTCCGAGTCTTCAGCCCCGCCTGGTCCAGCCTCCGAGTCTTCAGCCCCGCCTGGTCCAGTCCAGCCTCCGAGTCTTCAGCCCCGCCTGGTCCAGCCTCCGAGTCTTCAGCCCCGCCTGGTCCAGCCTCCGAGTCTTCAGCCGCCTGGTCCAGCCTCCGAGTCTTCAGCGTCGCCTGGTCCAGCCTCCGAGTCTTCAGCGTCGCCTGGTCCAGCCTCCGAGTCTTCAGCGTCGCCTGGTCCAGCCTCCGAGTCTTCAGCGTCGCCTGGTCCAGCCTCCGAGTCTTCAGCGTCGCCTGGTCCAGCCTCCGAGTCTTCAGCGTCGCCTGGTCCAGCCTCCGAGTCTTCAGCGTCGCCTGGTCCAGCCTCCGAGTCTTCAGCGTCGCCTGGTCCAGCCTCCGAGTCTTCAGCGTCGCCTGGTCCAGCCTCCGAGTCTTCAGCGTCGCCTGGTCCAGCCTCCGAGTCTTCAGCGTCGCCTGGTCCAGCCTCCGAGTCTTCAGCGTCGCCTGGTCCAGCCTCCGAGTCTTCAGCGTCGCCTGGTCCAGCCTCCGAGTCTTCAGCGTCGCCTGGTCCAGCCTCCGAGTCTTCAGCGTCGCCTGGTCCAGCCTCCGAGTCTTCAGCGTCGCCTGGTCCAGCCTCCGAGTCTTCAGCGTCGCCTGGTCCAGCCTCCGAGTCTTCAGCGTCGCCTGGTCCAGCCTCCGAGTCTTCAGCGTCGCCTGGTCCAGCCTCCGAGTCTTCAGCGTCGCCTGGTCCAGCCTCCGAGTCTTCAGCGTCGCCTGGTCCAGCCTCCGAGTCTTCAGCGTCGCCTGGTCCAGCCTCCGAGTCTTCAGCGTCGCCTGGTCCAGCCTCCGAGTCTTCAGCGTCGCCTGGTCCAGCCTCCGAGTCTTCAGCGTCGCCTGGTCCAGCCTCCGAGTCTTCAGCGTCGCCTGGTCCAGCCTCCGAGTCTTCAGCGTCGCCTGGTCCAGCCTCCGAGTCTTCAGCGTCGCCTGGTCCAGCCTCCGAGTCTTCAGCGTCGCCTGGTCCCAGCCTCCGAGTCGAGTCTTCAGCGTCGCCTGGTCCAGCCTCCGAGTCTTCAGCGTCGCCTGGTCCAGCCTCCGAGTCTTCAGCGTCGCCTGGTCCAGCCTCCGAGTCTTCAGCGTCGCCTGGTCCAGCCTCCGAGTCTTCAGCGTCGCCTGGTCCAGCCTCCGAGTCTTCAGCGTCGCCTGGTCCAGCCTCCGAGTCTTCAGCGTCGCCTGGTCCAGCCTCCGAGTCTTCAGCGTCGCCTGGTCCAGCCTCCGAGTCTTCAGCGTCGCCTGGTCCAGCCTCCGAGTCTTCAGCGTCGCCTGGTCCTACCCTGTCGGGGTCTGCAGCTGACTGGCCACTTTCCAGGCCACTGGCCAGGCGACATCGCCGTCGTGGGCGGCCCCCGGACCGCCTTCGCCTGAGTCGCCGCCATTGCCTCCCTCACGGCCGACCCCCTGAACTGTTGGGACTTCTGTGCGGTCGGCCCCCTGGCCGCCTTCGCCTGAGTCGCCGCCATTGCCTCCCTCACGGCCGACCCCCTGAACTGTTGGGACTTCTGTGCGGTCGGCCCCCTGGCCGGCCCCCTGAACTCTTCTGTTTTGGACTCTGTTTTTTTGGGGCTCCAGTGTGCGTCTTTTGTTGTTGTTTTTTGGTGGTGGCTCGTGTTGTGGTTTTTGTCCCTCTTGTGCACTGGTTTTGTTTTGCCCCGAGCCCTCCGTCCTGGGCCCCCACCGCCCGCCCTGGTCGGGTTTTCTGTTTTTCTGGCTGTTTTGTTTTCTTGTTGGGCTGTCTGGGGCCAGCCTTTGAGGGGGGGTACTGTCATGATCCTGGGTCCTTTTGACCCAGCGTTTTGTGTTTTCTATTATTGTGATTTTGGTTCTGTCCTTCCTCTGTGTAGTGTTTATTCAGTTCTGCCCATGTGTTCCTGTGTTTAGTCCGCGTTTCTTAGTCTGTGTCCTTGCTTGTGTAGTTCCTGTTTTATTGTGAAGGTCTGTGTCTGACGTCAGTGTGTTCAGTTTACTTTTCCCCTGTCTCGTCAGGTCGGATTACTCCCAGCTGTGCCCTCCTTTTGTGTCTCATTCCCTCGTTATCCTTCTGTGTATTTAAACCTCGTGTCTGCCTCTGTTAGTTGCTGTTTCGTCTGTGTTGTTCCCCTAGATGTCCCTGCGTCTCTCCATATGTGTTTCCTCGGACCTCCCTGCATCTTCGTTTCTGGTTTGCTTTGTTAGTTTTCCCAGTTTAGGTTACCTGTTAGTGTCACTCGCCATTTCTGTTTACTGTTAATAAATTCTTACCTGCACTTGAGCTGCTGCTGCCCGGTCCTAATTTACTTCCACACGGCTTGCACCCGCAAACCGTGACAGTACAACCCGAGCACAAAACAAGCCGAAGACCAAAGACTCCATCTCCAGATTAACCAGACATGAAAGTCTTGTTATTAAGAAAGACAAAGTAATATAGCAAAAAACAGACAGGAAATGTGAAACGCACCCAGCACATCAATTGATCCCTTTATTGTTCACTTTAGGCTCATAAAACTACTATAAATGTTAAAACTTACCAAATATGCATCTGCACAGCGCTGTCTCTTTAAATGCCCTTTTTTGCTTTGTCTGGTCCTTGGTTTTTTTTCCCCTGCCCAGTTGAGTACAGAGGCCAGCTCCTTTGTAATGGCATAAACCATTACACGGCAGACTCGCACCTCCAGTGTGGTCCAGCAGCACCAATCAACGCAAAGCGTCTCACCTATAGACACATTTTATGAGATGGAATTAGCGTGTCTCATGTCTTAAATGTGTATGCAAGTGCTTGTGTGTTTACTTCATGTAATTGATGATAGAAACATGTCATTTAGTTTTCCCTAAAGCCTGATTTTCAAGTCATACAAAGAATAAACCAAAGTATTGGCAGTACAATGTATTTCTATTCCCTTTTGTTGGATATTCATTTGTTAGTTCTTGTAACTGCTAAAAGTGTTTACTAGTTTTTGCATGTCACATATATTTGTTATACCATGTAAACTGTGAAATTCCAAGATTTTCAAACTTGCCTTGTAATAGTGGCCTCACAGAGTCTCTGGAATCTACAGAAAAAAAAAAAAATCACAACAAGATGACATTCAGGAGTATAAATTGGGTTTTTTTTTTAGATAAGAGTACAATGACATTGTGATGCAGCTTTAAAGCTTTTTTAAAAGCATACCATCTATAGGGAAGACATCAGACTCTGCATGCTGGCGAGATCGCAAAGCTGTGTCGGTTTGTGCCGGAGTGGCGAAAGGTGCCGGAAGCTGGGAGGGGCATTATGATGGTTGCTATCAGTGGGCTGGGGGGCAGACTGCGGAGTGATGAGGGCTGATTAGAAAAAGATAATTTTTTAAGTATTTAAGAATACAGACAACTTGTCAAAAAAGTTTCCTCGTGTCAGACACAGATATGTACACAGACACTAGACAGTATTTTATTACCTGGTATTTTCACTCGAGGGGCCTGGGGAAACCGTTTTTTTGTAGGCTGCTCATCCTCTGAGTCCGTATATGTGTACAGGGGATTTGGTCTAAAGAAAAGAAATTAAAAACGGTCTTAAGTAATTGTAAATATGCTTTTGGCATATTGTTTCCTAAAGTTAGTTTGATTTCTAACAACACACACAGGAAACAGAGACGTGCAAGAAGGTACAATATACAATGAATTTTTGAAGTGCACAAGTGTACACTGCTTTGCATTTTTAAAAAGTTTACAAACTTCCACTTTTTGGACTATATTATGTGGTGATATTGCAGTATGCAAGCACCACAGATATGTATAAAAGACAAGATCATAAATTCTTAACAATCAAAGATATGTTTGTGAATAAAAAGGCTTTACTTGTGCTTTCTTTTAAGACTGGTCTGGGTTTCTTCTTCGGACTGAAGGTCAGACGTATCACAGCGTTCACGTGGATATCTCTGAAGACTGCGTTCTGCTTCGTGAAATGTGCCTGGAAATACAAACACAATGTACGGCCAGACATACATTACGTGTGGACAAAAGGTGCAAACGCATAGAAAAATCAGCGGTTTCAAAAATACGCTGGTACGTGTGGACGTAGCCTTATTCATTATTCAAGGCACAAACGGAAAGTCGTGTACGCGTGCAACGTACAGTCACGTGGGCATGCTGCGTGAGCATTCAAACTGAGTCTAAAGTTTTCATGTGCGAATTGAAGCGAGTGCTCTCCAATCATCAAAAGTAACAAAGTCATTGAACACGTTTATACAGTTAACTTTACGTTTATCAATCATATATCACAGATTTAGAATTTTTTGTAGTACTAAGCAACTACAGAGCGAAAGTCTGGGTCAAGCGCCGAGGCGACGGCAAGAACAAAGGAAACCTCGAAGCGTTAAAGCTAGCTTTGTAAGGGAATATAACGAAGAAATTATGAAACGAAAATGTTTTCTTTGTTGATATACTTTGTTCGCAGTGCAATTTATTTGTTGCCGGATTGTAAGAAGTAGACACAATTTCGGGCTCCCACATTTTGTGGGAGCAACGTAAATAACAGTAAAAAAAACTCGTTAATGTACAACATTAACGAGTTTTTTACTGTTATTCAAATGCAAACATGGAAATAACGAGTAGGAAAAAAAAATCATTCATACCTTATACTAATCGTGGTGCGGGCCAGTGCAGTGCATGAACTGATGCCTTCTCCGGTCAATTCCGCTGAGAGTAAATCAAATGTCCCGCTCTACTGTAGAAGACAATGAATACCTGGGGGGATGTACCAATGTGAGAGGGGTGCTGCGGAATAGTCCAAGTGATCGCTGCTTTAATTTCCCGGTCAACTATACATAAATTGCACGTAGACACGATTTTTTAAAGCTGGTGAACTAGACCAAGTCATTGATAACAAATGAACAATAAATCTACTTTCTCTGGTACTTTATACCCGATCAGTTGCAATGCAATTTAATGCTCAACTACAAATCGATGGTTTTTGATGGTGACCGGAGCCGAATGATCGTCAACTATAAATAGACGTTTTCTCGACGTTGTTGTTGTCACCTGGTCGACTATAAATAGATCAAATATCAATGACAAAAAAACAACGGTGAATCAACATTGTTACAACGTCTCTATAGTAAGACCGTCGGTTTACCACAGTATTTCAATGTTGTTACAACATTGGCATTTCAACCCCGACCATATACGACGGTTCGGATGAAAAATCAACATAGATTCAATGTCGTCTTGCTATCTGGGCTACGTTCACACTGCAGGTGAAAGCGCATCAAATCCGACTTTTTTGACGCTATGCGACCCATATCCGATCATGGTATGACAGTGTGAACAGCACAAATCCGATATTTTCAAATCCAATCTGGGTCACTTTCGTATGTGGTACTGAATCCGATACATATCTGATGTTTTAGAAAGCGACTGCTGTTTGAATGGTCATGTCGCATTAAATCCGTCTTTTACGTCACTGACACAAGACAGATGCCAATTATCAGCGCCCGAGAAGACATCGTGAACGCTTCCTGGCCATCCAGTGTAGATATTAGTGAAACTGTTGGGAAGACAACGTTGGGGAAACGTGAACATTTTATTTGTACTGTATAATCTGCAGATTCTGACAGAAATCTGCAACTATCCTTTGAAGCACCGCTCCTCTAAAACAGCAATAAGGATCTCCAAAAGTTGAATCTGTTCATCTGGACGTAACGTTTTGTGGGAGAAACGTTTCGTCACTCATCCAAGTGACTTCTTCAGTCTCAGCTGACTGCAGGTTTCCCCAAACCTTATAAACAGTACATTTGCATAATGACTGAAACCAGCCCACTGAAGGAACAATGGGCTGGGAGGTCAGTTCCTTAATCATAATTATGCAAATTCCCATGACCATTGATCAACAATCACTGACCAAAACCCACTGATCAAAGAACATTGATCAATGGCCATGAGTACCATTCACAGAGAGTTGGGGAATGGCTGCAATCACAGCATTGTAAGATGGTGACAGATGTACCCTTAGGCCCCCTCCTCGATTCAGAGATGGTCTTTCCCTCTTCACGTAAATGGCCTCCTTGACTCCGCGCTCAAACCAGCGTTCCTCCCTGTCCAGGATGTGAACATCCTCATCATTGAAAGAGTGTCCACTGGCCTGTAGGTGTAAATAGACTGCAGAGTCCTGGCCTGATGAGGTAGCTCTTCTGTGTTGTGCCATCCACTTCGCTAGAGGTTGTTTGGTTTCCCCGATGTATAAATCCTGGCAATCCGCCTGCCACTTAACAGCGTACACTATGTTACTCTGTTTGTGTCGGGGGACCCGATCCTTGGGGTGGACCAGTTTTTGGCGCAGCGTGTTTTGGGGTTTAAAAGCCACAGAGACCCGGTGCTTAGAAAAAATGCATCTCAACTGTTCCGATACTCCTGACACATATGGGATCACTACAGGTTTTCGCTTGGGCAGCGGTTGTCCTTCTCTCCTGGATCGGCTGGAGCTTTCTTTAGGTGCCTTTCCCGCTTTGACAAAAGTCCAGCAGGGGAAACCACATTTACTCGGGGCCTTCTTGATGTGCTGTTCTTCTGCCTCCCTGGCCGCTGTGTCAGTGGGGATGGTGTTCGCTCTGTGTTGTAGCATCCTGATGACACCCAGTTTGTGCTCCAGTGGATGATGAGAGTCAAACCTTAGATACTGATCCGTATGTGTAGGTTTACGGTACACGTCAGCCTTTAGATGTCCCCCATTACTGATGGAAATCTAAGAAGGAATTTGCATAATTATGATTAAGGAACTGACCTCACAGCCCATTGTTCCTTCAGTGGGCTGGTTTCAGTCAATATGCAAATGTACTGTTTATAAGGTTTGGGGAAACCTGCAGTCAGCTGAGACTGAAGAAGTCACTTGGATGAGTGACGAAACGTTTCTCCCACAAAACGCTACGTCCAGATGAACAGATTCAACTTTTGGAGATTTACTTTCCTGGATGATTGAGAATGCATCAAGAAGCAATAAGGATCATTATTAGGCCATATGTAAATAACAAAATAACTTTATAACTTAAAGCAAAATTGGGAAACGTAGAGTCTGAAACAGTCAAACAATACTGTTTGCTCTGGGTCTAAACAGAGCGCCTTGTGTGTGACGTCTTCTTTTGTGCATGCGGGCAGCTTTCAGGGTTCACACTAGCGCGTTTGCTGTCACATTTTATTTGTAGTGTGAATGAGCAGACAAATAAAATCAGATTTGATCAAAAAATCGGAAGTGAGCATTAAGACCTGCAGTGTGAACGTAGCCTTAGATTTCGCTTGTTGTACCTGCCACATGAAAGAGGGGGGTTACAAGTCCCTGATCCTAGACTGTATTCGTGGTCTGCACAACTGCGCTCAGTTCCACTTTCCGCTGAGACACCCCCAGCCTGGATACAAATTCAACTTCAACTAAATCTGTATTTATATTCTGCAAGCCCAAAAAACCCCACAAAAAACCCCCACAAATAACCCCTTTTTTAAAAACTCAATAGATGTTTGGTATAGGGCCTTTCAGTATATGTGAGATAAGCCTTCTATCTCTTGTTTTTCACCTATTTGGGGCAACACATGTTTTAAAGCAGGAAGAGCTGATGGAGGTTTCAAAATCTGGGCAGATAAAGGTGTACAGATGGTGGCAGATCTTAATAAGGATGGCAACCTTCTTACATTTGATCAGTTATGCCAAATATACAGCATCCCCCAAAAACATTTTTTTAAATATCTACAAGTTAAACATTTCATTATGTCAAAATATAAACAGATTGTATCTGAGCCACCATTAGCACACTTGGAGAATGTCATACTTCAAAGGCCGGTGGGTAGAGGTCATAATTCTTTATTCTATACAGCTCTATTAACACATGATAAGGAATCCGCCACTGACAGGTTGGACGCATGGAGGGCTGACACCCAAGAGGAGATACAGGAGGCAGACTGGGAAACTGCATGTTTAAAAGCCCAAAGACAATCAAATAATACAAGGATGAAAGTCCTCCAATATAAGTGGTTGATGAGAACTTAGATAACCCCAGTCAAACTGAATCACTGGTCACCTGTCATCCCAGATAGCTGCAGTAAATGTTTAGACGAGAAGGGCACTCTGTTTCGCTGTGTATGGAGCTGTCCAAAATTACGGCAGTGCTGGAAATCAATCATGCAAACTCTAGCTGTGTCCCAAAACGTCGGCTGCATCCTTCGGAGGACCCGGCCTTCGCGGTCTACGTTGGCCGGGTCCTTCGAAGACCGAGAAGGCCGGAAGTGCGAGGCTGTGAAATTGGACGGTCTAGCCTTCAGATTTGCGTCACCGCTGTGTCGGTGGAGTTTAATAAACTCGGCCGTCTGTTCCTTGCTATCTAAAATATAACAGGACACTGCCATAAATTCTCGACTGTCTCACACTTCTGTTTAATCAGTTTTCTGTTTGACGTTTATTCAGCTGTGTGAAAATCCCGGAGGAACCCACCCGATGGATTAATAAAGTTTTATTTAATCTAATAATCTAATAACTTTGATCTCAGCCAACCCGATTTACTCCGGAACAAATAAAACACCGAAAAAAGGCAAACAATTACATTTTTAAGTTATCCGAGTGACTTATATATCATGTTTAACCTGAGTAGCGAAAGAGCGGGGGTCTGAAAACGATGAAGCCAGGAGTCCGCTGCTCTCGCCGGCTCGAGCGACCATTGAATCCCCCGGTTTGCTATCGAGCGGGTGGGTAACAGACGTCTCCGAAAACGTCGGCGCACTTTTGCAAATATGCGATGTCTTGATAAACCAGGCAGATATTTGAAATTTACACTGCCACTTTCTCGCCTGAAAATATGTTAAAAGTTTATTTTGTGACCCAGAAAGATTAATAAGACTAATTTTAAAACTTAGTAGCGGCCGCCATTGTTGGCAGCTGAAATTTGGCTGGACCGCGCTATGAATTCTGGGATATGGTGGGCCACGAAGGACACACCCAACCCATCCTTCAAATTTGGGGAAATGAAGGATGCATTTGTCGGCCGCATTTGAAGGAGTCGACGAATTGGGACAGCCTTCGTCGCCTGGCTGTGACGTAATCGGGCTTCAAATGCGGCCTCCGGAGGATGCAGCCGACGTTTTGGGACATAGCTTCTATCTAAGATTGTTGGAGTAAATATACCTGTTGAAGCAAAACTGTGTGTGTTGGGTATATATCCAAAGAACTGTGATTTTAGCTCCAGACAGCTAAAATTTATTGACTTTGGATTCCTGCAAGCCAGGCGGTTAATATCTTTGTATAGGAAGAAAATGGATGTACCCTCAAGTCATATGTGGATGAAGGAGATGGCGTCATGTATTGTATTGGAACGACTTACTTATATTGTCAGAGGAAAAGGAGTAGATTTTAAAGAAATATGGTTACCTTTTACTGAGTTTCTGAGACATTATGAAGGGAATTAATTTAGAAAATGATACTTGGTGCTGAGGGTTTTTTTTGTCATTTTTATTTTTCATTCTCATCTTGCTTTGTTTGTTTTACCATTGCTGTGCATTGGCTTTATTTTATTTTATTTATTTTTTTATTATTATTATTTTTAAATGTATATTGGTTTATTTTGGGGACTATGTTGCTTAATATAAATCTTATGTTAACTCTACTATTATTCATTGCTTGTTCTGTAATATAAAACTCAATAAACATATTGTTAAAAAAAACACTGTACATTGTGTGAGTGTTTAAACTCAGGTTTAAACACTAAAACCTTGACTGAACTTGACTAAAAATAATCATAATAAAATAAAATTAAATTAAATTAAATCATAATAAAATTAAACCGGCACTCTAAACCCACTGTACATTTCAAATTCCTTTAATTTTAAATATGTTCATATTTTCTATTCTGTAAAATAGTCAGATTGTCTATTCTTATTTAATTCACTTAATGTACAGAATTCACCTGCTTGCTGCTTACATGCTGCTACTACTGCACATTCACCTAATGTATATATTATATATAATGTTCTTCCTCACTTTGGTAACGTAAATATAATATGGTCAATATTATATTTATTGTCAGATTATTATGATATATTACAGCAGTGAGCTTGAACTCTGTGTCAAAGATTCAAGTTGCAGTTATTTATATTTCCTATCACGTTAAATCTTCACTCAAAGACAAGTATCTTCGACAGTGCATATATAGATGTATTATAAATAAGAGACAAATATTGTTCGTTTAATTTGTTGGCATTATTACATTTGGCTCAATGCTTACATATATGTGTAAAAAGAAAATGTACGAGCTGTGATAACTGTTTCTGATAGAATGAAGAGTAGACTGATATATGAAATATTCCTTTTAGGGATGCACCGATCCCGATACTGGTATCGGGTATCGGGGCCGATACTGTAAAATGTGTGCGTACTCGTACTCGTAAAAGTCAACCGATACCATGAACCGATACTAATGTAGCCCGGATGGGAATTTGGGAGTAGATACTCATAATTCCCATGGACTTGAACGCCACATAAGGTGTTCACAGTTCACAGAAGAGAACGGCATGGAGAGATGCACGAGGTTAGCTGAACCAAAGTGAGAGACTCGGCTAGTTTTACTGAGGTTAACTAGCACAAAAGAGTGTGTGACTAGAAAGCTAACCGTGTGAGAGCTTCGCAACAGAGTGTGGGTGAAGTGACTTTTTGTTTCAACGGTCGCACCACCGTCCGTGGAAAACTGTGTTTCCAGCCATGACCGCCGAGGCTAAAGGCTAGCCCGGACTGCTTGGCTGTGCCACGGAGGCAGCTGCTATGGACTGTCGGAGAGCTGGACAGTGACTGGCTAACGCGCTGTAGCAGAGACAGCATCGGGTCCGCAGGGAGTGGATTTAGTGTGGGACTGGTGAATGGCGACCTACCGAGCAACGGAACTGTAAGTCAGACTTTTGTGCTCTTACTGGGGAAAAGAGGATTTTTCTCCATCGTCCGGCGTGAGCAGCAAACAGGCCTGCAACAAGTGTGAATGTGAGTGTGTGTGGGGCCCATGTGTGAATATTGTATGTTTAGTGGATTTATATAACGTGTTTTGGAGTGTATATTAGTGAGTCACTTACCAAAAGGTGATAACATAAGTTGGGTTGTTTAATATAATTTGAAAGGGAATTATTTCATTTATACAGTGTATTTCATTTGGTTAAGGAATTGGAATATCATTTGAGTTTAAAAAAGGGATGTGTTGTACAGTATTTGTCTCTGCCCTTACGTTCAGTAAACGTTTCGTTTGTGTTAAAGAGTTGTCTGGGGTCGTTTCTTTACTACTGGTTAAGTTTAACTTGTGTGTGGTAGAAGTATCGGTTTTTGTACTCGGTATCGGCAAGTACTCAGATCCAAGTATCGGTATCGGATCGGTTTGAAAAAATTGGTATCGTTGCATCCCTAATTCCTTTATTGGGTGAGAAAATCAGACCATGTCATAACTGCTTTAAGTCATACAGAATAGATATCAGAGCCTTAAACAGGCTGACTTCTGCTAAATGGGTCAAACTGGGCAGAAGGTATACAAACACATAACATCCTTATAGAATATGATGTAACAATATAGATCAACTTACCTCAAAATATATAAAGCATATAAACAATTACAGCAATATGATGCAACAAACACAACAGTGCTACTAATCCAAAATACTCAAAGCTTCATAGAACTGAAACAAACATTTATTTTTAGCTCCATTCTGGTGCTGATACATACTTTAGGTTTCTGAATATTAAACTTGTTGCTGCCTTTCATAGTGTGTAACTTGAAGGCCCTGAGTACTTTCTCCCACACTGAAAACACTGGGATGATAACATTATTTGAACATTACCTAATAAGACTGATTCAGGACAGACAATTAGTTATGTTAAACTTTCCTAGCAGTCCTTCACAAACAGGGAACAGTCTGTCTATTCTCTCCATCTGTCAGCTGCTGCTGGCTCTTCCTCCTCCTCTTCCTCACACACTGCTGAGTTTGTCCTGGTGGATCATCAGGGGTGCAAAGCCTCACAGATGATGTGCAGCAGTGGGTCCCTCAGTCTGTCCTCACTCTGGACACTTGCAGTTGTCACACATGGAAATCAAATGTGTGATAAGCTGCAGGATTCAAACACAAGTGTAACTTATAAATACATGTTCATACTTTTATTCCACAATCAGAGAGAAAGAAACAGAGAGAGAGTGCAGGACAGACAGACAGGTGACAGTCTCAGGTGTATACACTGCTACAAAACAGCACAAGAGGAGGAGGATTTAGTGTTTGTGTTATTACGAGTGCTAAACAAGAAGAGTTCCCAGATGGTGCAGTGGACACATGTGTGACTCCTGTGATTAAAGCATCTTTCTTTCAGCTTAACGAGTGAACCGTCAGCTCGTTCAAACACACGTTAAAGTCCGTTTGGCTCGACACCACCGAACAGAGGCAGCAATATAACATAGCTAACATTAACAGTGCAGTGAATCCTGCTTGTGCCGTCATATTCAGGACTGCAAACCGAGCAGCATCACTGACTTTCAGCTTGTGTTTGTGGATATACTACTGACTTTAATTATCCATAAAATCATCACATCTCTGTAAGATTAAGGTCAACTATATATATATATTTAGAAGTAGAGGCTTTAAAACCAAGTTAACGCTGAAAGTACAAACATCGCTAATGTCACACAACTTTGCCGACATGTGGCCAACAGTAATGTTTTAATGTTCTTTATTATTAAACATTTGCACATAAATAAGTGACATAATACTCAGTACTTAAGTTTAACAGTTTACTCTTCGGCCGCTCCGCGTCTGCCGTCTGCGGCAAAATTATCCACAACGACTGCCGCGCTATGAATTGTGGGATATGTTGGGCCATGAAGTCTACACTGCCACAGCCTTAAAATTCAGGGAAATGAAGGACGCATTTGAGGGCCGCATTTCGAGCAGCCTTTGAATTGGGACAGCCTTCGGCGCGTGGCGGTGACGTAATCGCACTTATAATGCGGCCTTTAAGGCTGCAGACCCTGAATTGGGATACAGCCATCCACACCCACCGCCGCGCTATGAATTGTGGGATATATGGGGCCACGAAGCGTGTACCGGACCACGCTTGATATTTGGGGAAATTGACGGCGCATTTGGAGTACGCATTTGAAGTACACTTCGAATTGGGACAGCCGTCATTGCGTGGCGGTGACGTAATCGCACTTATAATGCGTACTTCAACCGTGCAGACCCTGAATTGGGACACAGCCACAGATTACCCAAATGCACCACTGAATGACACAGAAAGCTGTGTCCCAAAACGTCGGCTGCATCCTCCGGAGGCCGCATTTGAAGGCCGATTACGTCACAGCCAGGCGACGAAGGCTGTCCCAATTCGTCGACTCCTTCAAATGCAGCCGACAAATGCGTCCTTCATTTCCCCAAATTTGAAGGATGGGTCGGGTGTGTCCTTCGTGGCCCACCATATCCCAGAATTCATAGCGCGGTCCAGCCAAATTTCAGCTGCCAACAATGGCGGCCGCTACTAAGTTTTAAAATTAGTCTTATTAATCTTTCTGGGTCACAAAATAAACTTTTAACATATTTTCAGGCGAGAAAGTGGCAGTGTAAATTTCAAATATCTGCTTGGTTTATCAAGACATCGCATATTTGCAAAAGTGCGCCGACGTTTTTGGAGACGTCTGTTACCCACCTGCTCGATAGCAAGCCGGGGGGTTCAATTGGTCGCTCGAGCCGGCGAGAGCAGCGGACTCCCGGCTTCATCGTTTTCAGACCCCCGCTCTTTCGCTACTCAGGTTAAACATGATATATAAGTCACTCGGATAACTTAAAAATGTAATTGTTTGCCTTTTTTCGGTGTTTTATTTGTTCCGGAGTAAATCGGGTTGGCTGAGATCAAAGTTATTAGATTATTAGATTAAATAAAACTTTATTAATCCATCTGGTGGGTTCCTCTGGGATTTTTACACGGCTGAATAAACGTCAAACAGAAAACTGATTAAACAGAAGTGTGAGACAGTCGAGAATTTATGGCAGTGTCCTGTTATATTTTAGATAGCAAGGAACAGACGGCCGAGTTTATTAAACTCCACCGACACAGCGGTGACGCAAATCTGAAGGCTAGACCGTCCAATTTCACAGCCTCGCACTTCCGGCCTTCTCGGTCTTCGAAGGACCCGGCCAACGTAGACCGCGAAGGCCGGGTCCTCCGAAGGATGCAGCCGACGTTTTGGGACACAGCTATTATCATTCCTGCCTGTGGCTCTCCCTGTACAACTCCTCCATCTAATGCAAAGTATACAGTCCAACAGTTCCACACATTTCCACATCCTCTACAGTAAAAATAACTAAAAAGTTTAAAAGTTTACAGTTTAGAGTAAAATGTCAATCATATATATTTAATCTCTGTAATATTGCATTATGTAATTTTGTTCAGTCTGTTACTGTTCTTATTGTCTTAAAGAAACTGTAACCACATGATTTCCTTAAAGATTAATAAAGTATTCTGATTCAGAAAACATAAACCATGAACAAACAGTCTAACAAACACCTGGAGAAAACATGAGCAGGAACACACACAATTAGATTAATGACAATTTGGCAAGGTGGCAGGGAGTAGGAGAGAACACACACATTACACTTACAGTAATGAAACTTATGCATAAGTTCAACAAGAACGATTGATGGTCTCACATCTGTCCACCGAACATCTGTATTGTCTTACATCTGTCCATTCCCAGGTACCATCAGCTGAATCTAAGCTTTATCATTCCCACTTTCCCACGCAGTCAAGCTGTTTGTGTCATCACTGGTCTAGTCCAGTCGGTTAGCCTGGCCTTCTCCAGGGCAGTCAGCCCTGTAGTTTAAATCTCACTGCGCATCTGTCATTCTCCTTTGAACCTGCGTCTAAGATCCAGGCAGTCCTGCTCTAATCTCTTTCTCAGCTGGGGCTCAGTTTGCCGAGAGGGGCCATCAGAGTCTAACTGCCAAACACCTCTACCTAAATTCTGTTCATCAATTAATCATTTTCATTCTCTTTAATGATATAAAAATGTGTCATGCACACAGAGAAGAAAGTGAAATTTCCACTGTGCTCTTGGTTTGTGTTCCTTGTTAATTCTCTCCTGTGTACTGATAAATAAAAACGACATCTGCTAAACAGAAAATGTTTGACATAAACCATAGGCTGCATTTCCTCTTTTCTTGGTGGCCGACCCAGAAAACATGAGCTCTTTCAGTATGTAGAAATCAACCTGTGCCAGAATAGAGTAGACAAATATAGAAATGATTATTCCTTCTTTATGAAAATATATCTCTGTATTTCTTTGCAGGTCTGAAATTATTGTTTTTTGCTATTTTTTGATGAAATTATGTCATAACCAGCTTTAACAGATTTTGGATGAACGTGATCCACTGTGGATGACTCTAGCAGCGCCTTGATTATGATTACATGAAACATAAAAGGAAATACTGTCAGTTTAATAAGGAACATGCAAAGTGTGGTTTAAGGTCCAAAATAAAGTATGAGTGTTGTACCAAAGTGCTAAATCATGGCTCTGTTAAAAAAAAAAAAACAAAAGTAGAAGAAGTTAAAATTATTCCATTGTTTTGTGCTCAGATTATCAAATATGTTATGAAACAACACCAGGTCTCATCTTTTCACTCTGTGTAGCAACACAGCATCAGAACAAGAATAAATAATAAATGTCTTCAAACCAGTTCAGTGATAGAAGAAACAAATGTGCTTTCAGTTAAAAACCTAAGATAAGTGCTGATCAGACAGCCCACAAAGCTAACCTCAGGCCTCCTGTAACTAATCTCAATGTCAGCCCACATTTGCAGACAGCAGACCGGAAAGTCTCCTGCTGTACATATCTGAATATTAAAGCTCATGTGCTGTTTGAGAGGTTTCAGCAACCCTTTACCCATCTCTGAGTTTGCACACTGATACTGACTCAGCCGATGTCCCACTGGTTGTAAATGATATCACAGCAACATATCACTGTTATTGTGTGTGTCTGATTTAGGGCCTCCATCCTTTGCTCCTGTGAGAAGTGTGACTCAGTCTTGTGATGAGTACTCACTGAAATTAACTTTTTTCATAAGCAGTTAACAAAATGCTGTCCTCAGCCTACATAGCAAAATATATTTCATCTGAAAATATATATCTATGCATTCATAAAATAGTTGGTTATATACAGATATAAACAATGAACTGTATTGTGCAAGCCTTCATACTATATTTATGTGCATACCCAGACAACATAGAACAAGAACTGTGGATTCAAGAGCAGATAGCAAGTTTATATATTTGCAGTGGGCAGCTGACAGTAGTTTGTAGCTGTCACAGCTGAATTTTAAAGGGAATGAAGCACAGAGATGCTATACTTAAACAAAACAGTAAGTGGGTGTCCTATTCAGGTAGTGCCACTAGGTGGCAGCCTGGTAACTGTTATTGAAAGGTTTCAACTAAGCTGTGCGTTTCAGGTGAAAAGTACATTTTACTGTTTTTTAGAAATAATTTGCAAATTGACAGTTAAAGTTACTACGAACACAAATACCCACATACATACAAGCCTGAACCGCTGACCTCAGTATTTCCTCTTTCAGACAAAAAGAAACAGACACACACACACACTCGCCAGTGTAGTTGTAGTTGCTCACCTTAATTATAAGACTGTGATATTCTGTCTCCATGCAATCTTTCATATGAGATTTACCACATGTACAAGATATCTTTTCCTTCGACTGTTCTGTGACAGCAGCACACAGAGAGCTACTTCTGTGTTCTACTTCACAGTCCTCTGTGTCAGATACATGCAGACTGCTGTTGTGCTCTGAACTGTTAGTGACCACTTTGCAAATAATACTCATGTCTGTTTATTTCAGGTTTCCACGACAACACTTTTACAAAATATTTCAGTGGTTGTTTTGTTAGTTTGTGGATAATCTCATACAGGAAACTAAAATCAAACATAAATATGAAATGTTCAAATGTAAAAAGATTTTATTTCTACCTTCTAACTACAAAAGGATAAAATGATCAGAAACACAAATACTTTCAAATCCTTTGAACTACTTTCAGATGTATTCACTGCCTATGATATATTTCTTATTTATATAATGTAGGAGATCTTTAGACAAACACAGTTAAAGTATTTGTTGGTCCCATATCAGTATTTACTTGTGAAACACTGCAAACACTGACTTTAAGTTGTGCTGTCAGATACTAAAGATCACATATTTCACATTTTGTTCTCACTGCTGTTGGAACATGTTAGATACATTAAAGGTTTATTACAAAATCTTTATAAAAATAACTGAATATAAAGAGCATGAATATCAATATGAACACACCTCCATTTGTTTTATACTAAAAGGGAGCAATATGTCTATATGATGTTATGGTTTAATATTGTAACTGTACATAAAGCTGAGCATGTCTGATATTTGGGGAGCAGAGGAGCAAGAGTGGCTTCATAAAAAGCTTCTTCTTGGCTTTGCTGCTACAGCTCTCCTCACTGACCTGTAAGACAAGCACAAAAAGACAAAGTGATTTCCAACATGTAAAGATATTATGAGCTGAAGACATTTAATAATGTGAAGAATAAATCAGCCTGCATGGCAGCAGAATTACTGAGAGAGCTTCCTGATGTGACTTCAGAATAAACTGCTGCATCAGCTGCAGGACTTGATTTTCCTGTGAATGAAGAGAAGATCATTGAAAACAATAATATCATTAACCAGGAGGAAACTTGATGTCTCCACTAATGCAAAGATAAGCGTATGATAGATTTTAATCAGCTGATGAATTGTGAATACATAAATATAAAATGTAAAATAAACAGATTTACATTTTAAGAGCAGATAAACATGTTGAACAATATTCAGTGGAGATGATGGCAGACTTTGCTCACCTTTGTTTTTCTTGGCTTTTTGTTTTTTGGGCTGTTTGACCTCAGCATACATCAGACTGTCCTCTAAAAGAGACGTCAGAGCTCAGGACACATTTGTTCAGCACAGATATGATGACAAGAACATTACTACAGAGTAAAAACATGAGAGAAACTATTTAGTTTGGGGACATATAGATGGACAATACCATACTGTACAATAACAATATCATTCTGTATATGAAGCAGACAAACTTACACTAAACTCTGAACGGCCCTCGATGTGTATAAGATTCAACTCTGCTGATGTGTAGTGGTCGTATGTAGTAGCTAAGCTTGGTCAGTGAATAACTAAACTCCATGTTGACCTATAATTACCTGCAATATAATGATGTGATGACACATTCAAGTACAAACACTGAATGAGACTGTTGTGACTGTACCTGCAGCTCCCGTCTTCACCTCAGTGTAAACAGCACTCTGCATAAACTCTGATCTATGATGCTTCCCTGTTAAGATGATCAGATTAATGAAAATAATTTATTATTTTTAAACATTGTAAAAACTTTCTAAATACTTTTTTATATAATGTCTTGTGTAGTCACTCTTTTTTCTGATGCTTGTAATTTCAATTACAGCGTATGTGACATCTTGGGGTTCATCTGCACCTGAAATATAAAAAATGGTATTTAGAGGATTGTAAACATGTTGCACTTAGTTGTTACTGTTTGTGTTGTTCTGATATGAAATAATAACATTTGTGGATTCTTTCAGTCGAGTTAAAGAAACAATCAGGTTATAAAATCCTGTTTGTTTCTGATCTTTTGTGCATGTAGTCAGTTGGTTATTTCGATGTTTGTCCAACTGGAGTTTGATAAATGTTCTTTGAAAAACTGCTGAGCACAAACTGAACCTAAGAAATGTTCCTGTTAGTGGAGACTGAATGAAAAGTCAATATTAATAATGATAATAAAGATCGGTTTAAGTGCTGACCAGGATGAAGAGAGTTGTATTCATGAGTTTCATTCTGGTTGACTCCATGATTTGTGGAGGAGCCCGGACTGTGACTCTCAGACTGGATCCACCTACAACATGAAATAAACACAATAAACTCAAAAGTAACTGATGTTTGTTTAAAATAATAATAAAAAGTATTTTACCAACCTGGTGAAGCAGGAATCTGTGAAAGAGACAAATGTTATTACACATGTTTGTGATATAAATTGTTCCACTTTTATTTTGTGTCATGAGATCAGAATACATGTATATGTGTGAATAATTAAAGTGTATGCAGTAAATAAACTCTCTAACACAGAATGAAAAGAAGAGGCTCTTACACTTGGACTGTCTGCAGCGATACAACAAGAGCAGGAGAATAATAATGAGAGAGACTCCACAAACCAGTCCAACAATCAACCACACAGGAGATGAAGAGCTGTCAGCTCCTGACACAGTTACTGTAACAACAAATAATAATTAATTATTAATAAACTATAATTATTTGAATATTTCAAAACATAATTTTATAAAGTCATGCAAACCATGTATAAAGATTAATCAAATGTTTTGATCCTGCTCACCTTTAACTGACATCCAGCTCTGTGCTGACTCTCTTCCTGAGTACTGACACTTGTAGAAACCTTCATCAGACTTTGACACTGCAGAGATCTTCAGCTCCCCTCGGGTATCATTTTGAATAAGTTTGTCATTGTGATAGAAAAACACATTGGAAAGTATTTTTTGTGTTCTCAAACTGCAGCTCAGACTAACAGAAGCTCCCTCAGTCACAGGATGAACAGGACTCACCAGGATAGGACCATTACCATCATCTGTGACACAATCACACACAATTGTTTCAGTCACATCAGCTGGTGCACACTTTTAGAAAAAGCTGACAAACAATAATAAGAACAGATTGTACAAATGTTTTTCATCATCAAGATCTGATCTCCTATTTATAAAATACTGTATGTGTCCTGTTTTTACAAAATAATTTCTGAATCGTGATCTGTGAAACTTCATCTCTTAAGGTCTGGCATATTTTTTGCAGCAACAGGAACAGCAAACAAGCATCTGACTAAATTAGATGATTATGTTCAAGTTATATAAATTATTGTTGTAGCAGTGAGGTGTGGTTTCAGCACAGCTGCAGGAGGAGAGGTGGAGCAGAGTAGTTCATGGAGATGAACACAGTGCAAGTAAAATAAAGAAAGTTTGCTGCTCTGAACTCCCTGTCGAGCTTTGCACTGAGAACCTACATACAGCATAACCTTTGATACAACTACACCTTTTTACATTATAATCTTTAGGAATAACCCTCCGATGATAGATTTGAGCTTTTTAGTGATTGCTCTTGGCACTTTTTTGCAAATTGGTTTATGGCAAGACTGAATGAAATGAGATGAACAATCAGAACAAGATAAACAAGAATCACATTCACAGCAAAACAAAACAAGAAATAAATTGACACGTGATGTTCAAATCATTCAAATCCAAGAAGTAAATGTATAATAACATACTCTGTACAGTGATGTTGACTGCACTGCTGAACTCTCCTGATCCAGACTCACACCAGTACACTGCAGTATCTGACTTTGATGTAAAGATGCCACATGTGGATCCAGTCATTCTCCTACAGTCAGAGTACAGTCGGCCGTCCTCAGAGAACTTCCTCACTCTCCACTCAGTGAAGTTTCCCTCACAGGTCAGTAAGACAGAGTCAGAGGTGAAGTGTTGCACTCTGTCAGGACTCACTGTGAGAGACGCTGCTGAATGAACATCTGAAAACAACATGCAGTGAAGAGACAAAGCTCACAGATGTTAGGATTCAAAATTCTATTTAAAAAAAATAAAATTAGCAAAAACAAAAAAAGATTTTGATGAGCTTGATTTTTTTGAAAAAAAAAAAAAGCTCACATAACATAACATATAGAGCATAACGTGACATAAGCTCACTTTATGCCCTATAGAGGGGTCATGTTTTGATGGACTCAGTCAGGAACAGTTCAAAACAGCATTTTGTTTTGAACTGTTGTGTCGCGAGGTGCAGGGCCAGCAATTCCCTGTCAATAACACTGTACTTGCGTTCGGCATCCCGGAGCGTACGCCTGAAAAAGGCAAGCGGTTGTCACCCTGATGACATTTTCCACTGAATGCTAACTTAATTCTCAGGTGGGGATAAGTTCCCATTCTTTTACTTGAATGTGGCAGCAGACTCAGTATGGCCATCCTCTTCATCACCGGAATCCTCCTCATCAGTCATTTCTTGGTCTGGATTATATTTTATTCCATCTTCTGACACTTCCGTATCAAATCCATCCTCACTGTCAGTTTTCTGGTCTTGCTCCTCATCACTAGTGTGGTGATCAAATATGGATTAAAAAGCCCCACATAGGGTACATCGACCTACCATGAGTGACCTTTGAACAAGGCCTCAACAAAGCGTTATACATCAAAGCAATGAGAAAAGTTCAATCCTTTTGAAACAATGTTGCAGCTGTCTGTGAGAAATGGCAACACAGGAGTAGTTTCTGTGCATGAAAGGCTCTAGTGAAGAGCAAGATGTTTGTGTGTGTGTGTGTGTGTGTGTGTGTGTGTGTGTGTGTGTGTGTGTGTGTGTGTGTGTGTGTGTGTGTGTGTGTGTGTGTGTGTGTGTGTGTGTGTGTGTGTGTGTGTATATGTGTGCATTCCATTTTTAAATTGGTTTAATTTAACCAGAAAAAAATGAGGGCTAAAAATGATAAAGTCTTACTACTTGGAAGCAAAATATAAAAAATGAGGAGTAGGTCAAGACTATTGCACATTGCTTTATATTCCATTTCTCTTTTATGCTATCAGTGAAATTAAAAGGGGTAAAGGTAACAAAAGGTGAAAAAGTAAATTCAGTTTGACTTGATCATAGTCAGAAATGAAAAGATTGATTCTTCTTTCAGGGTTCACACGCCGTTTTCAGGATCAAATTTTTAATCACTTTCAAGGTCCATTTTCAAGCTTTTCCAGCACGTTTCTCCCCCCAAAAATGCATGTTTCCGTCACAGCCTGATGGATCAGCAGGTAGCTGATCAGATGCGTTGTTGCCTCTCTCTCTCTCTCTCTCTTGGTGGGCCAGAACTCATTGCGGGTTCACGCCCTCGGCCCAAGCACCTGTGAAGTGGAAACATCTAAGTCTCACTGATGCGTCCAGCATTTAAGCAGAGGGATGGCGGCCAATCATCGCTGGATGGTTTCATGACTTGCATCCCCTGGACCCGTCCCTGTTTTCTGGGTGAAGATCCCTAGTCGATGATTGGAGAGTGGCTGGCAGCGAGCAGTGAGTGGGAAAAGAAGAGCAAGTGTTTGCCCCTGTCCTCCCCACCTTGGATTCCCTGGAGCCTGGACCCCTGTCACACTTGTATATAGCACAATTCCCTGCATTGTCTGTAAATACACCTGGTGATTGTGAAATAAATCCCACTGTGTCTCCTTAAACCGAAGAGTCCTGCGTGCGAGTCCTCAGTGAACCGAGACAGTTTCCCTTCGCATCACTTCAGTAAGACCATGTGAAAATAAAAACAAATCATCCAAGGTTGATTTAAACGCCTTTGTATCTCTTTTGTTAAAACATAGAAAAACACACCCCAAAAAACACTGCACAAGAAAAAGGTTGCCTTATATGCATATAGTGTATAAACTCAAAACACACATAAACTTAAAAATTAAGGTGTACAAATGTTAACAAATCAACTTGTTAGAGATATTCATGTCCTCTTGAGAAAAAAAACAACCCAGCAAAACAAGAAAACTGCACCAAACACCACAAAATAATACACAGCAAGGCCAAATGAATAAGTCTCATCAGATATTGATGCTTCTTTATTATATGACACAAAAAATAGGAGACAGATATTTGTTTGTTTTTTTAAAGTTAATTCCCAATAAAACTATAAGATGTTTAACTACATTGCTGTCAGTATTCTTGGTGAAGTCATAATTATCACCATTAAAGTGTTTGTGCTATTAACATCATGCACAGTAAGACAGGCATGGAGAACAGCACTGACAGGGAGAGGCTTTGAATAGATGACACACTCCGTTCAATTCAACCTTAAAGACTTTAAGAATGCACAAGCATCTATCTAAAATCTATTTATCTAATCTATCAATGGTGATATTATTATGTACAATTATAATGTATTGTTCATCTCCCTTAAATAAACAGGCAGCCTTAAAGTATGAAATATTCATATACGAAAACACACACATATATGTATATATATACTGTTACGACCCGGCTCAAAAGCCGCAACATAAAAGGAGATGAACACCAGATTGTGGGTGAGAAGAGGTTTAATCTTAAAATGGAATACCAGGTTAGCTAAAATGACTGGTGCCACCAAGGCAAAGACAAGTGATCTCTCTGGAAGCTTGCCTCAGGTATGGTTTTATCCACACCTGACTAGGTGTGGCCAATTAGCACCAGCTGAACACACTGAGCAGATTAGAGGCTGCAGAGGGACGTAACAATACACATATATATTTCTATTGTCTCAGTGGCTAAAGGTGCTCCATAGACCTCAACATGAGCTGTGTGAAGTTGTTTAATGTTTATGTCCTCATAATAAATACATTTTGAATGAAAGTCGGAGAACATCGGCAGCACAAAAACGTGTCTATTCTTTGTGCTCATATGGATCAGTCCCACAGCTATTTCCCCCCAAAAGCAGGGGTCTTGAACTCCAGGCCTCGAGGGCCGGTGTCCTGCAGGTTTTAGATATCACCCTGGGTCAACACACCTGAATCAAATGATTAGTTCATTACCAGGCCTCTGGAGAACTTCAAGACATGTTGAGGAGGTAATTTAATCATTTGAATCAGCTGTGTTGGATCAAGGACACATCTAAAACCTGCAGGACACCGGCCCTCGAGGCCTGGAGTTCGAGACCCCTGCCCTAAGGTGTTGCCAAAGGCACCAAGTTAATACTTGAAAAACCTGCAGCAATACACAAAACAATAAACAATATTCTATTTGTCTTGAATGACTATTGTCCAGTTGCTTTAACACCCATAATTGCCAAATGTTTCGAACAGCTCATCATGTCCCACATTAAAGCTGCCATCCCTGCAAACCTCGATCCATACCAGTTTGCATACAGGGCAAACAGGTCGACAGAGGATGCCATAATAACAGCTCTTCACACAGCCCTCACACACCTGGACTGTAGTAACACCTATGTGAGAATGCTATTTGTGGACTTCAGCTCTGGTTCAATACAGTTCAACCCCACAAACTGGTTAATAAACTAAGCAACTTAGGACTCAGCAGCTCACTGTGCAGCTGGATACTGGACTTCCTGAGCAACAAATGGTGTGACGACAACAACCTGCATCTGAACACAGCCAAGACCAAGGAGATGGTAATTGAC
Organism: Oreochromis niloticus; assembly: GCF_001858045.2. Taxonomy (NCBI): domain Eukaryota; kingdom Metazoa; phylum Chordata; class Actinopteri; order Cichliformes; family Cichlidae; genus Oreochromis; species Oreochromis niloticus. The sequence goes on from NW_020327153.1 coordinate 91,524, forward strand.
TTCAGAAGAACAAAGCGATCTGAGCACTCTACCCTCTACATTGATGGGGAGGAGGCAGAAAGGGTAGAAAGCTTTAAGTTCCTCGGAGTCCACATCTCGGCCGACCTTACCTGGTCCACAAACATCTCCCACCAGGTAGGGAAAGCACAACAAAGGCTGTACTTCCTCAGGAAACTACGTCAGGCCCAATTACCCCAAAGACTGCTAGTAAACTTCTACCGCTCCACCATTGAGAGCCTTCTGACTTACTGCTGCACACTCTGGTTCAACTGCTGCACTGCGGAGGACAAGAGGAAACTGCAGCGGGTGGTGAGGGCAGCAGAGCGGGCAATCGGCACTTCACTAACTCCCCTCAGAGACATCTATACTGGCAGACTTCAGCAGAAAGCCAGCTTCATCATCAAAGACCCCTCACACCCTGGACACTCACTTTTTTCCCCCCTTCCCTCTGGTAAACGCTACAGGTCCATCAGGTCAAAGACGAACAGATTCAACAGAAGTTTTTACCCACAGGCTGTCAAACATGCCCTACCTCCACCCTGATTGGAGGATAACTGCACTGCCAACACTCATGGACATTACACCGTATTTATAAATCGTATTTCTGTTTATACTTCAATGCAACCAACACCCTTACCTCTTTAAACTGTATTTATTATAACATTATTCAGTATAGTTCCAACAGCACCCCCCCACTCAATGTGCAATATCATCCCCCCCCCACACACACACTCAGTGTGCAATATCACTGATCACACTGCACCTCTCAATGCACCTGCTAGTTAGATGGCATGTATGTGTATGTATATAGATGTAAGCGTGTATGTGGAAATATGTGTGTGTATGCATGTATAGATGCAAATATGTATATATACATATATGTATGTATGTGCGTGTATGTTTGCAGGTGTATGTATAACTTGTACATATCTTTCTTGTGTAAATGTAAACTTGTCTGTTATTGTGTAAATACTTACGCTATTGTGTACTTCACACACATGGAGAGATGTCAAACTGCCTTTCACTGTTCTTGTAACAGTGACAATAAAAAGCTATTCTATTCTATTCTATTCTATTTACTTGGTGACAACTTTAATCAGAAAGTCTTCAGTTGGCTAGTTATGTATCAGGCTAATGTTTAAAGCTTTCACTTGAGGAAGGTAACTCGTAGTGTTAGCCAAGTTCACGGCATATTCCAAATATTACCATGTCATAACTAAGCCATAACAGTGCTGCTGTACTGCATCACATTCAGTGCATTTCAATAATTTCTCCAGCGAGTTTGATAGATAGCAAAATAATAATTATAATAATAGTGATAATAATGATAATAATAATAATAATAATAATAATAATAATAATGATAATAGAGTACCATATATGTTATCTACACATACTCGAAGATTATTTACTAGGACTTTTATTTCTCTATCTCATAAGAAACCTATTCAGTCCAATAGTTATTTGTGGTGAATGAAATACAGCTACAGTTTCATGCACCACATCTGAAATTCAAGCATTTTTCAAACCTTGAAAAGACAATATTAAAATTCAACAATTTTCAAGGATTTCAAGCACCCTTGCAAACCCTGTTTTATCCAATTAGTTTTTAAATGGGTTTATCTCAGTCAGTAAGAGAGATATTGGTGAACAAAGGTTATGACATAAATTGGTTTATTGAGAAGATAAACAGAATCAAACTGACCTGCAGACCAGACAAACTTTGGTTGACTGTGATCAGTGTGATACTCTGGGTCTCCTCTTCCAGCTCTGCACACATATCCTGCTGTGTGTGTCTGTCCATGAATGATGTAGGAGTCCTGTGCAGTCCCACTGCCATCAGGTAGCAGCTCATAACTGGAGGATTTCTCTGATAGATCAGGAACAGCTTTATACCAGTAGAAGCTCCATCCTGCAGACGGATGTTCAACCTCACAGTTCAGAGTTACTGAGGCTCCAGGACTCAGCCATGATGGAGACACAGTGAGGACAGATCCTGTTGGAAAGTAATGAATCTTTTTTTAAGTTGTGTGTCAGTGTTTTCTCACTGCTTTTTTAGTTGTATGCTGTTTCTATTTGAAGACCTTTTTCTTACATGTTTTCCTGTTGATTGATCTTTTTATCTGTCATGCTTATGTGGGATTTATATTTATTTACATTTTTGTGTGTTTTTGTGGAAAGTTAATCTATTTTCTTTGACTAGAAATCACTTTGAATCAGCTCCTGCTGTGTTTAAATGACTTGATTCCCCACAATCAACACAAGTCCAGTCTCTTAAAATTTCCTCTTAAATGTTGACTTCAGTAAATCTGCTTTACAAACATTTACTATATAAATATGTCAAACATGTCAAATCTTAATATAAAGAAACAAAACTGATGTTGACATTGAGATTTTCTGTTTCCTGTCAGAAACTGTCAGCATGACTCTGCTCTGTGGTTTCATGTTGTGACTCCTGTTCTATACTACTTGCAGTGTTACTTGTAGAATTGCTACAAAACTAATTGTGAATCTATGTTTATTTGGAGATTTGTGTGGTTGAGAAGTGGTTGTTTCACATTCATAATCCCACCTAGTCTCCCCTACTTGGATCACATTCCTGACACTGATTCTCTTGACTCCATATTTTACATGACTATTCATGTTCATCATTTCCAATAAGAGCATTATTACAATGCCAAAGAGGTTACCATGAGATACAATGCTGTTTAGCCTTCATAGTAATTCTCAATTATCAATCTCTTCAACATGCTGATTACAAAACTCACCAATTTTTTTAATCTTAATTGATTCACTGTACTCTGTGTAGTAAACTGGGTTTCCTCTTCCTCCTCTGCACCAGTAGTTTCCTCCCTGTAAGACACTGATTTGTCCGTTTGATCGGGAGACAACATCCACTCGGGTATTATCTCTGTACCAGTAGTATTTCCATCCAGGTGATGATGATGGGTTCACAGAGCAGGTCAGGGTCACACTGCCCCCTACTGGAACAGCTGTGTTATCAGCTCTCAGTTTGGCCTTTGGTTTATCTGCTGTTCAGTTTAGAAAAAGAACAAAAAGGATAAAGGATATACCTTGAAGATGGAGATGCAACACACTGTACAATTGTCACACAAAATACTCATTTTAATCAGCACTTTTAACTCTTCATATGTACTTTGCTGTATTTAAAAAATAATTAAGTGTTTCATAAGCTGTGATTAATTTAAAGTATGACTGGGTTTATCCAGAAGAGACAGACGAATCGTGAAAACATGAACATTTCTGTATTTGACAGCTGGTAAAATTTTCTTTTAAAAAGTCTTCTGACACTAATGTGCTCCAACACAATTTCTCAAGATTTTCATTGGTTCCGCTTTAAAAATCACTCTAAGCAGCATATTAAAGACATTACATTCATGCAGATTTGTTGTGTGGTTAAATGTTTGAGCAGGTTAAAGGTATTTCCACTCTTTGCTGTGATCAGTGTTGGGGTTGTCACTCAACTACAGTAGGTGACATTAGAAAATTAATTATACTACTCATTACATTTACTTTTGTCTTTCTCCACAAAACGACCTGAAACACATGGTCTCATAATTATCATTTAACAAAATGATCTTTAGGCTGCACCCCCACACACCAACACAAATGCCTATCCTAATGAGGACGCAGAAATTATTGTTTTTGATAGCCACGTTCCCCTGGGCCAGCTAACTGATACAATGGGGTCTTTCGCCAACCACATTTCTCATTCTGCCAGAGACCTCGGAGTGCTCATGGATAGTTATTTTAAATTAAACAAGCAAGTATCCACTGTGCTAAAAACCAGCTTTTATCAATTACCTCAAATTTCCAAAGCTAAGCCCTATTTACCACATAAAGAACTCAAAAAACGTATCCATGCCTTCATCACTTCTAGATTGGACTATTGCAACTCTCCCTCCTTCAGCGCCTGCAATTAGTCCAAAATGCGGCAGCACACCTCTTAATCGGCACCAGAAGGCATGAGCACATCACTCCTGTCCTCGCTGGCTTCCTGTCAAATATCGCATTGATTTCAAAATCCTCCTGCTTGCTTTTAAAATTCTAAATAACCTGGCCCCTAGCTACTTAACTGATCTCCTTGATCCGTACAAGCCAAAGATAGCACCAAGATCCTCCAGCCAACTGCTCCTTAATCAACCAAGGTTGGCGCCCATAGACTATGGAATAATCTCCCAGTAGAGATCTGTACATCGGAATCAATTTAATCGTTCAAATCCTGTTTAAAAACACACTTGTTTAACTTAGCTTTTGAAAGAAATTAGTTTGATTTTAGTTTGACATTTGACCATGTAAATGGAATTTTAAGTATAATTGTACTATTTGTTCTTTTTTCTGCCCGCACTGCAGTTTTGTTGTGAAGCACTGTGATGTACACTAGTCTTTTAAATGTGCTATATAAATAAACTTTGACTTCACTTGACACTTTCTCTCAGTATTTAGGTATGAACACAAAATCAGCAACACAAAGCAAAGATACTTAAGAGGTTTGATTGGGAAATCCAGTGTCAGTAATGAAGATGAACCAATGGGCTGCTGCCAGTGCTTGTCTGGCCAGGGCAAAGCACTTCTTCAGGTCAGCCCATCAGCCCAAAAGTGTTGTTGGCCCAATGGGAAAATGCCCTGTATGACAGATTAGCAGTCCAGCCCTGCTTTTCACAAACCTGAAACCCAAAAAACAGATTGTATAGATAGAAACTGTGAAACTTACTTAATACAGTCAATTTCCTGGTATAACTCCATTCTGTGTGGAAATATCCCCTTTTGCCCCGGCAGCTGTATTTTCCACTGTCAGACAGAGTAGCGCTCCATATGCTATAATTACTGGATGCTGGTTGTTTGTTTTTGTTAGGTTGTCTCCATTCATACGTCCACTGAGCTCCTTCACCTCCCTGAATCTCACATCTGACAGTGACTGTCTCACCGCTGTATATCTGAGTCCAGGATGGCTGCAGGGTCACAGTGGGCTTAATGGCAGCTGTTCACAAAAGAAAAAAAAAGTGACTGATGGGAGCAGAAAGACATTATAAAAACATCCAGATTTTTTTCAGATTTTTGTATGGCTATTGCTAATAGAAATCATATTTATTGTATCCCTTAGACAATTTGACTGAAACATGTGTTGTTTCATAAAACAATCAAACAAGGATGTCACTTATAATATTAGAGTGACTCCATTTTTCATGTTTTTTTGATGTTACAGTAAATGACAAGGCCACCCTGACAGAAGACAGAACAATCTTACCAGCAGGGGGCAGTGGTACCCTGAAATATCCTGTGAAGCAGTTTACCTACTTAGTATGTGATTGGTTCAGGACATTGGTTTACCACATCTAAAGATAAATCCACAGTAGCTGTTGGACAGAGAGATCTGATCTCTAAAGCAAGACTCTACAACTCATGCAGAGATGATTCAATAACTCACTCAGAACAAGTGATTCAGTCACAATTCAGAAAACTGGTGAGTTTGGGGAATAAAAACAAACAAACAAACACAAGAAAAAAACAAAACCATGTAAATCTACACTGAGGAGAAGAAAATAGTGTTTTCTAGAAAGGGCCCATCCTGTCCCCTGTGAAAAGTCCCAGCAACACTCAAGCACATCTTGGTTGGTTATAGGACTAGCCTTACTCAGGGCAGATACACATGGAGACTCAACCAGGTCCTCAGGTGTATAGCCAAGAAAGTTGAGTGCAAGAGGAAATCCATCAACGCTCAACCTTTCACGAACCAAGAGGAGCATCAGTATCCATCAGCATTTGCCCGAGAGGACTGAGGCTGGAAGATCAAGGTGATTGTAACCGGTGGTAGTGGGGTGCAGGAGCTTTGTTGCCAGTTCAACAGCAAAACTGCTTAGAGGGATTGGAATCAGAGGACAGGTGCAGCAGCAGGCTATAAGAGAATTAGCTAACACTGACGAGAGGACCAGTCACTGGCTGTGGCTAAAGAGGGCTGATATCACTTGGGCAGCTAAGGCAGTAAGCTCACTGAGAGACACATGCCCTGGATTGATCAACCCGTGGTGGGCCTGCCTCAGTAGAGGGCTTCAAAAGGGTAGAAAACCTAACACTAGCAATTTTGCTGGTTGACTGATACAGCTGTCTCAGGGCCCCCTGGGGGCTGTGCAGCTAACCTCATGGTAGTGAAACCTAATGGAGGAATGTATATATCTTCCGCTCTTCTCCCCTCTGCCCTTTTTCCCTTTTCTGGGAGGCAGTGGGGAGAAGAGTGCACAGCCCGATCCAGTGGGGAGGTGTGGGATGCCAGATCAGGTGCCCCCCTTCCGGCTCTCATCTCTCCTGTTTTCTCTCTTTTGTCTTACTTCCCTCTCACCTTTTCTATCCCTTTAAAGAAGTGAGGCTCCATAAATACTAAAGTGGTAAGTATTACTTCTCAGTTGCAGTGAATTGATAGAAGAAAATAAATTGTAGAAAACTAAACAGAAGAAAGAAGAAGAGAAATAACAATTTAACATAAACCAGTGACACACTCCAGGGCCTGATCAATCCTGGCAGAGCCTCTTTGGATGAGGGTGTCCAGTGATAATGGCCGAAACACCCAATGAATCCAAGGTCCACTACTGATGAAGTGTCCCAAAATTTTAATATTATAATCTAGATCAGATCTCTAATCCCTAAACCTAACTAAGGAAGGTAAAAAATGTTAATTAGCTTGTGATAAAAGACTGAAACCCCCTTGCAAAGTTGAGGCACACAACAAGGTGTCCCGCTGGTGAAGTTTCTGGGCTGCCTTTCCTCATAACAGCCATCCCTCAAGACTTTCTCTATTTCAAGCAATGCATTATTGTAACATGATTGTAACATCTAGTCCTTGTACTGAATCAGATTCTTATTTTGTTCAATTTTATTTTTTAAAAATGCAGCAACTTGTCTTTATTTGTGCACCATTCACTAACTATAACTATTAAGTCGATCAAGTGTGTTTTCAGTTGGAAATCAGTAAGACTGTATAATCCCATATGGAAAAGATATATATAAATCTTATAAAGTTTGTATCTGTCTTGTGTGAAACTTGTAAGAAAAGCATACAAGAGTGAAAACAGATATAAGATCCCTTGAAAAATTCTATAAATGAAACTTGTATGTTTTGGATACTTACTAAAACAATATATGAAAGCAATGAGAAAGTGGCCACTTTCATGAGTAAATCACATAAGCCTTATATGATTCACTATATGAAGTAGGCCAGGAAAAGTAAAATTGCGTTGTTAACTGACTTACAATATTATAAAAGTAGCTAATTACTAGGAAAACTAACTATTGCGTTACTTAAAAAAATACAACAACAACAAAAAACAAAGTTTAACCCTCTGGGGTCCAGGGTAAAGTTGGCCGCTTTTGACTACTTTTGATTTTATCGCTAAGTTTCAACTTTAAAAACTGTTTATTTTGCCTTGTTTGGTATCATTCTTTTCAGGACAACCTCACAGGTCTGAATTTACAGTTAATTTTTCATTTTGACATACTGTATTAACACAACTGATCTAAAATCAGATAAAAAACATAAAATCATAGTAGAAAAAAGTTATATTTTTTATTGTACCAAATACAAAGATTAACAAATCATATTCATAAATTGAAATGCAAATATAAATTGTAAATTTTAAAAACCTATGCAGACAACAAAGTTAAATGCAGCTATTTAACTAAAAATGCAGCCAAGGTGTTTTTTATAAACCTTTCAAACTATTTACAGAACAATCAGATCAAATAAGATCCCACAAAAAATTATTTGTGCCACTCCAAAAAATAATTTCTGTCAACTATAAGATAAAGGAGAACATAAAAACCCGATACCTGCAGGTCTGAACGGTGTATCACTCGACCTGCTGTTTTCCACCTGGTGACAGCTTTTACACTGCAGTCTGCCTTTGGTGGCTTTTTGGTAACAACTGTGACATTCAGTAGTCACCTGACACACACAACAACACTATCAACTACATAACACACTAACTATACACTCCAAACACGCTAAACTTCCCAAACCTCTCACATCTCAAAACTCACTCCCTCTCTCTTTCTTTCATTAATGTCAATCTTAAAACTTGCCTAAAACTCTTCCTAAACAACCAAATGCCATGTTGCCATATCATTTTTTGATTAGTCGACATGGTACATTTTTTCCACCAATATGAACGGGGTGTTTGGCACTGAAGGATTGACTTCATTGGCTGGAGGGGGGCGAGCAGCGTTTTGTTAGCTGGTCAGATCACAAAAACCTCACTTACCTTAGAATGGCCAAAAGGTTAAATGCCCCTCAGGCTCGCTCTGGTCTGGTTTTGGGGCGTTTTAGTTTTAATGCTATTTTCCAGGTTTCAGGAATGTTAAGCCAGATACACACTCTCTTCAGTACTCTGAAAATGCCAGCAAGCCAGAGGCCGAGCAGATTCTACGCACATCATATACTACTGGATAGTTAACTTGGGACTTGGAGGAAGCAATTTGATGAACCCTGTGTGATAAATCTGACCCAGGCTCAGTCCCCCAGCCACTGCTATGTTCTAACCTTTCTGCTGCAATCCACTGGGATCACATGGCCCGCTATAGCTGCCACCTCAGAATGAGTAGAACTGTCTCTCTTCTCAGGTGTTACTTCTAATGGGGCACATTGGAGGAAGTCTACAAAGACATGGTGAGTGGAAAAGGTGAATAAAAGAGAAATACTCAGTGCACCATGGGAATTCCCCAGCAGCCTACACCTATTGCAACATAACTAAGGGAGGATTCAGGGTCACCTGGTCCAGCCCTAACTATATGCTTTACCAAAAAGGAAAGTTTTAAGCCCAATCTTAAAAGTAGAGATAGTGTCATCTCCCAAATCCAAACTGGAAGCTGGTTCCACAGAAGAGGGGCCTGAAAACTGAAGGCTCTGCCTCCCATTCTACTTTTAAATACTGTAGGAACAACAAGTAAGCCTGTAGCCATATAGTGATATGGTACTATAAGGTCATTAAGAGAAGAAGGGGCCTGATTATTCAAGACCTTGTAAGTGAGGAGCAGGATTTTGAATTTGATTCATGATTTAACAGTTAGTCAATGAACAGAATCCAATATATGAGAAATATGCTCTCTCTTTCTAGTCCATGTCAGTACATTTGCTGCAGCATTTTGGATTAGCTGAAGACTTTTCAGGGAATGTTTAGGACATCCTTATGATTATGAATAACAGCAGTCCAGCCTAGAAGTAATAAATGCACAAACTTGTTTTTCAGCATCACTCTGAGACAGGATGTTTCTAATTGTACACATATTGCGCAAATGGAAGAAAGCAGTCCATATTAGTTAACACATTTGTTTAATATGTGCACTGGACCAGGACATATCCCAGTCAAAAATGACTCCAAGGTTCCTCACAGTGTTACTGGAGGCCAAGGTAATGACATCCAGAATAAGAATCTGGTTAGATATCATATTTCTGAGAATTGTAGGACCAAGTACAATAACCTCAGTTTTATCTGAATTTAGAAGCAGAAAGTTAGCGGCCATCCAGGTCTTTATGTCTTTAAGACATTCCTGCAGTTTAACTAATTGGTGTGTGTTACCTGGCTTCATGGATAGATAAAGCTGGGTATCATCTGCATAGCAGTGAAAATTTATGCTATGTCTTCTGATGATACTGCCTAGAGGAAGCATGTATAATGTAAACAGAATTGGTCCTAGCACTGAACCCTGTGGAACTCCATAATTGACTTTAGCGTGTAAAGAGGACTCTCCATTTACATGAACAAACTGGAGTCTATTAGATGATACAACCCACTGTAGCACAGTACCTGTAATACCCACAGCATGTTCTAATCACTATAATAAAATAATACAGTATTGAACAGTGAGGTCTAGAAGGACAAGCACAGAGATTAGTCCACTGTCAGAGGTCATAAGAAGATCATTTTTAACCTTCACTAAAGCAGATTCTGTACTGTAATGAGCTCTGAAATGTGACTGAAACTTTTCAAATTAGCCATTGCTCTGCGGAAGATTAGTTAGCTGTTTTACAAGAATGTTGGCGCTAAAGGAGGGTTTGAGATTGACAGCTGGGTAAAGTGATGGCTTTTTAAGTAACAGTTTAACTACTGTTGATCATACTGTATTCTTAACCTAGTTACAGCACTTTCAGAGAGACATCTACTTTGATGAAATCAAGTCAGGGTTTTAATGAAACACTGTTAAATGTTCAGTTTTTATGCCATATGTTAAAACAAGATCTAGAGGGTGATTAAAGTGGTGGGTGAGTTCTTCTACATTTTGTGAGAAGCCAATTGAGTCTAATAACAGATTAAATGCTGATGCTGTCATTATTGGTATCTACTCGCAACTTTCTTAAACTTAATGGCAATAAAACAGAATTCATTTTAATAGGCACCAGATCAAAACTGACTAAAGTCCCAACCAGAAGTCTTTCACTGTCCATTGATAACTCTGTTGTCACAACCTCCACTCAGGTTAAGAGTCTTGGTGTTATCTTCGATAGCTCTCTGTCCTTCACAGCACATATAAATAATATCACTCGGTCTTCCTACTTTCATCTCTGTAATATTAACCACCTACATCCTTTACTCATTTCAAACAGTACCATCATACTTGTCAATGCTCTTGTCACATCTTGTTTAGATTACTGTAATTCTCTTCTCTATCGTCTACCTCATGAATCCCTCCAACTGAATCCTTCCAGTTCACCTCCGAGTTAATTTCTAGATCCTGCTTCTCACTTTCAAAGTGCTTCATAACCTCGCTCCTCCATATCTATCCGATCTTCTCCATATATACTCACCCCATCGTACACTCCACTCTTCTTCAGCTTTCCTTCTGTCTGTTTCACCTGCTCGCCTGACTACAATGGGACTGAGAGCCTTTAGTTGTTCTGCCCCGAGACTTTGGAATGCACTTCCACCAGATCTCTGGACCACAAATTATCTCACCACTTTTAAATCACGTCTCAAAACCCATCTATTCAGAACTGCATACACCTGATCTTAGTCCATTTCTAGCTTGCTCAGCTTTTATATTTTTATGCTTGTGTTTTGTTTTGTTTTGCTTTGTGTTTTTTTTAATCTTATGTGTAAATTTAATTTTGCCATGTTCATTATATTTTATTGTGTTATTGTAAGGAGACCTTGAGGGTCTTAAAGGCGCCTATAAATAAAATGTATTATTATTATTATTATTATTATTATTATTATTATTATTATTATTATTATTATTAGAATATTACATGGATGTCAAAATTACCCATAATAATTATTTTATCTGAGCTGAGCACTAAATCAGATAAAAAAAGAAATCAGACAGAAACACACATTCAGCCTGTGCTGATAGTATGACTCAGGGGTGTTGATTCATTTAAATTAAGATAATCATCCTGCTGTGACCAGGTTTCTGTAAGGCAGAGTAAATTGATTTGTTTATCAATTATTAATTCATGTGCTAACAGGTAAGAGAGACACCTAATGTTTAGTAATCCACTGTTTTACTCTTCTGTGCAGTTGTGGATACTATGTTCTTTTTTGTATTTTTTATGTTTAAATCATTTTTTGCCAATTTTTTAGCTAACCAATAACCTCTATGACCTCGGCTAGCCACATACAAAGTATGCAAAATTTCCTCGTTCCTTTCAACATTTGTGCTCACCTTCATCCAAAGCTCTTAATTAATACAGTTCTCCCTCTGTTGCAGTGAACCCCATTCTTGTGCAGTTTCCCCCCTGCCCTGTTTTAATGACTTTAGTGATCCCTGTGTTTTTGTGGAAAGTTAAGAAACTGTGTTTTGAGTCTGCCATTCAGTTCAGCTCAGCACACTGGCTGCCTGGCCTTTACAACAGAATAAATTACCTGCTATAATTTGTATGAAAGCATTTTGCTTTTATTTGCAAAATTGTCACTGTAATACAAAATTGAGGCCTGGAAAATTTATCCATTCCTCTGCCCTCTTTTCCATTCTGTGGTCCTGGAAATAAAAACTCTGCAATAAAAACTCTCCTGTAAGCTCAATGCAATATTTGGTATTCCCACAAAAACATCAATACAACACTGCCCGCAAAAGGTCACTGTGCAATTTTACTCTTATGAACTAAGCTGTTATTTTTTAAGATTTTCTAACCCGAGAGGATTTTCAAAGAAAATTTTACTTGTTTTAGAGTCCAAATACTGACATTAGTGTTTTGTTTAATTTCTTTTCTGTTTCATACATAGTGTTTGGTAATTACAATTTTTAAAGAAAATTTTAATAACATTGGCTACATAGATAAGCTATACAAAAACACCCCTTTCGTATTCTTAAATTTTAAAATTTGTACTCTTTAAAGTTCAAAAGATATGTAAATTGTATAACATCTAAACAAAGACAAGGGAAGTAATTTATAGTGGTAGGTGAGATGTCAAACAACAGAGCAATATTATACATATTTTATAAAGAATTAAGATGAAAAAGAAACATTTCTTACCTTCAGCATTCCCACAGAATCGTGAACTGAGCACTAAGATGAAGATTAAAACATCAGTATCAAGCTGGCAGAAAATCAAACTTGTCTTTATGAAGTAAAGTATTTTATAAAGATTAATTTTCACATAACACTTACTGCACATCAAAAAGTTTGTGCTTTGAACTGTCTCCGAAATTAGTTTATTATCAAAGAAAGTAGTTAGTATAATATATTGTTATAATTGTTGTTGTTGTTGATGATAATAACAATAATAATAATAATAGTTTTAAAAAACTAAGAATGTAACAATTAGTTAAATGCAAGAAATAGCAGTGTGTCCAACATCATATAAGAAATGTACTTACAGACTAATCCCGTTATGCAGAACAAAGACCGACCCATCCTCACCACCAGCCCTAATGCACTCATCATCAGCTAATCTCAAAGTTTTACTTTAAATAAACAATAAATACAGAAAAAGAGAAGCTGCATTTAATACAAATAAGACCATAGTTTGTTTCTGATTTCTTCTTCTGTCTGCAGCCTCTGAGTTTCCTTCCCTTTTACACCAACCTCAAACAGCTCCTGTAGCTTTGACCACAGCAGCTGTTTGACGTGTTCTCATTTCCTGTCGATGGCAAAGATATATAGGCTTCTTTCACATGTTATGTTGTTATCTAAAGCTAAAAGTCAGATGACATATTTTGCCATATCATGTTTTTGCTTTTTTCTTCTTTAAAATTTTTTATCAATATCATGTTGTAATATTGTTCTTCTGCTGGGTCTTAGGAAGCTAGCTGTCACAGTTTGCCGAGGCAAACAGCGTGGAGTATGAAGAGTGGACCCAGGTGCAGACATTCTAAAACTCAAACTTAACTGATGAGCTGTTTATTAAGGCAGACTGAACAGTACAAAATAAAAGGGCAAAAACAATGCAAACTAAGCAATAACCTAAACTGGGTAAACTAGAAAGGAAGCACAAACTATGAAAACCCTGGCAAACAGAAACACAAACAAAACTCTAAACATGGCAATGATGAGGAGGATATATGAAAACCTGAATGCAAGACATGGCATGGGAATAACACAGACAATCCAACAAAGACTGAATGAGAAGGCACAGACTAAATACACACAGGAGGTTAATGAGGGAAGTGGGAACACATGGGGGAACAGCTGACACACATGAACATAACGACCTCACAGTGGAAGAGTAAAACTAAACACGATGAACACAGGAACACAAGATCTCTTCAAAATAAAACAGGAAACATGAGACGCAGACATGACAACCAGAACTTGGCAACATAAGACACAGACATGAAACACATGAAGGGCAGGGGAGACTTCACAGGGGTTGGAAGACAAGGGAAAACTAATAAGCAAATGAACATAGGAAACCTAGAGCTTAAACATACACTATAAAGATCAAAAGAACTAAAACTCAAAACACTGGGTCATAAGACTATATATATATATATATATATATATATATATATATATATATATATATATAAGGATATATATATATCCTTACAAATTTATGGTGCCATCCATAAATCATCTCACCAACTTTTTTCCTTTTTTTTGTCAGTAACAGCTAAGTCTGATGTCAGTGGTATGAAAAACGCTTGCCGTCTTCTTGATTTCATATTTTTTCTATGTTTGTCAAGCTTTGCTTCAGATCATCAAACAAATGTAATATTAGGTATTAGGCAGGTATCATAAGTGTTTTGATCCTTTATTATAGGAAATATGTTAAAAATGCTTCTTTCATAATTCATAATAACATATACAGTTTTTTTTTATTATTCTTAGATTAAATATTCTCCTGCAGCATTATAGTGAAAAAGGCTCCTCTATAGAACTGTGAAATTTCTCACCTTGTGGTTGAGTTCTGCTTTCAAGTTTAGTTACCCGAACACAGGACGTTTTGTGGCTGAACTGATACAAAAGCAAGAATGTCCTTGGTTCAAATCTATCATCTGGTTGGGCCCTTCCTGTGAGGGCTCTGCATATTCCTGGAGTTCTCTTTTTCCCGCAGTCCAAAGACATGCAGTTATACTGTGGTTAGTGTAATTGGTGATTCCAAATTGCACATAGGTGTGAATGTGAGTGTGAATGGTTGTCTGTCTTTCTGTTAGCCGTACGACATACCCTGCCCCTCACCCTATGGGGCCGGGATAAGCTCCAGGTGCATCAACATTACATGGCAAAAACCAAACTGTTCAGTTTGTGTAGTTTTCTTCCTTATCTTTTTCTCCTCGCTCTCTGACCAGATCAGATGACTGAACCACCTCAGCTGACTTCTCTCAATATCAAGGAGCAGCCGCTCTATTCCCAGTCCCTCCCAAATCACTGAACTCCTCCCTCTATCTCTAAGTGAGAGGCCAGCCACCTTTTAGGTGGCTACCTTTTAGGAAGCCACCTTTGATGTTCCTGTTCCTCTTTGTGTTCAAACATGATGTTCATTATTTACAAACTGTGATTTGCATAAAACTCTAATAGCAGAACATCACTTCAGTTCACCAGACAGGTCCTTCATTCCAGTCATGTTCCTGCAACTCTCAATATCACTGCTCATGTGAGTGTTGAAATCTCCCAGTAGGACAATAGAGTTGGCAGGTGGGACACCATCCAGCCCTGCACACAGTGACAAGAAGGCTGGGTACTCTCACAGTTTTGACAACAGTCAAAAAGACTCAGGGAAGCAACCCTCTTGATCACTGGAAAAAGCCCTATTCTACAGGGAGCATGCCGGGAGGACTGTATTGAAAAGTTGTGAGACTTGATGGGCTTGATTTTCACGTGAACCCATGCTAGGACTTCCTCCAGCCTGTTGAGAAGTTTCACTGAGCAGGCTGCGGTCTGAATGTAGCCTGTATGTAGCATCCATGTAGGCCTGTACGGGGAGTCTTTGCCCTGTTTGGTACTTGACCACTCGGACCATCTGTCTCCCACCTATCAAGTGATCTTGAATGCAGCCATGAAGAGGGTGGGAGATGGAACATCCCATTGCTGAACATCCCCTTCTCCAACCAGTGCCAGGTAATTATGATTTCCCTGGTTGTGTAGCAAAGATATGCTGTTAAAATAGATTGCTACCAGCCTCCGGATGCTTGGTGGTACATAGAAAAACTCCAGAGCAAATGTAATAGGCTGGTGGGGAACTGAGCTGAAGGTGAATTTTTGAACACCTTGTAGGGTAGGTAATTTGGTCCAGGTGCAGATGCTATTATAGTGCGTTGAATGACCTGTCTAACCTCTGTCCCCCAAATGGATAGAGGGTGAGCGTCCAGGAGGGCTCTTTTCTTCTCTCTTTCTTTCTCAATACTTTTTCACTCTATTTTTTGCTTCTGATTCCACCTTTTCTGTTTAATTTTTTTCTCCCTTTTTGTCATTTTTCTTTACTTTCTTTCTTCTGCTCTTTCTCGCTATAACTTTGTCTGTTTTTGTCTGCTACTTGCGCATATGTTAAATTCTCTACAGCCCAAGGTTACTTTGCTATGTGTAATTTTGCTTTGCTGTTTGTTGTGACTCTGTTTCAATGAGGTCTGTTCATTCTTAGAAGATTTTTTTTTTGAGTTGTTTTACTTTTTATTGGCTCTGAAAGGCTGAATCCAGAGGTGATTATCACTTGGACTTTGAGTGTATGATCTGACACTGACCACTACATTACCTTCATGTGATGGGCCCACAGGAGGAAAGATCCTCCGTCTCCTCTTAGGGCTGCACCCGGCTAGGCCTCATGGCCTGGCTACCGGGCCCTCTCCATTGACATCCCTCCCAGGCCTGGCCCCATAGTGAACCCCAAGCAATCCTACTTGGACACACAAACCTTGGAGTGTTTTTAATAACATAAATGTAAATAAATGTAATAAAAATTCAGATTTTGTTATTATTTTTGATTATTTTTGTGGCTCAATAAATAAATGTCCAATAAATGTTGTTTACTAGATATACTGCATATTACACTACTGAACTTCTGCCTTAGAATACATTTATGCTACGCCATCATGATAGTGATTGTGACTCACCAGCAGTTCTACAGTCATATAAACACATATCATGCACACAGAGATCAAAGTGAATTTTCCACTTTACTCTTTGTCCTCCTAACACTCTGCTTTGTGCTGTACTCACGCTTTTCTAAACGGACGACTAATGGTTGAAACCACAGGCTCTATTTCCTCTTTTCTAGGTGGTTCAGCCACAAATCATGAGGTTTTTCAGTAGATAAAAATAAGCCTGTGGCAGAAAAGATAGTAACCAACTATACAGTCTTTCACATATATAGGCATTGCACGCTGCTCAGAAGAACATAAATGCTATTCTCTAATGCCATGTTTTCAGTTTGAACTTTTTTAATTTTTTATTACTGTTTGAACTGCTTCATGAATACAACATATAACTGTAGTTCTTTGTAGATTTATATGTATTTATTTTTAATTTAAAAGTTTTGCATTTATCAAAAGCTTAACAGTCTTCTCCATTTGCAGTTTATTTAGAGAGATTTATTCAAAGTCAAACACAGAATCATACACTGTGTATTCTGACATGATATATATGGACGGCACTCTTCTGGACGAAGACCCAATGTTGCATCTGGAATTAGCTGGAGCAACTCTTTCAGTTTAAGGGTTACAGCTCTTAATGCTCCTGTTACCAGTGGGGCCAAAGCTTCCTGATGTATTTAAGGATGCTCCTTGTTTCATCCTGAATTGTAGCTCTGCGACTCATTATTATTCACTCTCCCTCTTTCCACTGCTCATCGAGCCTCAGGGTGCAGGACTTCAGTTGGTGACCGTCATGTATTGTGAGGAGTTTTTGTATTTTGACATCAGTGGCAGCTATCTCCTCCTGTGGCCAGCCTATTATTCCAACTGCGTATTTGCTGACCTGTAGGGTATCTGCATTGATGGCTTGGATTTTATTCCTATCACTCAGCTGGCTTCTTAGTATCTGTCTTACCTTCTGGAGGTATTTGGCTGTGGCTGACGTTTGTGCATCTTTATCATGGTTCGCGTTAGCCTGTGGGATACACAGGTACTTGTAGCTGTCCATAGATAAACTGTTTTCAGTTGTAAAAGCTAAAATAAAAAATAAGTACAGCGTTCATTCGACAGGCAGCAATACTAACTTCATATCTAAATGGAAAACCTCATGTGCTATTTAAGCTACTTTAGCCTGTCAACAGCAGTTCACACCTTTTTTCACACCTCTTCACACACCTCCACATCTCTAAGTTTGGATCTAGTTCTGACCTTGCTGATGTCGTAGCTGTTGTCAGTGATGTTTGTGGTGTTGCTGCTACTTCAGTTTTTCCATGTACGCGTGTGGTTGAGTGTTCTCAAAACAGCAACATACCACTGAATATTAATTATCTGTGTGTGTACCCGGGGCATTGAGGTTCAGCATGTTAAGTGTTTATTGCTTAATTATTTTGTGTAGTATGACTGGCCATATGTTTTTTGTTTGTTTGTTTTTATTAGGAAAAGATTTAAAAATTATGAAAATACACTTAGAAGTGCAGAATTTCTGCTTGTGCTTGTTTGTGTTCACCAGCAGATCAAACAATTTGAGAATTACGAATGACTTCAAGTGCACATTAACGGCTGTGAGACACAATTAGACAACTAATATCATATAAAAGCAGCCAGATGCTGCTTATTTTACGTTTCGCTTGTTTCTTCACTTTTCCCCAACATGCTTCTATTTAAATTCAGCTCCTGTCTCTCTGCGTACCTGAGTTGTAACACTTGCTGTCTTCAGAAAGTCTGCCCCCCTTCCTTCTTTTACATGATGGTGTTATCCCATTCTATGACCATCAAAATAAAGTCAAACATATCGACAGGCCATTAACGACACATGAAATTATCTTGTGGGCTGGATATAACTGTATCCTACCCACAGGCTGTATGTTTGACACCATTGGTTTAGACCCTTTTTGTGCTGCCAAGCACTTAGCACCCCCAGAAATAACTATAGTAACAGTAATAATAATAATAATGTATTTTAGTATTATGCTTTGACAGCATCTTCTAATGTTATATTTTCCCAACGTGTCTATTATTTTCAAAGACAGCAAAAAGAAACAGGTGAGAGTGGACATGTAGTCAAAGTCAATAAAACTTATAAAGCCCAGATTGCTTCTGTGTGACCCAGATTCACTGACGATGGTTTAACATTATAAATAGAACATATTGATATGAGTGGTGACATTTAACAGGATTCATATCAGTGTAAACATGGCTTCAGCTGGATGGATCATACTACATTGATGTGACACACTACAAACTGTTCTCCACTCTTGGATTTAAGTACCTGATATGTTGATTCTGCACAAGAACAAGGTGTATGCAGGGACAGTGATTTTTTTTATTTTCACATCTGTAATGAATTACGCTGTTTTAATTACTTAAATTAAAATGGACAGTCTTTATGTGGTTCTGAAACTAAAAAAGTGTTGTGCATCTTTCTGCTGTTATTGGCTTTGCCATAAATTATAATTTAACTGACACTGAAAAATTCTGATCATCATGATTGAGCTTCAGTAAAGCAATGTTATACCCAACAAAGGAGGGCTGGTGAACAGTGGTTAAAGGTTGGTTTTGATATACAAACCGGTCATGTCTCTATTCAGTTTAAAGTCTTACCCTTAACTGATTTTATCTAAGTTTCGGCCACCTGTTTTAATTAAAATAATTTGAATATTTTTTTTCTATCTGATCATAACAAAACTAGCAGTGCAACAAAGCCAAAACCAGCTATTCCAGATAGAAAGGATCTAGGCTGTGGTTTATATGAATCTACCTCTCATACATGATACAACGTGATAATGTAAATGTGACAATGTGGCAGGTTACGTCAGGGATGTCAAACATAAGGCCCGGGGGCCAGACTCCAGTCCACCTTACTAGATGGCACTATTAGAAGGAAAATGTGAAGAACAGAAATGTTGAACTTTTAGTTGTTTTTTCATAACTTTTAAAAATTTTCCAACTGATGAAGATTTTCTTGGCCCTTCAAGCACCTGAGTAATCAAATAATAGATTTCTGTAATATTACAAAATTACTTTTTAAAATTTGAAACACAAAGACTAGCACTTCATTTATTTACTTTTAATATAAACTATATCAGGATTAAATGTGTAATTGAAACATTAGTTTCACTGGTCCCATCCACATAAACTCAAAGTGGGTTGTATGTGACCTGTGATGTAAAATAAGTTTGACATGGTTAACAAAAAAAACAAAAAACAAAACAAAACAGTAATCAGGTAATGTCTTATTGAGTCAGTAGAAGGCGCTCTGGTGCTGTTGATCCAAAAGACCGATTGTAACAGGCGGGAAACTGCACATGAGCAGCTCAGCAGAAAACAGACCACAGCTTCACAGTTAAGTAAGTCACATGAAGAAGATTTTCACTCGTTTTTACAACTCTAACATCTCTGATTGGTTTGTTATTAAATAAAATCTCCACTGAGTGATGAGTCAGCTTTGACACAGTAGAAATTTTTCCTTGTGTCTGTTCATTGTTCACTATCGTTCAGTTGTTAATAAACCATGTTGTGCTTCATATATAGGACATTGCTGATGACTGACTGTTTCTGATCATTTGCTGCTGTTTTGGCATCACAGAGCTGGATGTGAGGATGAGGCTCAGTGAGGTGGTGAGGATGGTGTAACATCACATAGCAGGAAGGTGTGTAATTTAACTGACCTCAAACATACTGCCCCACAGTAACAGTGGTTATCACAGCAGCTCATCTCTGCAGAAGACACTGGGAGGTTGAGTTTGCTTCACATGTTGTTCATTAGAACAAACATGTCAGTACTAAAGTTATTAATGACTACAATTGCCTAAAAACAGCTAAACAAAGGCAACGTGTCTTTTTGTGGATTAATTTGATTTATTAACATAAATCTGATCTTCATAATTTTGTAGATTGCTACTCTGTCTGAATTAAGTTTTGCACCATGTGGAAAAACGTACAAAAATATGTTGACTTCTTTATTTTATGATAAACACGATGGAAAGGTTACAGGTAAATGACACACCACCAATTCCGTTGTTATTTATTCATTTAGTTCATTTGGCAGGGACAAACTTCTAACTATAAATGTATGAAATGGTTAAAAATGTTTAAAATAAAGCAAAAAACAAAAAAGAAAACAAGAAATACATTCATTACATTCAAATTCACACAGTACTGATCAGATCAGTTTTATATAATGTAGATCTTTAAACAAATACAGTAAAAGTATGTGTTGGTGCTCATACCAGTACTTCCTAATGTAACACTGCTGACTTTAACTCGAGCTATCAGCTACTAAAGATCACATATTTCACACTTTGTTCTCACTGATGTTGAAACAGGAAACATTCAAGGTTTTATATAAAGAAAGCTTTAAGAATGAATATAAAAACTGCTGACTATATAGAGCATAGATTTCAAATAGGAATATGATTTATGCTATAAGAGAGTACTGAGTCTATATGATATTATGATTTAATATTGTAACTGTACATAAATCTGAGCATGTCTGATATTTGGGGAGCAGAGGAGCAAGAGTGGCTTCATAAAAAGCTTCTTCTTGGCTTTGCTGCTACAGCTCTCCTCACTGACCTGTAAGACAAGCACATTACTGGATGTCTCCACTAATGCAAAGTAAGATGGATTTTATTAACCATGTAATGAATACTTGTGAAGACCTAAATATAAACAGATTTACATTTTAAGAGCAGATAAACATGTTGAACAATATTCAGTGGAGATGATGGCAGACTTTGCTCACCTTTGTTTTTCTTGGCTTTTTGTTTTTTGGGCTGTTTGACCTCAGCATACATCAGACTGTCCTCTAAAAGAGACGTCAGAGCTCAGGACACATTTGTTCAGCAATGATATCATACAAACATGTTGGATACATATGGACTTTAAACTTTTTAAACTACAGTGAAATAATTTAAAGTAAAAATCATTTGTTGTCTGTGACACTTCAGCTTTGCATGTGTGTGTTTTGTGATTGAGGTCTGGGTCAGAATCTGTGGATGCTGTGATTCAGTAAAGCTGAAACACTGATTAGTAAGTGAATAACTAAACTCCATGTTGACCTATAATTACCTGCAATATAATGATGTGATGACACATTCAAGTACAAACACTGAATGAGACTGTTGTGACTGTACCTGCAGCTCCCGTCTTCACATTAGTGTAAACAGCACTCTGCTCTGGTTTATGATGCTTCCCTGTTAAGATGATCGAATCCACAAAAGAAAAATAATTAATACATTTTTAAACATTTCAAAAACTTTTCTTCTACATTGTATATGTTTTGTGTACTCACACTTATTAACAAAGTTTTCAAGTTCAATATTAGAGTAAATGACATCTGGGGGTTTATCTGCACCTGAAATGTTCATATTTTAGTTACACAATTGTAAACCAATGACATGGTGCCAGTTTCCTTAAATTCAAAGACAGTTTCATCTCTAGCTGCTCTGTGCTTTTCACATGATATACTGCACCAGTGTTTCAGTGGCTCACACATAAAAACCAACATGACAGATTTTTCAAAGATAAATGAAAAAACAGAAAAACCTTTTAGAGAGTTTTAATTAGTGGTGTTTAAGTCAAATCCAGGACTATCAGATATTTTCAGACCATGAACCCATCATGGTGTTACTGTTTGTGTTGTTCTGATATGAAACAATAACATTTGTGGATTCTTTCAGTTGAGTTAAAGAAACAATCAGGTTGTAAAATCCTGTTTGTTTCTGATCTTTTGTGCATGTAGTCAGTTGGTTATTTTGATGTTTGTCCAACTGGATTTTAATAAAAAACTGAGCACAAATTGAATCTAAGACATGTGAAGGTTAATGGAGATCTGGAAAGACCAGATGTGGGGAAGACAAGCGTCCTAGGATCAGCTGCAGGGACAGAAGGGAGACAGGCAACAGTGTGTAGCAGGTGTCTTCCTGCATGTGCTTCCTTTAAGGTCCCTGAATGGTTGACCCGGGTTTTGGTGTTTTGGTTTATCTGGTTTAATATTTTTGATCATTCTTGGTTTCATTGTATTGTTTTTTTTTTTTTATTGTTGACATTAGGGCTTTCTCTTATAATGTTGTGTTTACATTATGGTTATCTTTTTATTTTTTAGTTAATGAGAGGTTGTTTATCCCCTTGTGTATTCTCACTCTGTTCTTTATCTCTTTCCATGATTTGTCTACGGTCTCATGTGTCTTAGTCCAGGTCTCAGTGTGAGTCATTTCCTGTTTTATTCTCCCCTGTATCTTGTGTCATTCTGTTAACCTATTTTCCATTAGTAACTAAAACACGGTTTTCAGTGTTTTCCATCAGATCATAGCACTATTTTAGTATTTACTCAGCCCGAGTTCCAAGTGATCGGAGGTGATCCCAAAATGTGACGTCAATAGAGTACATGCCACCGATTGACTGGTCAGTGGTGTCACTGGATGAGTTATGAGAGCGTCTTCTTGATAAAAAACAAAAAAGCAATTTTTGAAACCTGGCAACCCAGAAATGGTTACACAAGCAACACAGTGGTCCCCGAGTCTACAGAAAGCCACAGACCGAGCAGCAGGTATATCATCGCCGTGATGTTCACCTTTGTTGTATCATTTGTGACACATACTAATTAGGTCATGGGATGGTCGGCCACGTCAGTATGAAGATAACGACGCGCACATTGGGTGGTACTTGAGCATGATGGAAAACCAGTCGATCTGAGTAATTACTAATGGAAAAGAGGTGTTGGTTATCACCAGCTGAGTTCACACCTGTTACTCATCATCTCATTATCATGTGTTTTATAAACTGCATCAATTTTCCTTTGATTTTTGTCACATCTTTCCTCATAGTTTGTTTTCCTAAGATTTGTAGAAATGTGGTTTCCAACTTTTTAAAAGATTTGGATTTGTACTGAGTTTAATTTCTACAGTAAAGTTGTCATTTAGTTTACTAACCCTGAAAGATTCCTAATAAAATATATGAATAAAAATAAAAATAGAAAAGGCTCTAGGCTCTTACACTTGGACTGTCTGCAGCGATACAACAAGAGCAGGAGAATAATAATGAGAGAGACTCCACAAACCAGTCCAACAATCAACCACACAGGAGATGAAGAGCTGTCAGCTCCTGATACAGTTACAACAAACAAAAATTAATTATTAATAAATTATAAATTTATAAATAAACACTTTTATGAAATGGAGCCAGGTGACTTTGAGACTTAAATCAGACAATCTAATGTCCTGCTCACCTTTAACTGACATCCAGCTCTGTGCTGACTCTCTTCCTGAGTACTGACACTTGTAGAAACCTTCATCAGACTTTGACACTGCAGAGATCTTCAGCTCCCCTCGGGTATCATTTTGAATAAGTTTGTCATTGTGATAGAAAAACACATTGGAAAGTATTTTTTGTGTTCTCAAACTGCAGCTCAGACTAACAGAAGCTCCCTCAGTCACAGGATGAACAGGACTCACCAGGATAGGACCATTACCATCATCTGTGACACAATCACACACAATTGTTTCAGTCACATCAGCTGGTGCACACTTTTAGAAAAAAACTGACAAACAATAATAAGAACAGATTGTACAAATGCTTTTCGTCATGAAGATCTGATCTTGCGTATTTAAAAACTGTGTGTTTTATTTTTCCCACATGAAATTACTTCACATACAGCAAAGCTGGGACAAATGTTCATGTGACGTCTAAATCATTCAAATCCAAGAAGTAAATGTATAATAACATACTCTGTACAGTGATGTTGACTGCACTGCTGAACTCTCCTGATCCAGACTCACACCAGTACACTGCAGTATCTGACTTTGATGTGTTGATGTTACATGTGGATCCAGTCATTCTCCTACAGTCAGAGTACAGTCGGCCGTCCTCAGAGAACTTCCTCACTCTCCACTCAGTGAAGTTTCCCTCACAGGTCAGTGAGACAGAGTCAGAGGTGAAGTGTTGCACTCTGTCAGGACTCACTGTGAGAGACGCTGCTGAATGAACATCTGGAAACAACATGCAGTGAAGAGACAAAGATCACAGATGTTAGGATTCAAAATGTCAAATTACTATTAGAAAAAAAAATAACGAGCTGAATCTTAGTGGTTTACAGTGATGACACAACTTATTAAAGAGAATCAAACTGACCTGCAGACCAGACAAACTTTGGTTGACTGTGATCAGTGTGATACTCTGGGTCTCCTCTTCCAGCTCTGCACACATATCCTGCTGTGTGTGTCTGTCCATGAATGATGTAGGAGTCCTGTGCAGTCCCACTGCCATCAGGTAGCAGCTCATAACTGGAGGATTTCTCTGATAGATCAGGAACAGCTTTATACCAGTAGAAGCTCCATCCTGCAGACGGATGTTCAACCTCACAGTTCAGAGTTACTGAGGCTCCAGGACTCAGCCATGATGGAGACACAGTGAGGACAGGACGGGGTTTATCTGTTCAACAAAGATTTTCTCTCAATGTTTCGTCTCTTAACTCTGAATTCAATGTCACTAAAATGTTGACTCACAAATATTTATGATGAACTTTAAGAGTGAGACTATCTAAACATGTCAAATATCTCAACATGTACTAATAAAAACACATTTTTACAAACTGTTTCTATTTCCAGGTTAAATGAACTATGACTCTACTTACTGTCAGAAACTGTCAGTGTGACTGAATCACTCCACTCTGTTGTTTTATGCTGTGAACTTTTCATTCTGCCCTTACAGCGATAGTTTCCACTGTTGGATGATGAAGCAGATCTAATCCTGTATTCATTTTGATTTGGAGCTTTTATCCTGCTGTTTGTTTCCCACTCATAATCCCACTCAGTGTCTCCTCCATGGATCTCACATCTGACAGTGATCGTCTCTCCTCTGTATATCTCAGACCAGTTTGGATACAGAGTCACAACAGGCCTGTTTGAGGCTGTTACTGTTCAAGAAAGTACAATAAAAACACATGAATGTCAAAAATGTTAATGCCTTTTGTTCTTCATCTTCCTCCTTAATCAGGAATTTATCTGACTTTATGTTAAACTCACCAGTTTTCCCAATCCTGACTGACTGGCTGTCCTCTGTGTAGTAAACTGGGTTTCCTCTTCCTCCTCTGCACCTGTAGAGTCCTTCCTGTGAGACACTGATTTGTCCATTTGAGTGGAAAACTGCATCTTGTGTGGTCAGGGCTTCAGAGGATTTCTCATCTCTGTACCAGTAGTATTTCCATCCAGATGATGATGATGGGTTCACAGAGCAGGTCAGGGTCACACTGCCCCCTACTGGAACAGTTGTGTTATCAGCTCTCAGTTTGGCCTTTGGTTTATCTGCAGTTCAGTTTAGAAAAAGAACAAAAGTCAATGACTGAATCAAACCAGTTGAAATAACTTGGTGGAAATATGGAAATAATAAATATCACATAACTTTAATGGTGAAGCTACAACAAACTGTACAACTATCACACAAATACAACACTAATCTTTCATATTTAATTTGCTGCATTAAGTTAAAAACACACATGAGGAACAATCAGTGGATTTAATGTTTCTTAGTGGATGTGGTGGAGCAGCTGAGACAGATTCAGCATTTGTTCTGCATTTCATCTTTCATGTATTAGAGCTGCACAGCAGAGAAGTTACTCTCATATGTTTTGTTCTCTTCACTGTGAATAAAAAGCTGCTGTTCAGGTTTTTGTTGTTGGAATAAAAACTAAACATTTTACTGACCAACATGAAAGACAGTTATAAAGCTGTAAGAAAGAAGAAGTGCTTTTTCCTTATTTAGATACTCTGGATGAAAGATCTTACATGATACAGTCAGTGTGATGATATCACTCCACTCTGAGAAGAAATAGTCCCTTCTGCCCCGGCAGCTGTATCCTCCACTGTCAGACTCAGTAGCTCTGATGATTCTGTGTTCATTGGATGTTGGAGGTGTGTTTAACTTGGCTGCTCTCCATTCATACGTCCACTGAGCTCCTTCACCTCCCTGAATCTCACATCTGACAGTGACTGTCTCACCGCTGTATATCTGAGTCCAGGATGGCTGCAGGGTCACAGTGGGCTTACTGGGAACTGTTCACAGAAAATATCCAGTTAGAGACAAATAGAAACATGAAAATTCTGCTGTTTAAAACATGAGAGTAACGTGAGTGAAAAAAAGAAAAATCAACCTCCAACCACCTCAGGAAGTCTGACCACAGATAACTGTTTTTGATCACGGCCACATCCCACTTTGCAAAATAGCTAAAAACAGCACAAAGACAGTCAAAACCAGGCCAGAGGCAGGACTGCTTCATCAGGATGCACTGAGATATTTTCCAACACCCTGACCTGTAGCTGGTTTTTGATAGCATACTGTGCTACATGAAGAACTGTATAGCACAGCTGCACAGTAGCACAGAGGAAAGAGCTCCACAGGGTTATACAGGTCACCCAGAGGATAGTCGGCCATCCTTTGCCCTCACTTGAAGAACTGCACAGCTCCCGCAGTCTCAGGAACATGAAGAAAATCCTTCAGGATCCATCTCACCCAGGTCATGCACTGTTTGAACGTCTACCTTCAGGCAGACATTTCAGAGCCATAAAGACAAGAACTAACAAACTAAGGAACAGCTTTTATCCCTCAGCCATCACCATGCTGAACGCTGAACAATCAGATCCAACACAACTCTCATATACAGTGTTTACATAGTTACAGCACAGTCTCATGTTTACACCTGCAGGTACGGCTGGTATTTACATCAACACTGTAACACAGAAACATTTGTTTTGTTGTTTGTTATTAAAACAAAATCTGAAACTTTTCACTGCAAGGTCTCATTTTTCTTTGGAATTTGAACTTTTGTAGCTAAAACACATTTTTTAAAGGTGTGAATCGTTTTGTTGATGTTTTTTGGAGACATTCTCTGTAAGGGTGAGTCCTTAATCTCACCATTTTGGACTTAAATCAAAAACAAAGTTGAATAAATGTTTGTATTTTCCCACCTCTCCAAGTAATCTTAATGAGCAGAAAACTTATTTAAGGGTTAATAAACTCACAGCTATTAGATAAAGTTGTTAGCACACATTACATAATGACCTCTTAGTCTGGTAGAAATAAAATAATTAAACTCACGAGTTTCTGTAACTGTGACGTCACTGCTGTCCTCTGTGGAGTAAACTGGATCTCCTCTCCCTCCTCTGCAGTGGTACAGACCTCCTTGTGAGACACTAATAACTCTGTTTGCTTCATTTCCTCTCATGAGCTGAGCTTTAGAAGAGACTGAATCACGTCTGAACCAGTCAAACTTCCAGCCAGCAGAGCCCTCCACAGAGCAGCTCAGTGTCACACTGCCCCCTGCTGGTAGGATTGAACTTTGTGCTGTCAGTGTGGCTCTGGGTTTACTTGCTGTTGAAGACACACAATAAGTAAAACATAATCAAGAATAAACTTGCTACAGTACTGATCACACTTTAACCATTCACTGATTAATTTATCTACAAACACAAACAGTAATTAGTAATCCTGCATGTAGGGATGGGAGTAGAGAACCGGATTACAGTTGTCCAAGTCCTGGGAATTGTTAGTCTGCCTGCTTATCGATCCGACTTATGAACTCTGGCTTTCGGAGGAGGAAAATAGTGGCGCAGTCTCCAGCGTGGATGTGGACATTACTTTTATTGTTATTGCACAAAGGATGAGAGTGATGGTAAAGTGGAGACTGCTGCAGGACAGAAACAACTGCATTCAAATAATCATCTGTTAACACAACCTCGGCTCTTTAAAGCACCTGCACAGACAGCATGCTAATGCTAAGCTAGCCAAGAACCCAGAGTGATGTTAAAGCTGAGTGAATGCTGACCCCAGACCAGCACTGCGAGAAATGAGCTGTGATTTACAGTAAAGCTGCTGCTGAACTTCAACAGGTAACAAACTGATGAGCAGTCAGGCTGCATCTCCGTTTCTACCTGTTCATGTTTCTACATTAGAATCACCATGACGACCGATTTAAAGTCTCTGTGTGCTGGTTTTGTGTAAGAACTTTTTTGCTTTACTTTTTTGAGTAATGATCCCAACACTGATCACAACAAAGAGGGGAAATACCTTCAACATGCACAAACATTTGACCTCACAGCCTCTAATTAATCTGCATGAATGTCTTTGATATTCTGCTTAGAGACGGTGACGACTCTCAAAGTGGAGCCAATGAGAATCAATAAATTCTTATCAATTATCATCCCTACCTGCATGTGACACATTAGACTGTTTAACAAACTAAAGATTTCACTCATTTATCATTCTCTTATCAAACTGTCATCTCTGTACATTCCTCCTTAAATTGCTGATATTTTAAGAGCCTCCATGGTGTCTCTCCTTTCTGTTTGCACAGTGAGAAAAACTGTTGTCCTGAGCTGCCTGCAGACAGCTGGATCATTGTTGGAGTTTTCCTGTTAAGACAGATGTAAACATGAAAACATTAAATGTCAGCATGAATCATGGTCCAACTCACATGAAACTGTCAGTCTGAAGGCATCACTCCATCCTGTTAAGAGATAGTCACTGCTACCCCGACATCTGTAGTCTCCACTGTGGGACACTGAAAC
Organism: Oreochromis niloticus; assembly: GCF_001858045.2. Classification (NCBI taxonomy): domain Eukaryota; kingdom Metazoa; phylum Chordata; class Actinopteri; order Cichliformes; family Cichlidae; genus Oreochromis; species Oreochromis niloticus. The sequence continues at coordinate 120,599 of NW_020327153.1, forward strand.
TCTGCTGATCCTGTATTCACTGGATGTTGGAGGGCTGTTTGTGTTGGGTGCTGTCCATTCATATTTCCACACCTTTCCTTCACCTCCCTGAATCTCACATCTGAGAGTGATTGTCTCACCAGTGAATATCTGAGACCAGCTGTGCTGCAGTTTCACAGCAGCCAAAACTGTTCAACAAACAAATAAACACAAATATTAAACTGAAAAAATCATAAATCATATTTATAAATTGTTACTTCAGTTTAATCATGATTTTTCATTTTATTTCACAACAAAATTTCACCCTCACCTTGTTTCTGAATTGTAACTGGAGCACTGTCCTCTGTGGAGAAAACTGGATCTCCTCTCCCTCCTCTGCAGTAATAGATGCCTCCTTCTGAAATACTGATAGTGTGCTCTGATGTTCCAGCTCCTATTTTCTGAGCTCCAGAAAACTGTGAATCACGTCTGAACCAGTCAAACTTCCAGCCAGCAGAGCCCTCCACAGAGCAGCTCAGTGTCACACTGCCCCCTGCTGGTATGATTGAACTGTGTGCTGTCAGTGTGGCTCTGGGTTTACTTGCTGTTGATGTTACAGGAAAGACAAACATCAGACTGTCAGTTGCTTCAGGAAAAAATTTGTTACAATAAATAAAGATTTTAAAGAGAAAGTAAAAAATTCAAGAATCATTTTAGAAATATGCAATTGGTTGTTTTTTTCAGTAAGTGCTTAATAGTAATGATCAAACTTCACACATTCACTCAGTCATTTAGCTTCTAGCACCAAACAGAAAATATTTACCTGCATGTGACACATTAGACTGTCTTCATGCACAACTACACTACAGATTCCCTCTGATTTATTCTTCATCTATTCAAAGACAAATGTTACAAATACAAAGTACTTTATCCATGTTTAATCCATGGTCAGTCTGTTTGTGTCCTCGCTACATTTCTCTTTAACAATAGTCTAAAGTCACACTACACTGAATGGTGTCTGTTATTGTTCGAGCACCGTGACCATCGCTGACATGGTTCCAACATCAAGTTCAGGTAGTTTTCTATGATCTTAAATTTAATTTTGAATAATGTAAACACCTTATTTACAGAGAAAAACTCAACAATCAGAGAGGCTGACAGACTCCAATGAAGTCTCCAATAAAATAAAACCACACAGGAGTCCTTTGAGTTTAATTCAGCTAAAGATGGAGTCTGTGTACCTCATGAGACCAAACTTGCCAAAATGTGAACAACCTGTGGAGGGTCTTGTTTAACGCTGCCACTGCAGCTTGTCTAACATCTGATTGGTTACCATGTAGAGTAAGTCAGCACAGATCAATACTAGAAAATTGACTGCGATGAACTGGTGGTACTGTGGACGTGGGGCAGCCAGGTATCCCAGAATGCATTTCAATTCACAAGCAGCAATTATAGTGCTATCGAGTATAAGTAAAGTTTTAAAATACCCTGTTTGTCTGTCACCAAGTGTACTTTTTTAATCCATGGTCAGTTTGTTTGAGTCTATTTGCATAAGCGCTTCGATGTTAGCTTTGCTAACTGTTAGCTGACGGACTGTTCTGAGCTCTCGATGCCACAAAGCACGACTCCAGTCACACAGTTTAACACCCACACTGAGTGAACACTGGACATAATTCACTGAGGTTTTATCTGTGGGGTGATGTTTATTTCATTGATTTATTTAATGCTGATTAAATCAGTTTGACTCAGATTAAAGTTTCATAACTGCACAGTGTTACTGAAGTTTAATGTCTGACTGGAGCGCATGTTGAACTGAAACATTCACTTGGTTTTTCTATGATGCTCATATGTGTTACATGTTTTTAACCATTAATTTTGAATTAAAACTAACATTAAAAATATTTTTATACAAGTAGAAAAGAAAGAATTTCCACCCTGAGAAGAAACGTCTGAACCAGCATGTTGATGCTGTTCATGGACACTGAAGACTGCAGCCTGTCCACAAATGGTTAAATGATCAGTTTTGTAATATAAACACAAACTGTCTGTTATCATGTTTGAAAGTTTACTAGAAAAAAATAAATAAATTAACATCTGATTTGTGATTTTATTTAATAGGCAGATGACTAATTTTCCCAATTAAAGGTTAGATTAACACAATAAGTAATTTGAAATAATCTGGATGAAAGATCTTACATGATACAGTCAGTGTGATGATATCACTCCACTCTGAGAAGAAATAGTCCCTTCTGCCCCGGCAGCTGTATCCTCCACTGTCAGACTCAGTAGCTCTGATGATTCTGTGTTCATTGGATGTTGGAGGTGTGTTTAACTTGGCTGCTCTCCATTCATACGTCCACTGAGCTCCTTCACCTCCCTGAATCTCACATCTGACAGTGACTGTCTCACCGCTGTATATCTGAGTCCAGGATGGCTGCAGGGTCACAGTGGGCTTACTGGGAACTGTTCACAGAAAATATCCAGTTAGAGACAAATAGAAACATGAAGTCATTTTGAAGCCTGATTTTATTTTGCTGTTGTTCAGAGGAGAAAGATTTACTGCATCCTGGTGACATTTTGACTGTAAATGAAGCTGGATTGAAAAATCAGTGTTTACATTTATTTAATGTGTGGTACACGTGTGTGGTGGCCCACTGGTGTATCTGACTCACACAGCCTGTTCTCCACACACTCCACATTTATAAAGTGCTCTACAAATCCTAACATTACAGCTAACAGCTGCATTTTCCCTTTGAAGAACCACTGACTGCTACAGAGACAGGGAGTGAAGGTGGACAGTATATCCTTGTTTTTATGGCAACACATTTACCTTGAAAGTGGTACAACTGTGTATAATATGATTCACAATCATTAAGTAATATTTACAAACGTGTGCAGTGATTTGTGTGCAACTTTTCAGGTCTCCAGTTCACACAAACTATTTTACAAATGTGTCGACACAAACCTGAGTAACTGCTGATCATTGAGGCACAAATTTTAAGGTCCGGATTGTTTTTTCAGATTTCTTTCTTTAAAATTCATCGTCCATAATTCAGAGATGATAATAAATATACTTAATACAATACAAGATGTAGAAGAAGAGGTTTTTTACCTTTTAAGAACTTTTTAACAAAAACATTAAAGAGGAGAAAAACAGCACAGGCCTGTACAGGCCTACTTTAAATAAAGCATCATTTTGCAGGTCTGTTTGAGTTCACAATAAGTAAATAAAACGTAGCTGTGGTCCAATAATTGTAAAATAAGAAGAATAATCATGAAAACTATTTGTATGTAATTATGTCTTCAGTCCATTTCAATGAGCGATCATCTTCTGTGTTTTTGTCATGCAGCCACGGGCAGCTCTGAGTATAAAATACAATTACATCAGCTCAGGGTCGAAAATATAAAGATATTTATTGCACAATAACAGCATATCTGGTGATAATATAAAGGTCACAATACCTTAAATACATGTGGACGAATCACCTGACACGCACAGATCACGTCTCGTGCCCACGTGGGGTTTTGAGTCTAATTTAACTGCCAGCTTCACACAGATCCACAAATGTGAGCTGCTTTCAAGTCACAAATCATTGCTTGTTGATCATATCGTGCACATTTGTAACACTTTCAAGACAAATTTGTCTCCTTATGAAAGCAGACTGTGTCATGTTGACATGAGTGTCAGAATGGCAGGTTTATCTCCAGATCCACAGCTCTGACCCACGGAGACCTCTGGCTGATGCTCAGTGTTCTGAGTTTGGCTCGTAGCTGCTAACTAGCTTTCTGCTCTGGGTCAACTTATGGCAAAGTGCAGAGATGGAGAGAGGCGTGGGAAGGTTACAGCAGCACACTTTCTTCCTCTGGAGGCGGTGAACACAGTGAACAGCTGGATACTAACATCTGGCTCACAGCTGGGCCTGTCAGACTCTCTCTGGCTGCAGTAGCTGCTGCTATAAACACACTTTGCTTTTTCTCACTCTGTAAACTTCCTCCTGCAGATGTTACTCTCACTCGCTGCTTCGCACACACCGCAGAGAGAGGCGCTCCCTGTCTTCACCACAACATTCAACCTGTGGCACGGAATACATTACCCATCAGGCCACCTTCTTAAAGCAAGGTTGGACTTTTATTTTTTCACCCAAAGTTTGCGGGAGCCACAGCTGAGGGGCGGAAGAGCCGCGGGTTACCGACCCTGATCTGACCTGATGTTAGCTGAGCTGTTAGCTTGGTGATGACCTCGGATGGCAACATGTTCAGGATTAACCTTTATTTTTGTTTGTTTGTTTGTTTTTAGGGCTCTATGGCTTCATACATGTAGTCTTTCATGTCCACGTAAAGTCAGTTTAATGTGAAGAAGCATTTAGAAAGAGAGAGGCCAAAAATATTTAACACAAATATTTTAAAGACTAACAGCAGCTAATGAGCGATAAATATGCAGTTTTTCTAGTCTTTTCTGGAGTTGATGCCACAATGTTTATTTTTACATTTGTATGAAACACATGAGAAACTTAAATAACAGAAAGTTTAAAACTCACAAGTCTCCACAACTGTGACGTCACTGCTGTCCTCTGTGTAGTAAACTGGATCTCCTCTCCCTCCTCTGCAGTGGTACAGACCTCCTTGTGAGACACTAATAACTCTGTTTGCTTCATTTCCTCTCATGAGCTGAGCTTTAGAAGAGACTGAATCACGTCTGAACCAGTCAAACTTCCAGCCAGCAGAGCCCTCCACAGAGCAGCTCAGTGTCACACTGCCCCCTGCTGGTATGACTGAACTGTGTGCTGTCAGTGTGGCTCTGGGTTTACTTGCTGTTGAAGATACAGGAAAGACAAACATCAGCTTCGGAAACAAACTTTGTTTTATAACAATTATAACAATCAATTTGTATTTTTTCTAAAAATCCAGTACATGCTTAATAGGTCACAACCCTGGATAATGAGTTAAGAAGATGGATGGAGTTCAATAATAGATCTTAGGTTTCTCAGGTAGGTCGGTCCCTGATCTCAGTGTGATCATCACACTTGATGCAAACAGGCATCAACAGCACAAGAAAAAAAAGTGACTTCAAAGCAAATTAGATGAGAATCAACAACTGGCAGCAGCACATGAGGACAGCACAGGTATCTCAGCTAACTGTTAGCCAGCTAGAGAGCCAGGAGCTAACACTGGATGTATATAACATGATGAAAACTTTATCAGAGTGAATCATGAATCAGGTGAGACTGTTTTTATGCTCTGTCACCAAACTGTACTCCTAAATGCAGAGACAGGTGAACTATACACTGTTAACTGATCTGAGACCAGCTGTAAAACTGGGACATCTGAGCTTCCACTGTTTACCTGTGTTTGTTTGTTTGTTTGTTTGTTATTGTTTTTAAATAAAGTGAGTGAAAAACAGCTGATTCAAAGACAGAAACTGTTAAGAAGAATGAATGTCAACACATATTTACCCTCAAAGTCATAATACAATATAAAGAACTTAAAATGACAGCTTTCACTAAAATCTTCTAGCATTTATGTTGTTTCATTAATTTTATACTTTTATTTCCTACAAACGAGACATTTTCAGAAATAAGTCTGAATGAGTCTGATTTTCTTTTGTAAACTGACTTTGTGGCAAACAAGCAAATCAATGATTTTATTAGGAATATATTCAAAAACTAGATTGTAAAAGCCATTTTTTTTTCCTTTCTTGTATTAAACCCAGTCATGTGTGTGTGTTTATATTAATTGTAACAAACAGCAGTATTTGATGAGATCATAAGAATGATTTTTATTCCCTTTTTTAATAAAAACTGTGGATTTGTTGTTTGTTGTTGAGGGAGTTTGAAGAATAATATATCTTTTCATCCTGTATCTTTATATCATTATTGTCCTCAGGTGATGGAGCAGCAGGTCAGCATTGGCGTCTCTATACCAGCTGAAAGTTGATGACACAAAGTGGTGACAAACTGTCTACAATGAGGCTACTATCAGCTGCAGCTCTTTGTCTGACTAACAATGGAACATGCTTTGTAGACCATTGAATTCATCCTGTGCTGACCATTATGACATTTGTCAAATGGAGATCACACAACAAACATGACTTACTTGATCCTGACAATGTGAAGGCTTCACTCCACTCTGTTGAAGAATATGAGTCATCTCTGCGTCGACTCTTACACATGTAGTCTCCACTGCTGGACTCAGAAACTCTGAATGTCACATCATTATTGTGTGTCCACTGTGTGGGTGTCCTGGGTCCTCTCCATTCATACTCCCACTCAGTGGTTTCACCTCCTTCCTGCACCTCACATGTCAGAGTGATCGTCTCACCTCTGAATATCTGAGGCCAGTTGGGTTGTTGTTTTACAACAACTTTATTGGAAACTGTTTTCACATATTAACAGTTGAGATACAAATAGAAACATGAAATCAACACAGAAAACTTAACATTGTATGTTTGATAATCATGAGTGAATGTATATTTCAAACTAAATGACTGAACTCACAGGTTATCTCAATGGTGACATCATCACTTATATCAGTGTAGTAAACTGGGTTTCCTCTTGTTCCTCTGCAGCTGTAGATTCCTCCTTGAGATACTCTGATATCTCTGTTTTGTTGATCTCTGATTTGACCTTCAGAGGTTCTTTGGGTTCGTCTGAACCACTCATATTTCCATCCATCAGAGCTCTGCACAGAGCAGGTCAGTGTCACACTGCCCCCTACTGGTATGATTGTTGTTCCTGCTGTCAGTGTGGCCCTGGGTTTATCTGCTGTTATGAAAAACAAGGAAACAAAATGTACACCTGATGCATTACAAAGATATAAACAGGTTTTAACTTCATTCAAATTCCAACAAATTAAAATCTACAAATTTCCTCATTTTAATAATTTTTTTCTCTGTAGTTTAAAATGCTTCACATTTTTACTGATTTCTGTCTCAACATGTTGACAGAGCTGCAGTAATTCAGGTTGCAGATCTGTAAATAAACACAGTGTAAATGTTTGTCTAATCTCTTCTGCTTGTTGCTTTTCCTCAGTCGTGGTTTCTTAGCAGCTGTTTGACCATAAAGGCCTGATTCACACAGTCTCCTCTGAACAGTTGATGTAGAGACGTGTCTGCTACTGGAACTCTGTGTGACATTTATCTGGGCTCTAATCTGAGGTGCTGTTAACTTGTGATTTCTGAGGCTGGTGACTCGGATGAATTTATCCTCAGCAGCAGAGGTGACTCTTGGTCTTCCTTTCCTGGGGCGGTCCTCATGTGAGCCAGTTTCATTGTAGCGTTTGATGGGTTTTGCAGATGCACTTGTGACACATTCAAAGTTTTTGCAGTTTGCTGGACTGACTGACCTTCAGCTCTTAAAGTAATGATGGACGGTTGTTTCTCTTTACTTAACTGATTGGTTCTTGTCATTAAATGAATTCTAGCAGTTGTCAAATAGATCTGTCAGCTGTGTACCAACCTGACTTCTGCACAGCTGATGGTCCCAATTCCACAGCTGAACCCTGACAAGGCACAGCTGTGAAGTGAAAACCATTTCAGGTAGTGATGGTGTGATGAAGCTCGGTGAATGTGTCAAATCTTTCTGGCCACTTGCTTCATTAAACGGCAGATCACACGAAGCCCCGTTTAACAGCTCATTTGGAAGGACTGACATCTGCTGGTCATTAAATGTACAGCAGCCCTGCTGTGACAATACGCACGGGCTACATACCAGTGGATATATAGACGTAATGATGTGTCACTTGTAGAATACCTGCATGGGGCCCTAGATAATATAAATATAGACACACACACACCTAACTAACCACTCTCTCTGAGATTGATTTAGGACTCATGTTATTATTGGGCAATAGCATGTCACAATGCTCCCTAACTGCTAATATTTTTTTCTTTTTTGGTGGCTCTTAATGTGCTAATAATCTCCTTGCAAGCTGTGATCATCCTCAGAATCAGCTCAGATCCAGTTCATGTAAAAAACATCATGTCTGTGTCTTTTCAACTGCTCGAATCGCATAACAAGGCAGTGACATCATATCAGAGAAATGAGGCCTCGTTCACGTGATATTCTGAAAAAACTGATACAGGCCTCCACACAGGCTTCGTTTGGACACGCCCACTTTACTGACACAGACCTCAGTGCTTCAGTGTCAGACGTAACATCACTAATTTCAGGTGATACATCATGAAGCTCACTGACAGAAGGCCAAGGGTTTGCAGCACTGTCAATAAGCAAAGGCTTCCTTCAGGAATCTAAAATATAAAACTTTTTTAGACTTATTTTCCCTTTGCTACATAATTGCATATATCTGGCTTCATATATTTGATGTCTTCAGTTTCAATCTACGATGTAAAAAGTAGTAAAAATAAAGAAAAAACATTAAATAAGAAGGTGTGTCCAAACTTTTGACTTGTAGTTTATGTTATAAAGTTGTTTTGTTTTTGTTTTTTTCATTTTTTTCATTCCAGATGTTTCACTGTTGTGATTACTGTGTACTTTTATCACCACATTTAAAACGGTTTGTCACTGATTTTGTTACTAAACGAAAACAATATGACTGAATGAAATGTGTCCAACTTACATGATACAGTCAGTGTGATGATGTCACTGCACACTGAAAGACTCATGGTGCAGCAGCTGTATCCTCCACTGTCAGACTCAGTAGCTCTGCTGATTCTGTATTCAGGTGTCCGAGGTCTGATTAACTCGTCTTCTCTCCATACAAACAGCGACTGACTTCCTTCACATCTGACAGTGACTGTCTCACTGCTGTAGATCTGAGGCCAGGATGGTTCGAGGATCACGGTGGGCTTATTGGGAACTGTTCACATAAAACATCAAGTTAGAGATTGATGGAAGCATAAAGTCATTTTGAAGCTGTCCTGATTTTTATTGCTGCTGTTAAGAGTCAAAAGATTTACTGCATCCTGGTGACATTTGGACTTGAAAATAATAAGATGTGTTTTCATGAAACAAATTAAAGCAGTTAATTAATATTCTGAATAAAACAAAAGAGAGACTGCACAGAGCTGCAGGATTTAACTGACTTCATTGTTTATAAACCCATTTAGTATCTTAAATAAAACGATGCACAAACAGAGAAACAGGATGTGATTTCAAATTGTGCATGAAATATGAAATATCAGAGCAAAATTATACATATTTTATAAATGTGATAAAAAAAAGAAAAAGAAACATTTCTCACCTTCAGCATTAACGTAGAAGAGAGTACCGAGCACTAAAGTAAAGATTAAACATCACCAGGATCAAACAGAAAATCAAACTCAAAATGAACAAAAGTGTTTTTTAAAGATTAATTTTCACATGACACAGTTACTGCTCATCAAAATGTTTCTGTGCACATAAACTTTAATTTAGTAACAAGTTTGAAACATAAACAAAATATTTAAAAATTATTGATAGCATAAAACACAATAACATTGAATCAAGTGCAACAAGCAGCGATGTATCCAACACGATACTCCAGACTAAACTGAACCAAGGAACCAGCCAACATTTGTCTGTAACTATCATAAACATCACAAATATGCTTTGTTCAAACTCTCAGATAAACACTTCAAACCAGTGATACACTCTAATTCTCACACATGAGAAACACTTTCATTAATCAGTGCCATTCAAACAATGTCACAAATGTACTTACACAATAAGCCCGTCATGCAGAGCAAAGAGTGCCCCATCCTCACATCCAGCCCTGCTGCACTCTGATCCTCAGCTGATCTCAAACACTTTGACTTTACATCAATAATAAAAAGAGAAGCTGCATTTAATACAGATAAGACCAGAGTGTTTCTTCTGACTGTGGCCTCTCTGTGCTTCCTTTCCTTTTATACAAACCTCAAACAGCTCCTGTAGCTTTGACCACAGCAGTTGTGTGACGTGTTCACATTTCCTGTCCACTGCAAACATGCAGGCTTGCTTCTTGTGTTTTCTTCTTACCTTCTGTTGGTTCAGGTCAGGTGACATATTTTACCAGCTCATAATTATGTTTTGACTTTTATGTGATTTGTGCAGTGTGCTGTGGATCATCATAATGTTGGAATATTTTATCTTATCTTATCAACCAATGTTTCTGAACATCCACAAACATCTATTGTGCCATACATGAATGCTGTCTTCTCAAAATGTGTTGTTCTCAGTTTCAGGCCACCACACTCACTCACTCTCCAGGATTATGCACAGACAATGATCTCCAAATATTTGATTTATTTTCATCTGTTCCCAATATCATGTGAAATATCACTCGTTTGAAGGTGCACGTGTTCACAGTTTGAGCTGAAAATACTGTGAGTGAAAGAGGCCATCTATGTCCACTGTGGATGACCATCATTGACCAGAGGTGGTGACTTATGGCATCAGCTGTCAGTCACCTACAATGCAGTTTTGAGATCCCTTGATTACACATATGGTTAAAAACGGGTGTATGTTCCTCTTAATGGACAATCCTCACTAAGGTTAAACACTCAGGACTCTCCACCATTTGCTTTTAGAAGTGAAGAAGCCTCTTAGATGAGAGGTGAGACGTCTTCAAGAAACTTAAGGAAGTTTAGTGACTTTTTTTCCAAACTCCTTAGACTACCATGACCTGGATGACTGAGAACCTACACAGATATTAAATAATAAGACAAATGAGTGGCACAGAGGTACAGTGGTGTGTACTGTTACCTCACAGGAGGAAGTTTGTGGGTTTGAATCCACCAGCTGGGACTTTTTGTCTGGAGTTTGCATGTTCTCCCTCTACCTGTCTGGGTTCTCTCCAGGTACTCTGGCTACTCTGTTAGTCCTCTCTATATGAGTCTAGTAAGTCAAATAAAACTTTATTTATACAGCACCTTTCTAGATAAAAAAAAAACCACAAAGTTCTTCAAACACACAAAAAGACAGCAGTTAACAAAATACAATTCTAAAAACGTGTTTTTAGTTGTTTTTTGAAAGAAGCTACTGAGTCCACAGATCTTAAGCTCAGTGGGAGAGAGTTCCACAGTCTGGGAGCCACAGTGGCAAAAGCTCTGTCTCCCTTTAGTTCTCAGCCTTGTATGATGAATGACAAGTAGACCCTGATTATATGACCTAAGAGACCTGCTAGGCACATTGGGCTGTAGAAGTTTAATGATGTAGGTCAGTACCAGAATCTTGAAATGAACTCTGAATTCAATGGGGAGCCAGTGCAGCTGTATTAGCAACAGTGTCACATGTGAGTACTTATATGATACTAAGCCTACAGTGTACCTCAGTTTTTCACTCAATCAAAACACATAACAATGGCCATTGTCAATATACAGTCTATAGTATCAATCACAGGTAAAGCTCACAAACACAGCCTCCATCCTTCATTCCCAAAAAGTTGATTCTGATCATCTGGATGTAGAGTTTTCAGTGAGAAAAACTTTTCTTCACTCATCCAAGTGACTTCTTCAGTCTCAGCTGACTGCAGGTTTCCTCAACATTATAAACAGTGCTGTTTATAAGGGTTCACATAAAAGTACTGACCCTTGTATGTGAAGTAGGTGGAATGAAGACACAGTTCCAAGAGCAAACACACTTGGTCGGTGCTGAGAGTGGTCCTGATGCTGAGGTTGGGGTCATTTTGTAATCTTTAATGAAGAACCTTCTTTAGTGACTGGAAGACAACAGAAGAGATGTAACATTGTACAAGACAATTGTTTCATCTACCTCATTAATGTTATTTTTAACCTTCTCAACAAAATCCAAGATGTTCTGGATGTGGTGTTTAGAGCTGCCTACCAACGGGTTGAGGATCGAAGCCAGAAACTTTGAGATGTTATAGGTGACCAAGTGGATCATACAGACAACTGGTGTTAAAGGTGCACCCTTCATTAAACCATACAGACTTGGTATGGCTTTCCCTGGGTATAGACTGTGGAATGAGGTCAGGTCAGTAGCTTTGTGCTATTATAACTGCTTCAGACAATCGATCAGCTTCTTTGCGTAACCAAAACCTGGGTCTCGTTTCAGGGCCTTGTAAGTATTTTGGCACTGAGTAGTGCTAAACTCCATCCTTCATTCTGTCAAACACTTTCTTACAAAGGTTATGATTAAGGTTTGTTGCAGTATCATCTACACACACTCACAAACATGTTGATATCCAAGTGTTTTAGATTGTTTAACAGCAGGTGTGTTTCTCCATCCCCCCACTTTTCTGTGGCAAAGGTAAAATACATTAAAATGTAACTTCCTGTTTTTACCTTATTTGCAGCTTATATGTTAACATAAGTGCAAAAGTTTCAGTACACATCAATATTTCAAGAGTTCATAATGCTTCAAGATATACAGTCTAAAAAGGCCTAAAAACTTGTGGACTCTGTGATACTGCAGAGTCCAGCAGACAGTTTGGAGTCAAACACTGACGTCATCATCACAGGTGTAGGAACCATTTCTGTAACACCAGCCAAACAGACACATTAGTATCAGTAGGTATAGATGATTTACTGGCTCCTCTGCTGGTTACAAAGCAGTGATTATACTTTAGAGTTTTGTGTTATACTGTGAGGAACTGGCCTGTTTGGAAGTTGCAGTAAGAAGAAAAACATATCTGTATATGATTTTGTGGACAGAGAGAGTGATGGATGATTTTATTTATTTCAGAGATAAATGAACATTTACAGCACGTCCATGCAGAGACTCTTAAAGACATGAGCGTGAGAAACAAGCTTTTCACCGTTTCTCTTGATGCCCACATGCTTTATTTATTCTTTAGTCCAGCATGTGTCATCACCACAATAAAGCTACTTTTAACCTGTTTTCACACATTGTCATACCTGCACATTTCCACTGTGCTGTGTTGACTTTAAAGAAGACAAACGTTAGACTTCAGGCTGAAACCACAGGCTGCATTTCCTCTTTTCTTGGAGGCCCAGACAGAAATTTTGTGGTGTCTGATTTTCAGCAGATAAAAAAACACAACAACAACAGTCTTTTACACACATGCAGTCATCACCGTCTGCTCACAAGAACAAAGGGGGGTCAGAAAATAAGTAAAGAGTGAACTGAACCACTAGACTCACATGTCATATGTAGTCTTGTCTACACGCTGAGGCATCTGTCAATTAATATTAATCTGAAGCATTATCACCCCTCCTTCTTTTCTTTGTGTGTGTGTTTGTATGCAGATTTGTGAAGTTGTATCCTTAATCTTCGTTATATAAAACCCCCGGAAACACCAGCAAAGTGCATCATGATGAGACCCAGAATCAAAACATTCAAGAAAAGCTGAATACACTAGTGTAGATAACACCCAGCAGTGTGGTAAATTGTGCTGAGAGCATCTGCACCCCGTAAGACCAAGAAGCCAAGAACACCAGCATGCTGTGTGAGAAACATGCTTGAAAGTCAGAGCCCCTCTGGCATCTTGCCCACAGTCTTGTGGGTTCACATGGCTAGTGGGTCCTCTCTGTGGCCGACTGGCTGTTAACCCAGTGAGTGAGAGTTTCTCCCGCTGCATCGGGCTGTATCCTTCTGCTGTACTAAATAACAGTGCTGCAGCCATGTAGCTCTGCTCATGTCACGTGCAGCCTTCCCACATCACATAATTTCTGGGCATGACCCTGGAGTCCATCAGAGCCTCCATGTCCCTCACCCCGAATTGACAGCAGACCTTGGGGGTGTGCCTAGATCCATTTGGGCTTCACTCGCGGGTCAGCTCCTGAGGCTGAGGGCTCTACGGTCAATAGCTGTTATATCAGTCATTGGGCGTCTCCTACTTAAATATGCTGGAGCTGCAAGCTGTCATCCTGGCACTCAAGCAGTTTCTGTCATGACTGTTATGGTACCATGTTATTATCAAGATAGATAGAATGGTCGCAGTAGCTTACATCTACAGGTAAGGGGGCCGAGGGTCTCCCCTCCTCTGCATGATAGCTACCAGACTGTGGCAGTGGAGTCACCCCCTCTTCTACTCACTGAAAGCAGTTTTTGTGCCAGGACCATTAAACGTGACAGTGGGCATTACAATATGTCGAGGGGGAGCCCAATCCAAGAGGAGTGGAGACTCAATCCAGAGGTGGTCCACCAGATCTGGAACCGCTTCAGTAGACCTTTTTTTATCCCAGGGACTTGACACACATTGTTATCTGTTCTTCTCCCTGCAGACGACCTGGTGCACCCCTCGCCACAGGCTTTTCTCTGGGGCTTCCCTCCATACTCCCTCTTCCATTTATTCCTTCACCGGGTCAAAAGGAGGAGTTAAGGAGTTAAGGTTGATCTTGGTGGCTTCTCTTTGGCCCCACATGCTAGCTTTCAGTTATCCTGCCACTCATGGCCAGGACACCCCAGGAGTTCCCTGTTCTGAGGGACCTCCGATTCCAGGTGAGGGGGTCACTGTTCCACCTTTTTCCAGTAGCGGTCAGGGGGAGAGCCTGTACCCTGAGAGGGAGAGGCTCCATGCTTTAGGGCTGCCTGATCTAAAAGTGAGAATGCTGCAGGAGTTTTCTGAGTCAAAATTGGTTGAGTTACAAATATCTCCCACTGGGGACCTGGACAAAGAGGCAGCTTGGAGCCAGGTTGCCCTGTGCTATCTCCGTGCTTTGGCACAGCATGTCTTGCTTACCCGGCCGTTCAGGAAGAAAGACAGCCGTTTGTCAGCTTCCACTCTGGAATTCTGGGCAGACTCCTGTCTAAGTCCCGATTGTCCCACAGGGTTGTGGAGGCCATTCAGCAGGCATATGCCTCTTTGGATGTTCCCCTCCCTTTCAGAGTGTGGGCCCTCTGTGTCACAACATTAAACATTTTAATCACTTTCAGCCAGTAATCCATAAGAAATGTTTCATCCTTTCTAAGAAATAACTTTTATTTTATCTAAACTTGTTCTTTGGAAACAGTTACAGCTACATTTACAACACACATGTTTTTGTTTTTGTTTTTTTGGGGGGGGGGGGATATTATTATTCTGCAACTGCTGTGATGTAAATTATAGACTTTGAAGTCAAAGTCTTTATCATCACAGTTCTGGGAAATATTTAATACTCAGCCAAGCAGATTAATCCATTGTGATAATTAAATAAATTGTGCCCTATGTTGAATACCAGCTGTAAACACAACCCAGTGTTTATATTTCACAGGTCTTTCTGTATTGGAAAGGTGGAGAAAGACAATGATCTGACAATCTGAAGTTACACAAAGAAAAATACATTTATATGTGGTTTGTGGGCAGAGAGAGGGACAGATTCTCTTATGATTTCTTAATTCAAATATACATAAACATTTGCAGCCACATTATGTGCTCTTCAGAGTACACATACACCCAGGGACAGGGACCCTAGAAACAGTACAACAGTGGGTTTTTTTGAGAGAGAGCGAGAGATCTATACACTGCAGTCACATGTTCGAGAGCACAGCTCATGCAGTGAAAACCTTGTGTGCTGTCCATGGTGCTGAAATAATAACAGTATAATGAATTTAATATTTCACTGTTTGTTAGTCGTGTGCAATACTCCAAGATTTGGTATCGCTCTGATACCAAGTAAATACAGGGCCTGTATCGATGATACTGATACTGGTACCAATACTTTTTAATAATTAATATACATCATCAGCAGGCTTGGACTGGGACAAAAAATCGGCCCGGGCATTTTGACTAGAGGTCAAAATCGGCCCACCAGGTATTAAAGCCATAAAGCCTTTGAATGAAAACAACACTGTACACTGTCTTGTTTGTATATGTATGATTTCTATACATTTTACATCAGATAAAAACTTTGGTTGTAAGATTCTGATAATTATTTATTAAAAGCCAGACATTTTAAATGAAAATAAGAAAGTATTTCTTTGTGCCCCCTTTTCCCTGTTAATGCTCTCCCTGCCCACCTGGCAAAACTTTGCTAGACCCGTCCCTGCACAGTTACCAGCTGTCAGCTACATAGAAAAGGATCCTGGTGTTATTTGTCTCTCAGAAACAGTTCATAACTTCAACTCATTCATGTCACCTAAAAGGTAAACCTGTTTCTCCATCACCTGTTCAGCTCTGATGATTCAGTAAGGACATCTCCTGGTTTCATCTTCATGTTTCCCTCTCACCACATATCCAAACCGATATCATGACCAGCAGCTTTACAGCTGTGGCTCCAGCAAACATCAGCTGATACTAGAAATTAATATTAAATAAATTCTAACAACAGCTGATCACGCTTAAACGTTTTAGTGCGACATCCACTGGTTTCCTCTTTCTGGCACAAAGTGGGCGATAAACAAGCAAAAGAGACGGGATTTGCGACAGAAAAGCCGATCAGCTGATCATTGATCAGTTTCATGACTGAAGTAGCAACAGGAGAGGGAGGGGGGAGAGAAGAAGAGGCAGCTGTGCAGCAAAGACAGAATAACTCCAGCTTTGTCTTTTTCATTCTAGCTGAAGTCCGGGACAGACCGTTCCTTTTCAGCTCAATACGAAACGCGGTTTGCAACTCTACTAACTAACCTTATGAATAAAGTAAAGTTCACTATCAGTAACATCATAGCACCCACCCAGCTGTATAGAAACTCCGTCATGCTAGCTAGTACGCAGTATGTGTTACTGTAACTGACTGTAAAAAGTCAGCACAACGAAAATAAACTACACCTAAACTTGGTTTATATCTGACCCAGATAGACTGCAGGTCATAACTTCTTACCTGAAATCCAGTTCACCTGACACTCGGACCGGCAGCCGCCTCGGGTCTCTCCTCCTCAGCCACCTGCTGGCCTCTGTGGGAGCTCCGCCATAGCCACCACCAAGTAACTGAGTTATTTTTACACATCGGCCAGCATCTGGCCAATCCACCACCTTTCATTGTTTATACCGTTACAAAAAAACACCCATCGGCCCATAAAAACGAAAAATCACCATCGGCCCACCGGGAAAATGCCCGGTATGCCCGATGGCCAGTCCAGCTATGATCATCAGAGTTGTTCATTCTGAATGAATTTAAATCATCTTTAAGACAGTCAGGTTGCCTCTCTGATGAAACTGCAGCAGTGTGTACAGGAGACACAGAACGGAAACAGAAAGTAAAGTTTTAAGTTCATTATACTCGCAAGGAGAGAGAATGTGTTGGTTGACCAGGAGGACTGAGAGACCATGAGAGATACAACAAATTATAAATGGATTAATGTCTCCCTCTGTTGGCCAACAGCTGTAAACACAGTCCAGTGATTGTACTTGGAAGCTGTGTTCAGAGTTTGACATTGGAAATATGGGACAACGAATATTCAACTGACACGTACCTTTATTTACCATGGGTGATTCGCAGTACCGTATCTCCTTGAGCAGTTGGGCTACAGAGACATTTCAGATGGTTACTGAAAGATGAGAAGACGAGCTTTACAAAACTTTACACTGCATCATTAGAATGCATGTGTAAAAACGGTCCAATCACAGGGAAGAATTGATGACACAAGGAGCAGAGAGGCGGGTGTGGAGAACATGCCTGGAAATTTGTAATATAAAAGGGAGAATTTATGAAAAACTGAGTGGAATAGGCTCAAAAACTGTTTTGTACCAATTTAAAATAAACACAGTAAGATTTTAATACAAAGATGAACCATATGATCAGTCTTCCGGTGCTGATATTAAACCAAGAGCATGTCATTGTTTAATATAATTGCTGTTGATCTGGATGCTGGCAGGTCTCTAAACGTTGTCAAAATTTTCTGGGTTGGATTTTGTTGGTCATAGAGAAAGACGGCGGTGGGTTTGAAAACAATTTGCTGGGAAAATGACTCGCGTAACTGCTGAATCCTCAAGCGAAAAATGTATCTCTAGTATGTCTCATTCTTCTTAGGAGAGCAAAGGGCATGAAACTTTTCATTGACAACGTCAAACTTTATCACCTGGCTCATCGTATACAGTAATGCCACATTTCTTGCAGAAAGATGGCGACGTTTCCCCTCAGCTTCAAACTCTCTGGCAGTTTGACAGAATCCATTCTTGTCGTCCACGATGCACCTCAGCTTAGATTTACTCCTAGTACCATGTTTTGTTTGTCTTCTTATTTATGAAGAATGAGTCCTGTTATGATCTGCTACATGCTTTTATTAGTCACTCTTAGCTAGCAGGAAGCTAACAGCTTCTGATCATCACACGTGTTAAGTTGTTTTAAATGATAATGAGTGTCTTTAAATGAAACCTCTCTTTCAGTGGATTCATGCACAACACTGAACAGCTGTAACATGTACGCTCAGTCTGACACACAACAACACACTTTACTTATATCACACTTTTATTAGCAAAGTTACAAAGTGCTTCCCAGAAAGAAAATTGTAATATATAAAAAAAATAAAGAAATAGTTAAAAACAAAAATAAACTGATCTACAGCACATTAAAGTTCATTAAAATTATTTTCTAATGGGAGAGAAACAAGTGAAACACACTGAGTGATTTTTTCTAAAGGAAATATAAACTCAGGCTATCAGGATCATTGCTTTGAATTCAAAATCTTCACCTTTTCACTCAAAGTCACTTCAAGTTCAAAGAGACGTTACAAGGAAAAAGAGAAAAACAGCTAAAGAGCTGCTGTTAAGATTTTAGAGCTGTGGCTGAATTTGCATTGACATCATTGTAGTCAGAGCTCTCCTCTGGGTCACCATGTTGCCCTGTTGAGGTGATCAAATGAAAGCATTTCAAAACAAACTCCCTCTGTTTTGTCCACAAATGCATTTATTATCAGTGAGAATAATTACCAATGTATATTTTGCATTTCAAATCTCACATTTTGTGCACTCACTTGTCTTGTTAATGACTTTGAGCTGAATCACAGATGTGACATTGGTGTAATCACCTTCTGCTGGACCTGAAATAATAATCTGATTGACTTTCATGTTAAACACAGTTATTGTATAATCATCCAGCTTCCACAAGCTCTATATTAATGAAAGTTAAACTTTACCATTTTCAGTGTTTTCACATCTTCTGACTGTCTCATAGACACAACGATCACCTGCAGGTCAGAGAAAATCAGTCACCTCATGTCTGTGATACTAATTTAAACACAAATATTCTTGCAAATAACATTTATATTACAAGCTGCAGCAGATGTAATAAGAACAGTCTTGTTGCAAATCGCATCACAATATGTGAATGTAGATTAAAAACTAACCATGAAGAAGAGAGGAGTACACTTGCTGCTGATCTTCATCCTGATTGAGCGTCTGCTCATTAGCAGCACCTTTATTAAAATGTAAAATAAGACTTTTGCATTTACATGGACCTCGTGATGTATTTGTGTCTTTTAATGATAAAGTGTTTGTAGTAAGTAAAGAAAAAAGGTCTCACTGTTGGTTCTTCTGCAGCGATACAACAAGAGCAGGAGAATAATAATGAGAGAGACTCCACAAACCAGTCGAACAATCAACCACACAGGAGATGAAGAGCTGTCAGCTCCTGACACAGTTACTGTAACACAAACAAGAATTCATTATTAAGAAACTTAAAATGTGTTGACTCCCCACAATGAACAAATCGACAAGAGTCCTTAAAATTTCCTTAAATGTTGACTTCAGTAAATCTGCTTTACAAACTTTTACTATATAAACATGTCAAACAGTCAAATCTTAATATAAAGAAACAAAAACTGATGTTTACATTGAGATTTTCTGTTTCCTGTCAGAAACTGTGAGCATGACTCTGCTCTGTGGTTTGATGTTGTGACTCCTGTTCTACACTACTTGCAGTGTTACTTGTAGAGTTGATACAGAACTAATTGTGAATTTATGTTGATTTGGAGATTTGCTGAAAGTGGTTGTTTCACATTCATAATCCCACCTAGTCTCCCCTCCTTGGATCACATTCCTGACACTGATTCTCTGGACTCCACATTTTACATGACTATTAATATTCAACCATTTCCAATAAGAATATTATTACAATGCCAAAGAGGTTACCATGAGATATAATTGTGTTTGACCTTCATAGTAATCCTCAATCATCAATCTATTCAACATTGTTGCTGAATACAAACTCACCAGTTGTGTTAATCTGAACTTCTTGGCTGTCCTCTGTGTAGTAAACTGGGTTTCCTCTTCCTCCTCTGCACCTGTAGAGTCCTTCCAGTGAGACACTGATTTGTCCATTTGATGGGGAGACAACATCCACTGTGGTATCATCTCTGTACCAGTAGTATTTCCATCCAGATGATGATGATGATGGGTTCACAGAGCAGGTCAGGGTCACACTGCCCCCTACTGGAACAGTTGTGTTATCAGCTCTCAGTTTGGCCTTTGGTTTATCTGCAGTTCAGTTTACAAAAAGAACAAAAGTCAATGACTGAATCAGAACAATTTTGAAATACTTAGATGGAAATGATGTACATCACCAAAATGTGATGCAGATACAACATGTTGCACTATACTAATGCAAAATACTCATTTTCACTAAAAAACATTTATTTATACTTTGCTGCATTAAAAAAGATAACATTTTAAATCTGATGGTTAATTAGAATTCAATTTGAAGTTGAAAACTTCCAATCAAGTCAGCAGAATTGTGGGAACATTAAAATTTCTGAATTTCAAAATTTGTAAATAAATCTTCTGACACTGATGCGCTCCAACATGAAGTCATTAGGTTTAGTTTATCGTTGTGATACACATGCATACACAAATTAAAATCCTTCAGTGTAATATGTGTGAGTGATACCTGAGAATAAAACTCAATAATCTGAATGAATAACATACCAGCACAGACCAGCGTCCAATAAAATGAGGCCATATTTCAGTCTGCAGTTCAGTTTTCATTCAGTGAAAAAAGACGGCATGTGTTGCTCATGAGACCAGACTCTTTGGTCACAAACCTCAAACCTCCATATGTGCAGCAAAATACAGAAAAGCAATCACAGTATTTAATGTTTCTTAGTGGATGTGGTGGAGCAGCTGAGACAGATTCAGCATTTGTTCTGCATTTCATCTTTCATGTATTAGAGCTGCACAGCAGAGAAGTTACTCTCATATGTTTTGTTCTCTTCACTGTGAATAAAAAGCTGCTGTTCAGGTTTTTGTTGTTGGAATAAAAACTAAACATTTTACTGACCAACATGAAAGACAGTTATAAAGCTGTAAGAAAGAAGAAGTGCTTTTTCCTTATTTAGATACTCTGGATGAAAGATCTTACATGACACAGTCAGTGTGATGATATCACTCCACTCTGAGAAGAAATAGTCCCTTCTGCCCCGGCAGCTGTATCCTCCACTGTCAGACTCAGTAGCTCTGATGATTCTGTGTTCATTGGATGTTGGAGGTGTGTTTAACTTGGCTGCTCTCCATTCATACGTCCACTGAGCTCCTTCACCTCCCTGAATCTCACATCTGACAGTGACTGTCTCACCGCTGTATATCTGAGTCCAGGATGGCTGCAGGGTCACAGTGGGCTTACTGGGAACTGTTCACAGAAAATATCCAGTTAGAGACAAATAGAAACATAAAGATCAAAAATAAGACTGAATAAATTCTTCTATTTGTCAAGAGTTGTCTCTCATCTCAGGGTTAATAAACTCACAGTTGTTGAATAAAGTTGTTAGCACAGAACACATAATGATCTCTCACTTTGGCAGAAATAAAATAATTAATCTCACGAGTTTCTTTAACTGTGACGTCACTGCTGTCCTCTGTGTAGTAAACTGGATCTCCTCTCCCTCCTCTGCAGTGGTACAGACCTCCTTGTGAGACACTAATAACTCTGTTTGCTTCATTTCCTCTCATGAGCTGAGCTTTAGAAGAGACTGAATCACGTCTGAACCAGTCAAACTTCCAGCCAGCAGAGCCCTCCACAGAGCAGCTCAGTGTCACACTGCCCCCTGCTGGTATGATTGAACTTTGTGCTGTCAGTGTGGCTCTGGGTTTACTTGCTGCTGAAGATACAAAATAAGAAAACATTAAAACATAATAAAGAATAAACTTGTTACAGTACTGATCACACTTTAAACACTGATTAATTTATCTAAAAACACAAACAGTAATTAGTAATCCTGCATGCAGTGATGGGAGTAGAGAACTGGTTCCCAGTAGTCTAAGTCCTGGGAATCATTAGTCTCTGCCTGCTTATCGATCCCACTTATCGGTTCTTGAACTCTTGCTTTCAGTTTGCAGTAACAGTTTTCCTGTTAAGACAGATGTAAACATGAAAACAGAAAACTTCAGTTTGAATTGTAGAGCAGCTTACATGAAACTGTCAGTCTGAAGGCATCACTCCATCCTGTTAAGAGATAGTCACTGCTACCCCGACATCTGTAGTCTCCACTGTGGGACAGTGAAACTCTGCTGATCCTGTATTCACTGGATGTTGGAGGGCTGTTTGTGTTGGGGGTGTTTTTCCGAGGTAACTTCCATTCATATTTCATCTCCCTGTTTTCACCTTCCTTTATTTCACATTTTAAGGTTATTGTCTCATCAGTGAACATTTGAGACCAACTCTGCTGCACTTTCACAACAGCCTGAACTGTTCCCCAACAAACAAATAAAAAAAAAATAGATAATAAAAGAATATCAGGAAACAAAACTTCCATTTTTATCAGGTACTACTTTTACATTAATCATGAATTTGTTTCAATTCAGAACAAAACTTAACACTCACCAATCATAACTGGAGCACTGTCCTCTGTGTAGTAAACTGGATCTCCTCTCCCTCCTCTGCAGTGGTACAGACCTCCTTGTGAGACACTAATAACTCTGTTTGCTTCATTTCCTCTCATGAGCTGAGCTTTAGAAGAGACTGAATCACGTCTGAACCAGTCAAACTTCCAGCCAGCAGAGCCCTCCACAGAGCAGCTCAGTGTCACACTGCCCCCTGCTGGTATGACTGAACTTTGTGCTGTCAGTGTGGCTCTGGGTTTACTTGCTGTGGAGTTTACAGCAAAAAGTTCATCAGATTGTCACTTGCTTCAGGAAGAACTTTGTGATAGAAATGATCAAACTTTACACATTCACTCAGTCATTTAGCTTCTAGCAACAAACACAAAATATTTACCTGCATGTGACACATTAGACTGTCTTCATACAAAACTACACTACAGATTCTCTCTGATTTATTCTTCATCTATTCAAAGACAAATGTTGGACATACAAATTACTTTTAGATGTTTTGTGTCCTCTCTACATTTCCCTTTAATACTCTAAAGTGACACTACACTGAATGGTGTCTGTTATTCCTGTGGGAATTCAAGGGAGTTGCATCATATTTACACCGAGCCTATTCACCCACATCAGTGTTCATTAATGTCAATCTTTATCTTTGGGATTTGGCTACAACATTAAAATAAGATAAATGAAATGAGGCCATGTTGGAGGATTTGGTTTAGCTTATATGAGGTGAAAAAGCCGAATAAAGGTGAATAAAAATGCAGCATATGATGCTCATGAGCTGCAAATTCTGCTGGGTTTCCCAGAATGCAACACTGGTCTACTTTTATAAAGAGATGTTTAATTCATGCAGGGAAACACAAAGCCTTAATGCAAGGAACAGGATGAAAATCTAAACATGAGTGATAAAAGCTTTTCTTTAGTAAAAACATTTGTCAGCAGAGTTTTTAAAAACGAATCTGCATCCACAGTAAAATTAAACGGCTTCTTTCTTTGGCTCCACCAAATTTCATAAACGGTGTCTTGGTATTTGTATCCTCACTGAAAGACAGACTGAAGAACTGCTGGTATCACTGCTGTGTTTGTCCTCTCTGCTCTCACTGTGGCTCTGTGACACAGGTGATCTGTCTTACTTGAAAACTACACTACAGATGCACCTGATTTATTATTTGTTCATTAAAACTGTCATCTCGTTTCATTCCCCTTTAAATGAGTTATTTCAGAGTCACAGTGCACTCAGCTGTTTGTCTGTTTGCACAGTGAGTTTCTTGGAGGGTCTGAATTGTTTCTTGATGTTGAGTTTAAACAGACGTAGAAATGAAAACAGAAAACTTCAGTTTGAATTGTAGAGCAGCTTACATGAAACTGTCAGTCTGAAGGCATCACTCCATCCTGTTAAGAGATAGTCACTGCTACCCCGACATCTGTAGTCTCCAATGTGGGACACTGAAACTCTGCTGATCCTGTATTCACTGGATGTTGGAGGGCTGTTTGTGTTGGGTGCTGTCCATTCATATTTCCACACCTTTCCTTCACCTCCCTGAATCTCACATCTGAGAGTGATTGTCTCACCAGTGAATATCTGAGACCAGCTGTGCTGCAGCGTGACATCGATCCTGTTGGAAACTTTCCACAGCAAAATTTCTCAGTTAGGACACAAAGGGAATGAACATTTTGATCATCCCTGTAGCTGAATCTCCTCCTGCTGGCTGATTGAAAACTGAAAAGAAAAATATTTTCTATAAAAAGTCCGATTAACAAGAGTCAGAAGTTTGCAGCTTGAAATCCTAACAGAACAAAAACAGATGCAGAAATCTGAAATGAATGTTTTATGTTCACCTTTCTGTTCAGATCAATAACTTTAAAACAGCTGAACTCATTTCAAGCATTTATCCACTGATTCAAATACATAAAAGAGGATGAAGTGGTTTCCAGTAACAAGGAAAGGTGAGCAAACACTGCATTAATGAAAACATTCACTATTATTTCCATATTTATTTTCAGAATGGAGCTCAAGGTGATGATCATTTATATGAAAAAGTCATTTATGGCCCCACCTGTCAGGTCATTTATGGGGGATAATAAAAGTAACATAGTTTTATACCAAATCACAATCATGCAGTGGTGAAGGCTGGGAGCCTGATACCCAGAACGGAGATGTCGGAGTGGGAAACTGGATGTTTTCACCTGACTGACTCTAAATCTACTGACAGGAAAGGCCAAGCCCTGACCTGGTGCCCCTCCCCTGAAACATAGCTGTGTTTATCACCTTATGATGACATTGTTCAGGTGGAGGGATACGGTAAATAAATATGAATTATTTTCAGAAAGAAAGTTAAAGTAAAACTTTCATTACCTTGGCTAAGATTGGTGATTTATACATGTGAATTTCACACATTATTTGCACCATTATTGTATCAATGAAATGTTTAAAGAATTCATTGCTTCACAGGTTGTGACCATGTCTTAGCTTATCAGGAGCTTTGCCATGTCTGAGTGTCTGTGTGCAGTCAGTGAAACCTGTGACCAGTTTTCTACCAGGACTGAGTCACTAACACCAGTACAGAGGTCTGATCACCCAGTAACTGCAAAATATACAGAAAACACACGTGCTGCTCACATCTGTAGTGCATACCTGAAAATAGCAAACCACACACGTGTCAGTCATTGTTATTACTATTATTATTATTATTATTATTATTATTATTATTATTGTTATTATTATTATTATTATTCGGCCGTCACAGATAAAAATGTCTGCATTCAGGATATGAAAGTCTTTACACACCTGGCTGTATTTAGAGCGCTTTACTAATCCCTGGTTGGGCCCGTTAATAATTACGTGATCATCATGGGCCCCGGGGCCTCTTTGTGGTCCTTCTGTGAGTTTTGTCCTTTTCTGCTGATACAGTTTGCTGGACCCCTCCTGCTCTGTCGGCTCAGGTTGACTGACAGTGTGGGTCATAACATCTGACACTTAACTCTTCATGGTCGTCTTCAGGTGTGGTCATGCTACCCTAATCCCTCTTTTTGCAAAGTGGGCAACAAATCTGAATAACTTTAAGAAAACTGGTACTAACCCACAACCGTAGATTGCCGGTACCCCCATAAATAGTGTTTGTGCCTCGTCATGAGGAATAAATATTGTAATAGCTAATATTGTGTTTGCTTGTTGGCTCTATAATTAAAAGCAGATCCCCAGAAACCTCCTGATTGTTGGGCCAGCTGCTCCTCCAGGGGATGGGAGGTGTTTGGACGCTGCATTAATGCATCACCCGTTTCTTTGGTCCTGCCTCAGCTTGTAATGTGTGTCTGGCTGATCAGTGTTGGCTGATTAACCACAGTAATGTTTGTTTTTAACATATTTTCTCAGATATTTTTCTTTCTTATAGAATCTCATATATATTTATTGTATCCCTCTGCCTGAACAATGTCATTATTAGGTGATTAATCCAGCTGTTTCTCATTGGTCAGCTACAGCTCATGCCATCAGTTTATCACAGGATTTTTTTTGTATTTACATAAAAACGTGTTTATGAATCACTGAACCATACATTAAATTTCTAACTGATTAGCTACAAGATGTTATTGTTGTTATTATTATTATTATGAGAAATTCGACAGCTGTTGAAATTTTGACAAAACTACAACAGTTTTATTAGCCCTTATTAGATGCTTGACAGGTCCATAAATTACTTTCAGATTAAATGTTTAAACTCACCAGTTTCCTGAATGATGACTGGATCACTTTGTGCTATGAGTGAAGTTATGTCTGTTCTCCATCCTCTGCATTGGTATTTTCCTCCTTTAGAGATCTTGATCACTTTATCTGATCCAACAGTTTCTGTGGACTTCACTGCAGATGAGGTTTCTCTGACCCACTCATATTTTAAGTCAGCAGAGTGTTTCACATCACAGGTCAGTGTCACACTGCCCCCTGCTGGTATGGTTGTGCTGTCTGCTGTTACAGTGATATTCACTCCATGTCCTGTAATTAAAAAATACAAAAACAAAAACAAAACAAAAAACATTTGATGTAAATTAAAGTAAAAAAATATCACAACACAACTAAAAGTTAGTGGAGTTACATATTAGAGAGCTTCTAATTTCAAGTTTTACCATAAAAACATTAATTGTGAGAATATTTGATGAATCTAAAGAGGATATAAGTCTGGAGTGTGTCGTGATCCTGGTTCTGACTTTGTGTTTCTGAGTTTTTTGAGGTTGAATTCGTTGTTTGTTCATGTTTGCAGTTTTTTTTAAAGATCTCTATTTATTTTTGAGCATTTTTAGAGCCTTTACTTCTTCTTATAATTTAGTCTCAGAGTTTCATTTGTTCCATCAGTGTTTCCTGTCTCATCCTCCTGTGTCAGTTCCCATTTGTTAACTTTATTACTGTGTCTGTTTCCCTGTTTAGTTATTAATCTACACTTCCTGTTTTATTGTGGTAATTTTAATGTAACATTTTATTTAGGTAGTCATTTGTTTCTTGTGTCTTATGTTGAGTTTTACTTCCCTCTCGCTGGTGTTTTAACATATTCAGGACTATTCATGGTGCCATAGATTCACCTCATCCTAAGAGCATCATTCTGACTTGTGGTAGTTTAAGTTGTTCTGTTCCTCCAAACATCCTCCTTTAATTTTATTTCACCACAGATCTTCTCCATCGTTATGAATCTGTTGTATTCAGAGTAACTTTGTTGAAATTCTTCCTCCACACCTTTAGCTGAAATATTATCACACAGTTCTACAGTGAAAATGTTTTTGATGGCATATCAAAGAAAAACACTAACACTCATCTGAAGACAGGTTTATAATCTCACTCAATATTTAAAACAAACAAACAGATTACAGATGAAGCTGAAACACAAATCACAAATAAAGCAGAACACTAGATGCTACAGTGTGTGTGTGTGTGTGTGTGTGTGTGTGTGTGTGTGTGTGTGTGTGTGTGTCCTCATCTTTCATCACATTACAGGATGAAGAAGTTTGATGTTTTCTTTTCTGCACAGTTCAGATCAATAACTTTAATCAGCTGTATTAGGTTCAATGATTTATCCACTAATTAAATACAAAACATAGAACAAATTTTTCTGAAACAATTTAAAGGTCACAAACGCTGCATTAAGAGATTTCACATATTTAAAAATAATTATTCGTTGTAGAGAAAAGATGAGGTCACATCATTCACGTTTTACATTACCAGTTTTTTAGAGAGAGTTTTCTCAAACTTTGAAGAACCCAAACTGTTTTAATCCAGATTAAAATGTTAAACTCACCAGTTTCCTGAATGATGACTGGATCACTTTCTACTGTGATTGAATTTGTCCCTTTTATACGTCCTCTGCAGTTGTAGATGCCGCCTTCAGAGGTCACAAGTTCTCTCTTTGATTCACCAACTACTGCGGTCTTCTCAGTGTTTAAACTGGGTTCTCTGAACCACTCATATTCAAAGTCAGCAGAGTGTTTTACATCACAGGTCAGTGTCACACTGCCCCCTGCTGGTATGGTTAATCTGTCTGCTGTCAGAGTGGGCTTCACTCCAAGTTCTGTCATTTAGAAAAAGATCAAAAGTATAAAATTGATGCTCTGAATGTTTGATGCAAATTTTAAATAATATGAGTCATCTGTTGGAGTTGGAGTTGCAGCCACACAATTCAACACACTGAACATCTACACAGACTTTGGAGTGACGTGTTAGACAGCTTCCAATCAAAACACCAAATGAGGGATGAAGGTAACAAACTCTATGCTGAGCTCAGAGCAGCATTTGGTTACCATGTTTGATATTGGATTTTCCTTTAATGTGTCATCAGTGTTTTATAACTCCAAGAGGTAATCAAAAAAATCCCACTATATAATCCAGCAAACATGCCAACAACATAACTCAGTGAGATAATCTGCACTACACACACTGTTGATATTTTCAGATCAGATAAACATGAAAAGAAAATCCACATGTATGAAGCCACAGCTCTTCAGTAAACATACAGTTTGTATCGTGCTCACAGTTTGAGTGCTCACACACTTAACATGGTTATATTAACATTTTAACCAATAATCTCAATGAAATGTTTGGTTTATGATACAAAATATATCACAGAGGACGTCATTTAGAGAAACACAGGAGAAGCTAAATACTAGTTAAGATCAACACGTATGATATAAATGGAAGAAAAAACATTTCTCACCTTCAGTGTTTCCATGGATGACTGTACTGAGCACTAAAATAATGAATGAAGCATCATCAGACATTATACAACTGACAAAATCACAATAAATATATAAAATGAGGTTGTTTTTTAAAGGTAAATCTTCAGATTGCACAGTTATTACTCATCACCGAATTTATGTGTTTCAATCAGCTGTCAAACAGGCTGGAAACATGAAGAAATCTTTAAAAAAACATTAAAAGTCAAACAATGTTTAAATAGTGTGAACAGTAAATATAATGTATGCAACAGTTTAAACAGTCACTAGTCTGCTGTGTTGAAGCTGTCAGGTAAACAGGTTAAAGCAGTGATACACTGTAATTGTCACCAGTGAGAAACATTTTCCTTCATCGCTGCCATTCAAACAGTAAAGGTGTGTATTGTACTCACAGAATAACCCCAGCAAACAGAGCAAAGAGTGCCCCATCCTCACGTCCAGCCCTGCACGCTGATCTGCATCTAATCTCAAAGTGTTCGACTTTGCATTGATAATAAATGCAGGACAAAGAGAAGCTGACCAGAGTTTATATTCAGCTCCTCCTTCTATCACCTCTCTGTGCTTCCTTCCTTTTACACCAACCTCAAACAGCTCCTGTAGCTTTGACCACAGCAGTTGTGTGACGTGTTCACATTTCCTGTCCACTGCAAACATTTAAGCTTCTTCCTGTTTTGTGTTCCTACCTTTCTCTGTGATATACAAAGGTGCTCTGTTGCTTAGTGACACACGTTGCAGGTCATAGTTTTGTCTTTGTTGTCGTGTCCTGTGGATCCTGCTGGAGTTTTCTTCTTCTGCAGACTGAGAGTCATCTTCTCAGCCAGCATTTTGATATATTCATGGTGTCATAGATTCGCCTCATCTTAAGAGCACCGTTCTGACTTGTGGTTGTAAAAGTTGTTCTGTACCTCCAGATATAATTGTTACAAAAAGGAGCTTTAAGTTTGGAACACACACACACACACACACACACACACACACACACACACACACACACACACAGCTGGTACAGGCAGCTCAGAGTGACACACTTGTTCTCCATCCTCATTTACCTGCACATAAAAGGACTGACTCATCGTCCTTTTTCATTTCTTTTTCACATTAATAACTATAAACAGTAAATTAGCAATCAAAGCACAATTTACACACCAAGGTGTTGTTTATAGTGAAATGAAGGGCTTCAATGAAAAAATTGGTCAGTAAATATTTTCTCATGTTTTAAGAAGCGTTGAGAACAACAAACCAGAACGCTGATCTTTTAAAACTCTGAGCTCTGTATTCTGCCTGTTTAACGTCTCACAGTCTCCTCATCATCTGCCTGTGCTGTCAGCTATCAGGGCTAAAGCATGTGATCTGGAAGGCAGCTCATATCTAGCTTTAATTGTTCTTCCTCATTTTAGTTCTGCAGGCAGATGGAAAAAATGAAGTCACTGTTTTTTCTAAGTGCAGAGATGGTAGAGAAAAGCCTGCAGCTATGTCATCACTAACAGTTATACCACACACAAATATTAACACAGTATTTCCCACAGTGTGTGGAACATAAAACCTTTCTTAAACACTCAGCAAAAATATGAAGAAATGTAATTTTGTTTTCAGTTATTAGCTTTGAATTAATTAATATTGGTGCAAATAATGGTTTCCAGAGGGGCCGATGCTGCGATATGGCAGCCTCGCTTCTGTCAGTCTGCCCCAGAGCAGCTGTGGCTACAACTGTAGCTGCCTCCACCAGTGTATGAATGTGAGAGTGAATGAATAGTGGAACTGTAAAGTGCTTTGAGGGCCTCGAAAAGCGCTATATAAATGCAATCCATTATTATTATTTACAGATTTTTTGTCAGTGAAGAACGATGATGTTGAATTTACTAAATAATCTCTTTCTTTAGCGAGAGACTATTTATATAGATAAATGAATATTTACAGCATGTTCATGCAGAGACTCTTTTCTGCTTTTCAGCATGAGAACAACTTTTCACAGCTTCTCTTGATGCCCACATACTCTGTCATCACCACAGTGATGCTACTTTTGTCTGTTTTCACAGTGTTGAGATACTTAATGTAGCATTGATAATTATCACTGTTATTCCAGTACAGGCACATCATATAAACATGTGTCATGCAGACAGGTCAAATTTCCACTGTGCTCTTTGTCTGTGTGTGTGTGTGTGTGTGTGTGTGTGTGTGTATTTTTACATGTGCTTGCATGCACATGTCTATATTTATAGATACTTATAGATATCTGTCACTTATATAATAATAGTAGCAGCAGAATAGTTGAAATGTATTACTTGCATATTTCCACAACCCTCTATCCAGAACACATACTGTGCATGTGTGTACATAGAACCTCAGCTACCGTTGTATATAGTGCATCATCTTAGTTATTTTGTATTTCTTGACTTTATATTTTTTATAATCTTTATATTCTTATATTCTATCCTTTGTATTCTTCTGCTGTCTGTACCTGAGCTTTGGTAACGCACACATTTCTCTGCCGTGGGATCAATAAAGTCTTATCTTAACTCTCTACTGTGAGCTGATAACATGAAACACAACATCTGCTACACTGAAGACTTCAGGCTGAAACCACAGGCTGCATTTCCTCTGTTCATGGTGGCTCAACCAGAAACCATGAGGCCTGTCGGTGGATAAAAATAAGCCTGTGGGAGAATAGATGGTGACCACCAACAGTCTTTCACACACATGTAGGCCAGTCAGAAGAGTAAAGACGTTATCGTTTGCAGTTTAATTTTGTAATACTCTCTGATATTGCCTCTTGAATAAAACATAATGAATGCATTTCTTTGCAGATCTGAATTTATTAAACTTTCCTTTCAGTGCTTTAAAAGTTTTACATCACATTCAGACACATGATGGCAGTGCTGAGAAGTAAAACAGAAATGGGGCTGTAACAGCAGCACAATAATCACACTCAGGGTCAACAAACAAAACCTTTCAACTGTGATTCAGTCATTCAGCTAATTTCAAACACTTTAATGAACTGAATTATTGCTGATCAAATAACAAAAATACACTAATGTAGTGATCAAAAACACACAGCCTTGATCCTATAGGATAATATTTTAACTGGCAGGATGTTTGTATGAGTGTAGTCATACAAACTTTCAGTTAGTTATAAGTCCAGGATAATCGAGACAGCAGGTCTGTATCAGCAAATCTTTGTACAGTTTTATTATTAAAAGCATTTGCAATAAAATCACAGTGGAAGGCCACCAATGACCCCTCAGTACCTTTAATGGTGCAACATGCCAGCAATGTCACCTGATAACTCAGTCTCACCAGCAGGAAGCTCACAGGTTCTTTTTTTAACTATAATGTTTCCCAAAGGGAATAATTGGGACCACTGCAAACAAATTAGAACAAAATACTAGACACAGCAGATCAGTGCATCATAAACACTTACGCAAGGCCGATTCCTATGATCTGTTAGTCCCCACTCAGGGATTGCATATTACTTGGCTAATATTGCACCTGGCCCAGTTGACATAAAGACAAACTGAATAAAGAAAGAATCAGTTTTAAAATAAAATACGACCCTTACTCTAAAACAAACTAGAGAGTGAGACAACAAAACAGTGATACAATCACATGTGCAGCCTAGCATACCTGACAGTGTGAAACACTACAGCCAAATACCTTCAGCTAACTGCTTGCTTGCTGTGCAACATCATTAATGTCCTCTTAATCATTACTGAAAATCAACAACAACAACAACAACAACAACAACAACAACAACAACAACAACAACAACAACAACAACAACAGAATGCAATAAACATCAAATACATTTCAAAGTTAATTAAATATATAACTTAAAAAACATTCAGTGTAGACCTTGAATCTCTGCTGAAGGACAGTATGATCACTTAAATGCAACCAGATCTTCTCAGCATAATATGTTCACACTCCAAATATTTGTAAATCCAAATCTTCCAAAACCACAACCAGAGTCCACATTCTCACATCAGAACAAAGGAGAGAAGAAGAGCACCTGCCTCTACTTCTTCTTCTTCTTCTATATAGGGTTTATTGGCGGTTGGCAAACAGCAAAATGGTGCATTACCGCCACCAACTGGTGTGGAGTGTGGACCGAAATGACAAAAATAAATAGTTAAACAAATAAATAAATAAAGTAAAAGAAAAGAAAATATTCAAATTCTTCCGAACAAATGGGTCTACCTGCCTCTACTTCCTTTTTGATCCCTCCCTTTGATCCCCTGGGTCCTAAAGCAATTACACCAATAACAGCAATAATTACAATAAGCAATAATACTAATAACACTTCAAACACTTTAATGAACTGAATTATTGCTGATCAAATGACATAAAAATACACTAATAACAGTAAGCTGTGAAGAGCTGTAAAAAGTTCACTTCTTCTTTTTCATTAGTGGCTGAGAACCAGTATAAAGTTGTATTACTGCCACCTACACAGCTGGAATGGTAACAGCAGACTCCAAATACTGTTTGTCTTTCAGCCTCAGAGACGCTGCAGAATTTCTGTTTCCTTTAAAAACTCTAAAGTCCTCTCACACCACCATTATTGACCCCTGCAAAAAAAAATGTTTAACTGTCCATTTTTCTAATGTTTTTTTCTTCTTTCAGTTCATTTAATACCCACATGTGCTGGTTTGGAGATGAATCTAATGTCCTTTGTCTCCAGCAGGTGAGGATGCAGCAAGAGTGCTTCATAGAGTAAATCTGTTTGAAGTGTAACTATATAAGCTAGGAGCACTTAAACTGCATCTGAATAAATCAAAACAAACTGTTCTTCAGGCTTTTTTGTGCAGAATGAGAATTATGTAAATGGTGTCATGACAAGCATGTATATCCTGACCTTTGACCTCTACCCTGAGGGTGTAGTTGGGCTGTGGGACTTTGATGCCATGTTAGGGTCCATTTATATCAGGGAAAAGTCCCTGTGAGTCAGTAAAAGTGGCTTTTTTCTAAAGTAATGCTGTTCATCCCTAGATCAGATTTTCAGATACTTTTACGATCAATGCAAAGAAACACTGAAGCTGTTCTGGAGGCACATGATGCACACACACCTCACTGACACACTTTTCCTTTAATTTGTCATCTGTTTATGATGGCACTTTCAGAATAAAGGTGTTGTGTCAGCAGCCTAAGATTTTATGTCTGACACAATGATGAAATGATGAAATCAACCATGTGAGACAATGTTTTGCTTTTTTATACATTACATTTATTTACACTCATCACGTGTATATTTGTGAAGGTCCTTTGGAGTATTGGGAGTCAGATTTAAGTAAAAATCTGTAAGTAATCTGGAACTCCACATATGTGTTCCTGTATATTGTTAAAACATATCACTCCCATTGAACCCATTGGGACCCACTGAACTGCACATCCTATTGACCAATATCACTCCTCCCAGTGGATGTAAAAGTTCTCGCAAACATTTTAGCTCGGCGACTAGAATCGATCATGCCTTCAATTATTTCAGAGGATCAGACGGGATTTATAAGGGGAAGACGCTCACATTCCAACATAAGAAGACTTCTCGGTGTCATCCTCTCTTCAACATCTTCTAACATTCAGAAGCCATAATATCTCTTGACGCCGAGAAGGCCTTCGATAGTGTAGAGTGGGCCTATCTTCTCTTTTCCCTAAGACAGTTTGGTTTTAATAATAATTTTGTCTCATGGGTCAAACTCCTCTACTCCTCTCCGTGTGCCTCTGTCTGCACAAATAATCAAAGCTTCACTCCATTCTCACTCTTTCAGGGAACAACACAGGGGTGCCCATTATCCCTGTTACTATTTGCATCAGTGATTGAACCACTCTCAGCAGCTTTAAAGATGGTGGAAGGATTCGGAGGGATTGATAGTTGGGGTGTAAAACATTAGGTGTCCCTTTATGCAGATGATTTGCTTCACTATGTTAATGATCCTTTATCAAATATCCCTTGCATTTGGCAGTATTAGACTCCTTTGGACGTCTATCTGGATACAAGCTTAACATTTCCAAAAGTGAATACTTCCTTATTAACCAAATGGCTGCAGACATACCTACATCAACTATACCCTTTAAAATAGCCAACTCGGGGTTCAAATGTCTCGGCATTGCAATTACATCATCTCTGCGAACAATGCGAGAACAGAATCTTACTAACAACAAAGGTTAAGTCTGATCTACAAAGATGGAACTACTTACCGCTGTCCCGAGCTGGTAGGATTCAAATTATAAAAATGAACGTATTACCAAGATATCTAAATGTTTTTCAGTGTTTGCCCATTTATCTTCCTAAATCATTTTTTACAGCTGTAAATGAAGCTATTTCATTTTTCATTTGGGCCGGCAAACGTCCAAGGGCTAGTCGCTCGCTTCTCTATAGGGATAGAGCAGGATTAGTGCTGCCCAATCTAATTAGTTATTATTGGGCATCCAACATGCATAAAATATTATCGTGGTGCACGTCCTCTCAAACCAATTGGTGCCAGAGCAAAGTGGCCTCCTGATCCCCGTTGTTACGTGCTTTAGCATGTGATGCCTTACAGTCACCCTCATTAAGCTTATCTTCCAACCCAGTTGTTGCTGGAACATTAAAAATTTGGTCACAAATAAGACGCCACTTCGGATGGCTCACACTCCCTCTAGCAACCACCATTTGCAACAATCAGTTATTCGCTCCAGCGAAGATGGACTCAAGATTCTCTGTTTTAGAAGATAAAGGACTTTGTAGTCTGCGTGACTTATACATAAATGGTATTTTTGCAAGTTTCAATCAATTTGTTTCTCGCTTTAATCTCAATAAATCTGATTTTCTTCTCTATTTCCAGCTGCGACATTTTGCAAAAAACCACTCAACTTCATTCCCACATATCCCAACTCCCAGCGGAATAGACTTGGTTCTTAAAGCTAATACCCTGTTAAAGGTCCATATCGCTTACCTTTACAAACTAGTTTCTCCACACAGTGAATCTGTTTCCATAGGGCTGAGATGAAATGGGAATCAGAACTCCACATGAGCTTCTCTGAGTCGTTCTGGGAGGGAGCTGTAGGGGCCATTCATTCGTCATCCAGTTGTGCAGGACTTTGATTGATACAATTTGAAGTCCTCCACAGACTATACTACAGTAAAGAAAAAAAAAACTTTACCCAGACAAATTTGATGACAAATGCAATAGATGCTCACAGACACCTTGCAACCTTACTCACAAGTTCCTGAATTTTGGCATCAATCAAAAACTGCTTACGTGACATTCTAGGACTCCTAAAAGTGGAGAAGATAAAATTTTCCCTCAGAGGCTCGTCTGATAGAGTCTCTGTTCACTGGAAACCATTGCTTAAATACTTAGAAGAACTACCAGCTAGAGAAATCTCTTTGTAGTCTATTATACGACTGTGCACAAACTCTTCTGTTTCTACAGGCTGTTGCTGTCCCATCTCAAAAGATTACATTTAAGATACTCTAGTATTTACTCGGAATGAGGAACAAGTAGCCATTAATATTAATATTAATATTAATTTACAAGGATTAGCACTAGCACCTTGCTGTTTTTTTTATTTTTATTTTTTTTTTTAAGTGTGTGGGTTAACACATCTTTCTGTAGTATATTTACTTTCCAATTACCAGGGGAGGGGGAGGGTTGGGGTCACTGAATGTTATAAAAAGAAAAGAAGAGATCATCCTTTCTGTATGTACCTTTGTATTTATAACTGTCTGGTATTTGATAAATAAAAGTTACAAAAAAAACCCAAAACATATCACTCCCATTGTTGCATTTATAATTGATTAAATACATCATAAAACATGCTGTTACTTTTGCATTTACCGCTTAATTAAATCAACAGGAACACAGGACTGCATTCAGACCATATAACATCAGAACATGATTAAAAATGAGATTTTATTGGAAACTAAAATAACTGAAAGTCAACAAATTAGTTACAAATGGTGACAGGACAAAATAAAAAGTCACCAGTGTGCTTGTTGCTCTCCCACTTTATAAGACAAGGGCATGATTGATAGTGAAGAGGGAAACCCATCTACAGCACATACAGTTGAGTTATTAGAGCACATGATCAGCAGTGTTTATGGTGATTTTGCAGAGGAAAATGCCAAGCTAGCTCGACCCAGCTGGTTAAATATACACCTGAGTGAGCAGGACCCTGACCTGTGCCCTCCTCCTGACAGGATCCCACCTTACTGTGACTAAAGAATGAGACTCTGCAGGGTCAAAGAGATGTTTTGTTTCTGTATTGTTCTCTGTTGAACCTGTCTGGATTTTTAGCTCTGATATTTGTGTCATATTAATAAATTCTTGTGTGAACAGTTAATGCTCAAAAGTGAGTGTTATGGAAAATTATAATACTGCGACTTCTCTGAGTCGTGCTGATTTACCACATGTACAAGTTCTCTTTTCCTTTGACTGCATCCTGTGACAGCAGCACACAGAGAGCTTCTCTCTGTAAATGTTCTGCTTCACAGTCCTCTGTGTCAGATACATGCAGACTGCTGTCATGCTCTGTACTGTTAGTGACCACTGTGCAAATCATACTCACATCTGTTTATTTCAGGTTTCCATGACAACGCTGATGCAAACTGTTTACGTGTTTGTGTTGTGTGTTTGTGGATAATCTCATACAGAAAAAAAAACCAAACATAAAAATTTAAAGTTTAACTTTAAAAAGATTTTACTTTTTCCCTTCTAACAATAGATGAATAAAAAGATCAGAGACAAAATAGATACATAAAACACATGTATTCATATATTCAAATGTATATGCCACCAATCATATATTTCTTATTTATATAATGTATGAGATCTTTAGACAAACACAGTTAAAGTATTTGTTGGTCCCATATCAGTATTTACTTGTGAAACACTGCAAACACTGACTTTAAGTTGTGCTGTCAGATACTAAAGATCACATATTTCACACTTTGTTCTCACTGTTGTTGGAACATGTTAGATACATTCAAGGTTTATTACAAAATCTTTATGAAATATAACTGAATATAGAGCATGAATATTAACATGAACACACCTCCATTTGTTTTATACTAAAAGAGAGTAATATGTCTGATATTATGATTTAATATTGTAACTGTACATAAAGCTGAGCATGTCTGATATTTGGGGAGCAGAGGAGCAAGAGTGGCTTCATAAAAAGCTTCTTCTTGGCTTTGCTGCTACAGCTCTCCTCACTGACCTGTAAGACAAGCACAAAAAGACAAAGTGATTTCCAACATGTAAAGATATTATGAGCTGAAGACATTTAATAATGTGAAGAATAAATCAGCCTGCATGGCAGCAGAATTACTGAGAGAGCTTCCTGATGTGACTTCAGAATAAACTGCTGCATCAGCTGCAGGACTTGATTTTCCTGTGAATGAAGAGAAGATCATTGAAAACAATAATATCATTAACCAGGAGGAAACTGGATGTCTCCACTAATGCAATAATTGAGTATCATAGATTTTAATCAGCTGATGAATTGTTAATACATAAGTATAAACTATAAAATAAACAGCTTTACATTTTAAGAGCAGATAAACATGATGAGCAATATTCAGTGGAGATGATGGCAGACTTTGCTCACCTTTGTTTTTCTTGGCTTTTTCTTTTTTGGGCTGTTTGACCTCAGCATACATCAGACTGTCCTCTAAAAGAGACGTCAGAGCTCAGGACACATTTGTTCAGCACAGATATGATGACAAGAACATTACTACAGAGTAAAAACATGAGAGAAACTATTTAGTTTGGGGACATATAGATGGACAATACCATACTGTACAATAACAATATCATTCTGTATATGAAGCAGACAAACTTACACTAAACTCTGAACGGCCCTCGATGTGTATAAGATTCAACTCTGCTGATGTGTAGTGGTCGTATGTAGTAGCTAAGCTTGGTAAGTGAATAACTAAACTCCATGTTGACCTATAATTACCTGCAATATAATGATGTGATGACACATTCAAGTACAAACACTGAATGAGACTGTTGTGACTGTACCTGCAGCTCCCGTCTGCACCTCAGAGTAAACAGCACTCTGCTCTGGTTTATGATGCTTCCCTGTTAAGATGATCAGATTAATGAAAATAATAAAAAAAAAATTTTATTGTAAAAATTTTCTAATTATCTTTCTATATTGGTTTGCATACTAACCCTTCCTTCTGACATTTGCGATTTCAATAAGAGCATATGTGACATCTTGGGGTTCATCTGCACCTGAAATGTAAAAATCTATAGTTACAGAATTGTAAACATGCACTTACTTTCTTCAAATCAAAAATCTGTTTCTTTGTTAGCTCTTACGTATATTTCAAATTTAAAAAAAAATGTATTTTATAATTTTTAGTGTTTGCTACTTGTCTGTTCGATTCATAGAGGTTAGCAAACCAGAAAAATCATAAATAGTAAATGGCTTGTATTTGTATAGCGCTTTACTAGTCCTTAAGGACCCCAAAGCGCCACCCTGGGGCGCACTGACATGCATATTTAAAAATAAGTGCAAAAACAGAAAAACTTTCTGTGGTGATGCGTGATCAAATATTTTCAGAGCATGAACCCATCATGGTGTTACTGTTTGTGTTGTTCTGATATGAAACAACATTTGTGGATTCTTTCAGTCAAGTTAAAGATACAATCAGGTTGTAAAATCCTGTTTGTTTCTGATCTGTTGTGCATGTAGTCAGTTGGTTATTTGGATGTTTGTCCAACTGGATTTTGATAAATGTTCTTTGAAAAACTGCTGAGCACAAACTGAACCTAAGAAATGTTCCTGTTAATGGAGACTGAATGAAAAGTCAATATTAATAATGATAATAAAGATCGGTTTAAGTGCTGACCAGGATGAAGAGAGTTGTATTCATGAGTTTCATTCTGGTTGACTCCATGATTTGTGGAGGAGCCCGGACTGTGACTCTCAGACTGGATCCACCTAAAACATGAAATAAACACAATAAACTCAAAAGTAACTGATGTTTGTTTAAAATAATAATAAAAAGTATTTTACCAACCTGGTGAAGCAGGAATCTGTGAAAGAGACAAATGTTATTACACATGTTTGTGTTGTAAATTGTTCGATCAGAATACATGTATATGTGTGAATAATTAAAGTCCATGTAGTAAATAAACTCTCTAATACAGGATAAAAAGAAGAGGCTCTTACACTTGGACTGTCTGCAGCGATACAACAAGAGCAGGAGAATAATAATGAGAGAGACTCCACAAACCAGTCCAACAATCAACCACACAGGAGATGAAGAGCTGTCAGCTCCTGACACAGTTACTGTGACACAAACAATAATTATTAATAAATTATAATTTTATAAATAAATACATTTATAAAATAGAGCCAGGTGACTTTGAGACTTAATTCAGACAATCTAATGTTCCTTCTCAGTCATTAAACTAATTTACAAAAATCCATCAAATGTTTTGATCCTGCTCACCTTTAACTGACATCCAGCTCTGTGCTGACTCTCTTCCTGAGTACTGACACTTGTAGAAACCTTCATCAGACTTTGACACTGCAGAGATCTTCAGCTCCCCTCGGGTATAATTTTGAATAAGTTTGTCATTGTGATAGAAAAACACATTGGAAAGTATTTTTTGTGTTCTCAAACTGCAGCTCAGACTAACAGAAGCTCCCTCAGTCACAGGATGAACAGGACTCACCAGGATAGGACCATTACCATCATCTGTGACACAATCACACACAACTGTTTCAGTCACATCAGCTGGTGCACACTCTTAGAAAAAGCTGACATTTCTTTTTTTATAAACTACTGTATGTGTCCTATTTTTACCAAATAATTTCTGTAAAACTTGTTTTTGAATTGTGATCTGTGAAACTTCATCTCTTAAGGTCTGGGTTATTTTTGGTGCAATAGGAACAACAAACAAGCATTTCACTAAATTAGATGATTATGTTCATGTTCATATGTGACTGCTGTAGCAGTGAGGGGTGGTTTCAGCACAGCTGCAGGAGCAGAGATGGAGCAGAGTAGTTCATGGAGATGAGCATAGTGCAAGTAAAATAATGCAAGT
The DNA here is from genome assembly GCF_001858045.2 of Oreochromis niloticus. Classification (NCBI taxonomy): domain Eukaryota; kingdom Metazoa; phylum Chordata; class Actinopteri; order Cichliformes; family Cichlidae; genus Oreochromis; species Oreochromis niloticus. The sequence goes on from NW_020327153.1 coordinate 161,383, forward strand.
TTGCTGCTCTGATCTCCCTGTCTTGCTCTGCACAGCATAACCTTTGATACAACTGCACCTTTTTACATTATAATCTTTAGGAATAACCCTCTGATGATAGATTTGAGCGTTTTGGTGATTGCTCTTGGCACTTTTTTGCAAATTGGTTTATGGCAAGACTGAATGAAATGAGATGAACAATCAGAACAAAATAAACAAGAATCACATTCACAGCAAAGCTGAAACAAATGGACATATGACGTTCAAGTCAATAAAATCCAAGAAGTAAATGTATAATAACATACTCTGTACAGTGATGTTGACTGCACTGCTGAACTCTCCTGATCCAGACTCACACCAGTACACTGCAGTATCTGACTCTGATCTGTAGATTTTGCATGTGGATCCAGTCATTCTCCTACAGTCAGAGTACAGTCGGCCGTCCTCAGAGAACTTCCTCACTCTCCACTCAGTGAAGTTTCCCTCACAGGTCAGTGAGACAGAGTCAGAGGTGAAGTGTTGCACTCTGTCAGGACTCACTGTGAGAGACGCTGCTGAATGAACATCTGGAAACAACATGCAGTGAAGAGACAAAGCTCACAGATGTTAGCATTCAAAATTCTATTTTAAAAAAGTAATATTAGCAAAAAACAAAAAAAGAAATCCTCACTTTATGCCCTATAGAGGGGTCATGTTTTGATGGACTCAGTCAGGAACAGTTCAAAGCATGATTTGATATCATCAATAGGATAAGACACATTTTATAGGTGCTGTGGTCACCATGATGGCATTTTCAACTGAATGCTAACTTAATTCTCAGGTGGAGAGAAGTTCCCATTCTTTTACTTGAATGTAGCAACAGACTCAGAATGGCCATCCTCTTCCTCCTCATCAGTCATTTCTTGGTCTGGATTTTATTTTGTTCCATCTTAAGCTTCTGACACTTCCTTATCTAATACATCCTCACTGTCAGCTTCCTGGCCTGGGTCCTCCTCACTAGTGTGGTGATCAAATATGTAATCGAGAGCCTCACAACGGGGTACATCAACCTTCCATGATGTTGCCCACAGTGACCTTTGAGCAAGGCCTCAACAAAGCATTATACACCAAAGCTATGAGAAAAGTTCAGTGCTGTCGAAACAATGTTGCAGCTGTCTGTGAGAAATGCCAACACAGGTGTGTGTGTGAGAGAGAGAGAGAGTGTGTGTGGGTGTGTGGGTGTGTGTGTGCGTGTGTGTGTGTGTGTGTGCAGGTGTTAAGGTGTAGGTGTGTGTGTGTATTTCCAGTTTTTAAATCGGTTAAATTTGACTAGAATGCAACATGAGGGTTAAAAATGACAATGAAGTCTGACTACTTGGAAGCAAAATATAAAAAATGACGAGCAGCTCAAGACGTTTACACATTGCTTTCTATTCCCTTTCTCTTTTATGCCATCACTGTAATTAAAAAGGGAAAAGGTAACAAAAAAGGAACAAGTAAATTCAGTTTGGCTTGATCATAGTCAGAAATGAAAAGATTGATTCTTCTTCTCAAAATAGTTTTTAAATGGGTTTATCACAGTTAGAGAGATGTTGGTGAATTAAATGATGGCATAATATCAGCTCAATGAAATGATAAATAGAACACAAACTGACCTGCAGACCAGACAAACTTTGGTTGACTGTGATCAGTGTGATACTCTGGGTCTCCTCTTCCAGCTCTGCACACATATCCTGCTGTGTGTGTCTGTCCATGAATGATGTAGGAGTCCTGTGCAGTCCCACTGCCATCAGGTAGCAGCTCATAACTGGAGGATTTCTCTGATAGATCAGGAACAGCTTTATACCAGTAGAAGCTCCATCCTGCAGACGGATGTTCAACCTCACAGTTCAGAGTTACTGAGGCTCCAGGACTCAGCCATGATGGAGACACAGTGAGGACAGATCCTGTTGGAAAGTAATGAATCATTTTTGTGAAGTTGTGTTTCAGTGTTTTCTCACTGCTCTTTTAGTTGTTGTTTCTATTTGAAGGCTTCTTTCTATGTGTTTCCTGTTTGTTCTATTTATCTGTCATGTTTATATTGTGCACTCCTGTTCTATACTACTTGCAGTGTTACTTGTAGAATTGCTACAGAACTAGCTGTGAATTTATGTTGATTTGGAGATTTGCTGAAAGTGGTTGTTTCACAGTCATAATCCCACCTAGTCTCCCCTCTTTGGATCACATTCCTGACACTGATTCTTTAGACTCAACATTTTACATGACTATTCATGTTCAATCCTAAAGCTTAATCTATTCAGCATGGTTGCTAAATCCAGACTCACCAATTTTTTTAATCTTAACTGACTCGCTGTACTCTGTGTAGTAAACTGGGTTTCCTCTTCCTCCTCTGCACCAGTAGGTTCCTCCCTCTGAGACACTGATCTGTCCATTTGATGGGGAGACAGCATCCACTGGGATATTATCCCTGTACCAGTAGTATTTCCATCCAGATGATGATGATGGGTTCACAGAGCAGGTCAGGGTCACACTGCCCCCTACTGGAACAGTTGTGTTATCAGCTCTCAGTTTGGCCTTTGGTTTATATGCTGCCCAGTTTAGAAAAAGAACAAAACTAAATGACTGAATCAGAACAATTTATACAACTAGATGCAAATGTTACAGCAAACCTTGTTGATGGAGTAAAACACGCTGTACTATTGTCAAACAAAATACTCATTTTGATCACAACCGTTAACATTTTATATTTGCTTTGCTACAATTCAGTCTGTATATATGAGAGTTTATTGATCAGTGATGAGAACATGAGAGTTAAACACTTTGAAATAGTTCTTTTAAATCCTAATGAGTCAGCAGAATTGTGGAAACATGAACATTTCTGAGTTTGTCAGCTTGTAAAAAAAGTCTTCTGACAGTAAAGAGCTCCAACATGAAGTCACTTGTGTTCAGATCACTGCTGTGATGCACATATTAAACTCTTTTAGGTTCTTTGATCTACTGTGTTGAGTCAGGACTATCAGATTCATCAGGTTCATATATTTAACATTTTCTGTTTGACTCTCAGGTTTTTTTATGGCATTTTGGGGTTTTGTGGTTTTCAGCAGGTACCTCTGGGTCGGGTTTCTTATGTTATATCCTCAGACTTTCTTATTCTAGTATAGCTATTGGAATCATGCTCATGGTTATAGTTTGATCACATTTAAGTCGTTGAGCTTTTATTTATATTTATGATTGTCAATTTTTTTTTATAAGTTGGAACTAGTCTGCTTAACTTTCATAGACTACTATTTATTTACTAAAAACAAAACCCACAACTTTTCATTGTAACAGAATTTTTCTTGAATCTAGATCCAATATGAGATCGTGGTCGGCATAGAAAAATTGTAAAGTTAATGCTCTGTTTTGTAGCTGATAACAAAAAAGACATTTTTGTTATCAGCTACAAAACAAAATGTCTTTTTTGTTATCTGAACTGCTGAACTTAACCTTGTTGTGAGCAGGTTATTAGCAAAGTTGTGGTTTAAAATTGGCTGGAAGTTTTCACTGATTCTTTTATTTACAACATGATATAAATGCCATAAATGTAAATTCACTGTTGGACAACTTGTTAAACTGTACCTTACTAACATCAGTGTTACAGCAACACAAAGCATACAGCACATTGTCATTGAAATGTATGTTTATTCATTTGCTGAGGCTTAAAGTGCATAAATGTTTTGGTTTTTTTAAACTTGATTTTAATCTGCTGCTGAGTCTCTTTACTCTGGAACTGCAGCTACAAGAACAAGAATACCTTATCAATCAGTCAATTTAATTTCACTTTGATCTGCAGAGAACATTAAAGTGATTTTGATTATTAAGCGGTGGGACAGTAACTAATGTTTATTATTTGATGATGTATTGAAATAAAAGTTTCAGAGCTCTGATGTGGAGCTGTCACTTTAGAAAAAACTGCAGCACTGAGAGCGCACTCAGCAATAAATGAGTAAAATAAATAACTTGAATTAAAATGTTTATTTTACACCTCTGTATAACAAGTCACTCGATCAATGACTTTCTGCAAGATTGATCTGTTTTTAATCAGGTAATCATTGATCACTTGTATTATTTATACAAATGGTGCATTTCATTTTCCCATTTTATTTACTTGATAGTGTTAAATCACAATTTTATCATCGCTTGCAACTTTGACAAAGATAAGCAGAAGAAGGTGGATGGATTTTATGAGGGAGGAATGTTTGTTTCATTGTTTTGTTTGTTTTTTGAGATTTTATTGAGCCAGCGAACCCAAAGAAAGTCTAACTGTTCAACCTAGTTTGTTATAAGGACCACTGGTTAACTTTAACTTCTTTTTTTTTTTACCAGCACATTTCAGTTTGCTGATACCTTTGTGCTGGGTTATAGAGCAGGGTAGTTGTCTCTTTGAGTTGAATCTTTTTAATAAAACTTTTTATTTTGAAAACTGCTCTGTTTGACAGTTTCACCTGAATTGGAGTTTCATCATCCATCTACAGATTTGTACCCAGCTCAGGCAGAATGACCAATTTATACAAAATACAAGAGAAGCCAGAAAAAAAAGAACAGGATTTAAGTGAAATCTGAGAAGAAAAGTCAACAACTGGAGATACTAACATACTACAATAAAGTCTCCAATAAAATTAGTGCTGTGAGGGGAAAAAAGATGCAGTATGCACTGTGACCAGAATAACTAAAATCTGAACAAACCTGACATCTACTATAAAACATTCCTTCTGTGGGCAACAACACACATGGACACAGAAAAACATTTCCAGAGTTTAACAATCAGACTGGATGTGATGGAGCAGCTGAGGCAGATCCAACATGTGTTCTGTATTTCATCTTTCATGTATTAAAGCTGCAAAGCAGCTCTGATATGGTTTGTTCTGTCCTGGAAGTTTCACTGTGAGTGTATTTTTTTCTTTTTTAAAAGCTGCTTTATAAAGAGTCTATGGATATAAATTGTTGAACTTACATGATACAGTCAGTGTGATGATATCACTCCACTCTGAGAAGAAATAGTCCCTTCTGCCCCGGCAGCTGTATCCTCCACTGTCAGACTCAGTAGCTCTGATGATTCTGTATTCATTGGATGTTGGAGGTGTGTTTAACTTGGCTGCTCTCCATTCATACGTCCACTGAGCTCCTTCACCTCCCTGAATCTCACATCTGACAGTGACTGTTTCACTCCAGTGTATCAGAACCGAGTTTGGTTGCAGGATCACAGTGGGCTTAATGGGAACTGTTCTCATAAAAATTGGGAGATTAGTGGAACAAAGTCATTATAAAGGCATCAGGATTTTTATGTCTATTGCTAATGACAATCAAATCTATTGTGTCCCACTGCCAATATAAAAAAAAAAGATGTGTTGCTTTCATAAAACAAATGAATGCAGGTAACATCAAGATGACTCAATTTTCTCTCTTTTTTTTTTTGAACTTACAGTAAATGCCAAGGCCACCCTGACAACAGACAGCACATTCATACCAGCAGGAGGCAGTTTTACACTGAGCTGTGCTGTAAAGAGCTCTGCTGACTTAGTATGTGATTGTTTCAGACAGACAACATCTAGAAATAAAATACAGATTAGCTGTTGGATCAAATAGTGATCACAATCTCTAAAGTAAGAAACTACAACTCAAGTACATTTTAGTCAGAAGTCTGCAGGACAAGAAAGACAAAACACAACTACGGGGTGTCAAGTCCGGCTGTGTGGTAGGCAAATTAGGAGCCAATTGCAGGACTCAGAGATGAAGGGGTAAGCTGAAAGAGGCAGCATTATTGTTGTAGGCTCTAAACTCAAAAATACAAAAACCACAGAAATTAAAAAATGGGGGATCAGGAAACCACGAAGTTTGGAAACCACAAGGAAAAACACAGAATTCTCAACACGAGGGAACGATGCAACAAAGAACAACAAAGCAACAAAGAACAGAGCGAGACACAGACAATATATACATTATATAAGGCAATGTAGACACATCTGGGGAACACAGCTAAACAGAGTCAGACTGAAAAGACAGGGGAAGGGAAACTTAACATAATACACAAGAGACTGGAGATTTTCAAAATAAAACACACAAACTGAGACTCAGACTACAACACGTAGACTTGACACTGGGACTGAGGAAACAACATAGAAAAGCACAAAAGATGATAATGCTCAGAGGAACTAGGAGTATAGAACATTAACAGAAGACCTGAGCTCAAACACAAAACTCATAACCAAGAAAATAACATTCAAAAGTTGTCAGACAGTACAATAAATAAATCATCACAATATTAGTTGTTAAGTTATTAATTAATTTATTTTTTTATTGTTAAAGAACTCTGAAGAACTGAGTTCTTCTTGTTAACGTGAAAATGCAGAAGTAAGTGGTCAAAGTAAATAGCTGTCATTTGATTACAAAACTTCCTGCTGCAAGCTACTTACAAAGGCACATAACATATAGTGACTGTGTGTTTATGTGCTCACTGTCAGTCTTACAAACAGCTTTGGTTTGTGTGCATCTGTTTATTTTGCAGTCACTTTGATGTTATCGAAGGAATTATTGCTTTAATTTGTGTCATGAAAGCAAAACCTTGTTTTACATTTTTAAGTCAAATTGTCACGGATAGATGTTATTTTGCTGTTACAAATTAAACTGGACTCAGTTTTGTCAGTTTTCTTTAAGTTCCCATACATCTGATTTATAGTGTTTTATAACTACTATTAACTGTTTAAGGTTATATATATATATATATATATATATATATATATATATATATATATATATATATATATATATATATATATATTTTAAAGGGTAATATTAAAATATTAATATTAAATATTAAAAAAGGACTGACTGCATGGTGGCAAGGTTAAAGAGCCTAAATAATTTAGGTGATATATGTGTTTTGGTCTTCACATGAGTGCCTTCATCTGGATTAGATACATACACAGAAAAGAAACTTCTAGATGAAAGCAACAACCTCTTCAGTAAATACACAGTCTGCTTCATTAATGACTGGAACATCTGCTCATGTGATTAAACACTTTGGCTCATTTAACATGTTGATATGTTAAATTAAATGATACATAAGTGCTTTAGTATTATACATATTCTATAAAGAGGAAGAAAAGAAAAAAATCTCACCTTGAGTATTTCCATAGAGGACTGTAATGAGCACTAAAGTAAAGATGAAAAAGTGATGAGGCTCAAACTGACAGAAAATAATACTCATGATGACCTCGGGCATTTTGCAAAGGTGAAGTTCATCAAAAGGTTTCTGTGCATATAAACTAATTTTGGGACATCAAAATTTAAGGAAACAAAAAAACTAAAATTTTAAATTAATGTAACAAATTTCAAACAATAAAAATGAGTCAAGTGCAAAACCCAAAGGTGTATCCAACAAAACGCTGCACACTAAACTGAGCCAAGATACAAACCAACATTTTGCTTTGAAAATCATCAAAAAATGCAAATATTCTCAGTTTAAACTCTCAGTTAAACAATTTAAACCAGTGATACACTGTAACTCTAACAAATATTAAATATTTTCATTGATCGGTGCCATTCAAACAGTATCAGAAATGTACTTACAGAATAACCCCGTCATGCAGAGCAAAGTGTCCCCCATCATCACTGCACTCTGATCCACTCTGATGTGATGCAGATGATCACAAAGTGTTTTGTATGAATAATAAATGTAGAAATAGAAGCTGCAGTTAAAACCAGATATGATCCGCTTTTCTCTGACTTTTATTTCTGTCTATCATCTCTCTGTGCTTCCTTCGCTTTTACACCTACCTCAAACAGTTTCTGTAGCTTTGACCACAGCAGTTGTTTGACGTGATTAAATTTCCTGTCCATGGCAAACACATATAGGCTTCTTTCACATGTCGTGTTTCACATGCATCATAGTAGATCTATAATATACAGATGTGTTCTTTTGCTTCAAGTCAGTAAGTCACTTCATAGTTTTTGCTATTTTCTTCTGTGAAAACTCTCACGACATTTTTGAAGTGTCCTGTGAAACCATATTAAGTTGCAATGTTCCTCTTCTCTCAATTCTCTGGAAACGTGGAGTCATCTTATCAGCCAGTATTTTTATATCTACAGATATTCATGGTGTCATTTTTAAATCCTAAAAAAAAAAAAAAAAAAATCATACTCCTACCTTAGCGACTCTGCAATCACAGCAACAGTCCTGTTCTGGACTCCATCTGAACACAATATCTTGGTCTGATCGGACAAAAGTTCTCCCAGCATTCATCCAACCAAATCCTTTTTTTTTTTTTTATAGAACAGTTTATTTTTGAAATTATATGTGTTGTTCTTATGCAGTGTCCTTTGTGCTGTCTGAGCTGGAACTCAATTTTATTTATTTATTTTTTTAAAGTAACTGTCAGTCAGATGTATCTCTCTCTCTCTCTCTCTGAATTCACATTTATACTGTCTTTTCATTTATTTATTTATTTATTCATTTAGTTATTTTAATGTCCAGTGGATAATGGAAAACATAGGTGCATTTTTATTGTTGTTTAAATGGTCACAGGGTTTCTACCGTTTAAATATCACAGTTTTGTAGAATTTACAGCTTTGTATTTTTTGCTTTTGATTGGTTATAACAAGAAATATGTTAAGATTTTTCCTCCATACTTGATAAAAACATATATGATGTATTCCATTGTTAGATTAAATATTCTCATACAGCACTAAAGTGAAAAAGCCTCAGAATAGATCTGTGAATGTTCTCACTTTGTGCTGGAAATTTGTTTAAATGTGGCTGTGACCCCAAACACAGGACATGACACACTGTGTGGCTGAACTGTAGCTAAGGCTTGACACGAAATCTAAAGACAACAGTTACATTCACAGTTACATTTATTATCTGACGACATATCAAAGTAACATTAAGCACTGACACATTTGATCTGAGAACAATTATTTGTCTTGCGTGGACATCAATGTACAGATTAGACCTGAGCAACTTCCTAAATATCAAAAATAAGGAAAGAAAATCCAAATAGGGGATGTGAAAAGTTATTTAAAAGCTGCAATTAAAAAAAAAAGGTTTATTTTGAAAATTACATGTTGTGGATCAAGTTTATGTAACTATGTGTAAATTTGATGTATGCATTTCTAGTATTTAATTTACAAAATGTTTTGAATTACACCCTCCTTAAAACTAAACATTGATATTGATTACAAAGACATTGATTACTTCTACAAAACCAAAGCCCAGCCCTCTGTCCAAACTATTTAATTATGTGTAGAACACCACATCAGAAGATGCTGTGATGTATTACCTAACTGATGGGGATGACCATATGTCTTGTTCTATAGCCTCATTGTTTTTGTTCAGCCACTGCCAGAGCCTTACACCACTTGGCCCGTCGGTAACTATTACTTCTTTCCGGAGTCCCACAGCTTCACCCACCACTTCATCTTGATGGATCCAAGAACACAGACACATGTAACTGAGTGATATATGAGCATTTACAGCATGTCCATGCAGAGACTCTTGAGGGCAGCTGCTTTTCAGTGTGGAAAACAAGCTCTGCACAGTTTCTCTTGATGCCCACACAGCTTGTTTTTCAGTAATCCATCATGTGTCATCATGACAACAGTTTTTTTTATCTGTTTACACAGAATATTATGCATACTTAAATGTAGCAGTGATAATTATTACTATTATTTCACTACAGATACATCATATAAAAATCCACACAGAGATCAAAGTGAAACTTCCACTGTGCCTTTTGTATCTTTTGTCAGCTCTCTGTTGTTTGCTGCACGCTGCTCTATGCTCTTTTTAACAGACCGCTTTTGGCTGAAACCACAAGCGGCACTTCCTGTTTTCTCGGTAGCCTGACTCGAAACCATGATGTTTTTCAGTAGATTAAAAATAAGCCTGTGGCAGAATAGATCTTAATCTGCACTTTTACACACATGCAGGCATTGGAGCCTGCTCAGAGGAACAAAGACTCTTTTAATACTGCTTGATATTGCTTCTCATCACTGTGGTTTTTTGTAGATCTGAATTTAATATGTTTTCGTTTCATTGTTTTAAAAGTTTTGCATTAATGAAAAAGTCTACAGTATTGTGTATTTGCAGTTTATATTGAGAGATTTGTCCAATGACACAACCAGAGGTCAAAAACAGTCTGCTCTGGTGCTCAACAGCTCCAAAGTTCTTCATGTGAGCAGTTGAGGTTGTTGATTTTGACCATACACTATGTACTTCACACATGATTGCAGTGCTGCAAATATAGTGCTGCAAAGTAGAAAAGGCAGAAAGAAGGCTGCAAAGGGACAAGAGTCACACACACACAAACTCTTCACAATCCATTAAGAATTTGATAATTCAATTAATTTCAAAATACTTTATTAATGAATGGAACTTCTACTGAGACAAATAGGACATACAATAGGACTTCTGGGGGTGACACTTCATGACACTAGGGGGTGTCTCCCGTTTTGACCCCAGCTTCTATGGATCTTGTGCTCAGAGCTTGTTCCTGTGCTGCCATGATTGGTGCCCCTGTTCCGTCTTTCAGTCCAACTTTGTCCAGCCAATGGTAGGATTTCTGAATGTCAGCCACTTCCTCTATCTGCCGGTGGTACATACCGTGCAGGGACCTATCGTTCCATGATGGTTCCTCGTCTTACTCCATTCTTGGGTTTCTGCTGCCTGAGGTATTCACTAAGCATGTGATCCATTGTAGCCATCTTCCTGATGTACTCATGGAGGTTTGTTGCCTCATCAGTGGTTTTGGCAGTCCTCTGCCTCCTTTTTGTTTAGCTTATAGTTTCAGGGTGTTGGACTTGGGGTGAAACTCTCCATGCATGGTCAGGAGCTTCCTTGTCTTGATGTCAGTGGTTTCTGTGTTCTCCTTTGGGTAGCTTATTATCTCAACAGGCTATCTGATCACCAGCAGGGCATAGGTGTTGATTTCCTGGACCTTGTTCTTTCCATTCAGCTGACTCCACAGGACTTGCCTTATTCTCTGCAGGTATTTGGTGGTTATGGCTTTCCTAGTGTGATTCCCACTGCCGTAGGTACTTGCAGCTGTCCTTGATGTCTACAATGTTGCCTTCTGCAATCCTCTTAGTTCTGACTACATTCCTTCTCTATCCGGTCGTTAAGTCTGACGTCACTAGCCGTGTCTGGGCCTAAACTCTGCTCCAGGTCCATATATAAAATGATCACTGTAGCATTACTGAGAGTTGAAAAACTGTCTAGTCTTTCATCTGTAATAAAATGATCAGCGTTCTTCTCTACCAGGTGTAACAATTGAGTTTAACATCCAGGCATCCATGAAAACGGAATTTATGACATTTAACGGAGTTAGAAGTTAGCAGCAAGTTAGCTCGCTAGCTTCCATCTAAATACAGTATAGCATGTCCTGACTGCGGGGTTTTGGAAACAAATTAAAACGTACAGCTCTGTTATCACTTCCAACATAAATGAAGACAGAAAACTAAACAGCAGTGACATTTGTAGGGTTGCTGAAGTTTGGCTAGCTGGTATATAATGATGTGCTACCTGACCGCTAGCGACACAGCTATGTTAGCATAATATAAACAAGCTAACTTTTTTTCCACTTGATAAAAGTTAACGTGAGGGTTCTCAGTGGTCAGGAACAAATGAAATCGCATGACAGGATGCTGTAAAAGGACTAAACTTCAGCCAGGAGAACAACTGAGATAATCCATCCACAATACGAGGTTAGTCCAGGGGTGGGCAACTGCAGGCCTCAAGGGCTGGTGTTCTTGCAGGTTTTAGATGTGTCCTTGAACCAACACAGCTGATTTGAATGACTAAATTAGGTCCTCAACATGTCCTGCAGTTCTCCAGAGGCCTGGTAACGAACTAATCATGTGATTCAGGTGTGTTGACCCAAGGTGAGATCTAAAACCTGCAGGACACCGGCCCTCGAGGCCTGGAATTGCCCACCCCTGGGTTAGTCATTCATATACTGCTGCATGGGCTGGGCTGTAGTTACATAAGATTTTAAAAACTGAGCTTAAATAAATGATTAGCGGTAATAAAAGCCGAGGGAGGTCAACAGTGATCACTGACTGTTTTTAGGAGCTTTTTGAGATTAAATAGAAGAAAATACAAAACATTAAACATGTTAACAACACAAAAGCCATATTAAACGCAGACTACTTTAGGCCCGGAAGTAGGATTCGTCACGTCATCACTTAACGACCGGATATGACCTACTGACTTCTTCTCCAATCCAAATGACATTCTGATCTAGCTGCTGTACATCCTGGCATACACCTTGATGTCATCCATGTAGCTTAAAATTGCTCCATTCTGTAGGTGGTATCCGTCTTGTCAATGATCTCACAGAGGGGGTTCAGGCCTATGCAGAACAGCAGTGGGGACAGGGCTTCTCTTTGGTAGATCCTGCCCTTGATGGCAACTAGTGCAATTGGCTTGAAGTTGGCCTCTGGTATTGTCCAACACATTTCATTTCATTTTTTATTTTGTTTCACACATGGTACAGCAGTAATTCATTTCCTATACACAACCTTCCTTTCAATTAAAGTAACACTGTTTCCATGCATGAAAAGGAGCAGGAAGAAGAATAAATTCTTACTGACACCTGCCCCCTATCTGTGATAGTACAAGTACGCACTTACAACCAAAAATACACTCTGACACTATTCTGCACACAGCAAAACAAAACAAAACAAAACAAACAGAACAATATACTCAACAATGAGCAGTATCACTAAATATCAAACTAAAAGGATAAGTCTTTCTACAATTTAATTCTGTTATTATCAGCTTCTTTATATTGGTTTATCATTTTCTTTTTATAGCAGATTTTAAATTGAGAAACATTTGTACAACCCCTAAGATGATCATGGAGTATTGTTCAACACATACCCACTGAATTCCTGGTGAATGTTCTTAGGGTCCTTTTGATCTTGTACAGTTCTAGGCCATGTGTTGGGCATCGAGACATAGGTTTTCTTGTAGTCAATCCAGGCGGTGCACAGTTTAGTCAGCCGATTTTACAGTCTCAAGCAACTCCTGTGTCGACCAGTGGCTGGTGTTTTTCCCCTCTGGTATTCCTGCTAATTCCTTTATGACCACTAGTCATGTATTGAGCCATATCTCTGTTCATGTTAGCTGCTATGATGCCTCACAGGAGAATCCGTTTGGTACTGACGCAGGTTATTGGCTGTAGTTGGATGGGACCGGACCTTTATTGTCATGGTCTGGGTGAGCAGCTGGGATTTTCCATCAGTGCCAGAGCACCCTTGGCTCCGCCCGTGGGCAGGACTTCCTCAGCTTCGCGCATCTGGAGCTAATTGGGGCAATCAGGCCAAAGAGGGATTTAAGCTCTGCGCTGTCATCTCCTCCCTGCCAGTTCGTCCGCTACCTGATGTTAGTAACCGGCTCTCACGTTCATGCTGCTAATCTCAAGTTGTTTGACTCGCGCTGTTTCTTGTGCTTCAGGACCTATTCTCCAGTGTCGACAGCTGCTCACCACTTGGATCTCAGCTTCTTTCCACCTCACTGGGAAATATCTCCAAACCTCACCTGCCTGCCCTCCTGCTCACCCACCACTTTGGATCCAACGAACCCCAAGTCAGCCGTTTCACCTCCCCCTTGATACCACGCCTCCACCTCCTGCAAGTAAGCTGAAAAGACTCTCATACTTACCCTCTTTAGTAATCCACTTCAACCCAGCTCTAACTCCGCTCTCCCCAGTGTGACCAATACTTACCTGCCTAGATCCAGTTCTCCTCACGTTCATGCCACGCTAATAATTCCACGGCTACGTTTCCACACCGCAGTTTGCCACGTCCTTGTGTTTTCACCCATATTATATATTCACCAATAAATTGTGTTAAAACGCCCTCCTGCCTCCGCTCCGTGTGTCTGCGCTTGGGTTCTGTTCAAGTTGCTGGCCTCCGTCCAGCGTGACAGTTATGGGGATCCTTGGGGTTCAGGACCAGTGTTCATCAAGTTACTTGATAAAAGTAATTAGTAACTAATTACTGATTACTTCTCCAAAAAAGTAATCCAGTTACTATACTGATTACTACTCAAAATTAATTAGTTAATTACTCGGTTACTTTTAAAAACATGATGCATAACTTGAACAGGTAATACAGCAAGAGACACGTCAGCCCAATTCTATTTTTTCTGTATAATCCATCATATAAAATGTAGTTGAATGGAAAAGTCTCTTTATAAAACTTGTTTTATTAGTTTTAATCTTTTAACTTTATGCATCAAGCAAAAATTAAATTATGTGCAACAGTCTTTGACTTGAAGAAATTTGTTTAACATTTAAACCTATTTTCTGCATATTACAGCATATAAAATGAAATAATTCTTTGTGTTTACACTCACTCTTTCAAATATGTGCAAGTAAAACACAGCAGAAAATAAATAAAATCAAAGACTCAGCGGCACTGAGTTCTGTTGCTCTTAAATCTATTTTCACCTATTTAGCAGGAGTGGAGCAGGCGGAGGTTTGCCTGTTACCACAGCGGTCATCTCAGTGAGGAGATCCGGGGGTTTCTCTGTGAATTTCACATTCCAGTGGCAGCGTACTAGGTACTTGCTCAGAAGTTTAGGGGGTTTTTTGCTGTAAAAAGAACATTTTCCTACGCAGTTTACAGCGGACGCTAATGTTTTTGTCACTTTTTACAGAATCAAACTCAAAGTAAGCTGAGTACTTCCACGCTTTAAACACTGCAGTCATACTCTCTCCCCCACTCTATACAATAGCCATTGTTGATCTGCACACATCTGTTACCACAAACATCACACGCGCTTACGTCATTGTAGCGCTCTCACAAACAAAATCATGGTTTAGTAATGCAGCATGCTTACGGTAGAGTAACAGTAATCTAATTACTTTTTTGCAATAGTAATTCTTTACTTTAATCGTTACTTGAAAAAAGTAACTGATTACGCATTACTGCCCATTTCTGTTCAGGACTGTCTGGCCTTCATTTAGCCATTCTGGGTGCGATTCATCTATCAGCTGGTTCATTGGTGCTGCAGGATGCTCATGGAGTCTAGTTGGAGCTTCTTCAACCATTAGGCGTGAATCATGTCGGGGTCTAGTGCTGTCCAACTCTTCATACTGGAGACCCTTTCTTGGATGTCAGCCATTTTAACTGTTTCTGGAGCCTGTTCAGGGAGGTTGCTGTGGTCTGCTCTTAGGTCCACTAGCCACTGAGCATTGCTGTTATGGGTTGCATCCTCTCCCAGATGCTCCCCCAGTATTACTCCATCTCGAGCCTTGGTGGCTCTATTCTCATATTGTTCCAAGACTGAGTCTTTCCTTTGCAGTTTCCAAGGCCTCAGGTAAGAGCGGTTTGATATACTTCATAACCACCCCATTGTTCATTAGACCTTTTTGCGTGTGCGTGTGCGTGTGCGTGTGCGTGTGCGTGTGTGTGTGTGTGTTTAGGCAGAGTAACGGGTATATTTACAACACAAAGGGAGCTGTTTTCCTTCTGCAACACACCATGATGTAAATAATAGACTCTTAACATCTCTGGGGAAAAATCAAAACCCAGCCAAGCAGATGAATTTGTCGTAATAAATAACTAAACTGCGCCCTCTGTTGGCTACCAGCTCTAAACACAACCCTGTGACTATATTTGAGCAACACGTTCTCACTCCCAACTCGTCAAATGTGTGACGCATGGTCAGGCTCCCTCTGCTTCACTTATCGACGCGCAGGGTACCCCCTCGCGTCGAGAATTGACGTGCAGGGTCCTCCTATTGAATACTATGCTGCTCCCTAAACGTTGTTTATCGACGAAAAGAGATTTCCGCGCAAGAGCCTGTTGTTCGTATATTTATATATTTCCGAAATCACATTGTAGTGACGTATACTGAACACAATATATTATATAATGTAAGCAACTACCTGAGATACAGCAGATAAATTAATTATAGGCTATTACTTTTGCATTTATGGAGGGAGTGATGTATGCTGGGTAATGGCACAGCTAGCGACTGGGTGACTTTATTCACCCGCTTCGGCTGTTATCAGTCCATACAATGGGCGTTATTAGCACAAATCAGTCCCATAGATATGGGCCATCCACCTGCTAGATTGTTCAGAAGCTTGTTCTCATCCATCCAGATGGAGGATCACTAACAGGAGCGTGGAAGACTCCAGAATCCACTCTGGCTGGAATCCGGTGGATACAGCAGTGTTACAGGTAAGACCATTTAAACGGACAGCATTTATAAAATGACTATTAAAAGTCAGCGAGTGTCAATAATGTTAATGTGGTTATGTTAGTAATACAGCGAGTGCTAATATAACAGCTTTAAGATGCATTTGTAGATATTATTTATTACGTGTTTTACCGTCTTTATGGTGCTAGCTTAAAGTTACGGTGTAAACGTTAGCTTATATTGTAGTAAAGCTGTTACTGTTTAAAGGAACTGCGGTCAAGTGAGCCCTCACTTGCGAAGTCAGAGTCAAGCTAGCCGCCCCGCCAGCCGCACCTAAATTGTGGTTGCACTACTCTTACGCGTATTACGGTATGGATGCCGACTGGCTTAGAAACGCAATCTTTTGTGTCCTGACACTATTTAACTTCACAATCCACTCCGTTTTGGTTCATCTCCACTTTTCCCCTTGTGATCCACAGCCAAGATTACTGTACGAATCAGAGAAAATTAACAATAACATTTGCCCAATATACAGAACTGTACTTTTAATATCTTCATCTTTGACCTCAGATTACATATAAACTGTACGAGGTGACACAGATATTTCACTGGATTCTGACTCTAGGCAACCCCCACTCTTCACCCTGTGATCCACAGACAAATTTACTGTACGGTTTTTGAGAAAATTGATAGTAAACTTTGCTCAATTTACTCTACTGTACTCTATATATTCTCATCTTTGACCTCAGATTACAGGAAAACTGTAAGAGGTGACGCAGATATTTCACTGGATTCTGACTCTGGGTGACCCCCACTCTTCACCCTGTGGTCCACAGACAAATTTACTGTACGGTTTTCCTGAAAATTGATAGTAAACTTTGCACATTTTACTCTACTGTACTCTATACATTCTCAACTTTGACCTCAGATTACAGGAAAACTGTACGAGGTGCCGCAGATATTTCACCGGATTCTGACTCTAGGCAACCCCCACTCTTCACCCTGTGATCCACAGACAAATTTACTGTACGGTTTTTGAGAAAAGTGATAGCAAACTTTGCACTATTTACTGTACTGTACTCTATATATTCCCATCTTTGACCTCAGATTACAGGAAAACTGTAAGAGGTGACGCAGATATTTCACTGGATTCTGACTCTGGGTGACCCCCACTCTTCACCCTGTGATCCACAGACAAATTTACTGTACGGTTTTTGAGAAAATTGATAGTAAACTTTGCTCAATTTACTCTACTGTACTCTATATATTCCAATCTTTGACCTCAGATTACAGGAAAACTGTAAGAGGTGACGCAGATATTTCACTGGATTCTGACTCTAGGCCATCTCCACTCTTCACTCTGTGATCCACACCCAAATTTACTGTACGGTTTTTGAGAAAAGTGATAGCAAACTTTGCACTATTTACTGTACTGTACTCTATATATTCCCATCTTTGACCTCAGATTACAGGAAAACTGTAAGAGGTGACGCAGATATTTCACTGGATTCTGACTCTGGGTGACCCCCACTCTTCACCCTGTGGTCCACAGACAAATTTACTGTACGGTTTTCCTGAAAATTGATAGTAAACTTTGCACATTTTACTCTACTGTACTCTATACATTCTCAACTTTGACCTCAGATTACAGGAAAACTGTACGAGGTGCCGCAGATATTTCACTGGATTCTGACTCTAGGCCATCTCCACTCTTCACTCTGTGATCCACACCCAAATTTACTGTACGGTTTTTGAGAAAAGTGATAGCAAACTTTGCACAATTTACTCTACTGTACTCTATATATTCCAATCTTTGACCTCAGATTACAGGAAAACTGTACGAGGTGCCGCAGATATTTCACAGGATTCTGACTCTAGGCAACCCCCACTCTTCACCCTGTGATCCACAGACAAATTTACTGTACGGTTTTTGAGAAAAGTGATAGCAAACTTTGCACTATTTACTGTACTGTACTCTATATATTCCCATCTTTGACCTCAGATTACAGGAAAACTGTAAGAGGTGACGCAGATATTTCACTGGATTCTGACTCTGGGTGACCCCCACTCTTCACCCTGTGATCCACAGACAAATTTACTGTACGGTTTTTGAGAAAATTGATAGTAAACTTTGCTCAATTTACTCTACTGTACTCTATATATTCTCATCTTTGACCTCAGATTACAGGAAAACTGTAAGAGGTGACACAGATATTTCACTGGATTCTGACTCTGGGTGACCCCCACTCTTCACCCTGTGGTCCACAGACAAATTTACTGTACGGTTTTCCTGAAAATTGATAGTAAACTTTGCACATTTTACTCTACTGTACTCTATACATTCTCAACTTTGACCTCAGATTACAGGAAAACTGTACGAGGTGCCGCAGATATTTCACAGGATTCTGACTCTAGGCAACCCCCACTCTTCACCCTGTGATCCACAGACAAATTTACTGTACGGTTTTTGAGAAAATTGATAGTAAACTTTGCTCAATTTACTCTACTGTACTCTATATATTCTCATCTTTGACCTCAGATTACAGGAAAACTGTAAGAGGTGACGCAGATATTTCACCGGATTCTGACTCTGGGTGACCCCCACTCTTCACCCTGTGATCCACAGACAAATTTACTGTACGGTTTTTGAGATTGCTGTGTTAACAGAGTATGACAGAGGCTAAGAAAATATACGGCCTACAATAATATGAAATTTAAGCAACAAATTAAAAAATTTCCACATTTGCTGTCATTGCCATGTGTTCAGTAGAGCATTAAGTAGTCATAAAAAAAAACCATATCTTTGAAATATCATCAGTAAAAGAAATACTCTCACTATGTAAGACATGTTAGCAAATTCAGTTAATAAATACTGTATCAAATCTATACAGATGTTTAAAGGCATAATGCAAAGCATGTTTGTTTCTTATGGCTCACAAATGTGTTTTCCTTTAACATAATTTACATTTCATTTGTACAGTTTCACAGACGAAACAATAAAATAAGTTTCCTGAACTGTTCTTCATGGCCAAGATTTTGAATCCTTTTGAGGGTGATGCATTATCCATGAAGGTGGGCAATTTGTTCATTGACCTCTGACCCTCGCTGACTCTGATGCCTCCTAATTCTGCTTCCAGCCTTGATGATTAATTTGTTCTTCCTTTTGGCATCCCTGTCACTGATGCTGTCACCAGTTGTCCACCAGTCTAATCTGCAATTCCGGTGAACCCAGAATTACCTGTATCTTTGTAATGTTTCCAAAATATACACTATATGTTGATGGGCATTGTCCCACTTTTTTTCCTTTACAAGTAATAATCTCTATGGTTTTAATGACAATTCATATACAGATTGTGGAGGACTTTTTATTCAACACTAAAAATAGTTCCTCATCAGCAGACTGTAGTACAATTTCAGCCTACCGTTAAAAAACCCATCCAATGCAGCGTTATCAGAGAAATTATGCAAATGATATGTTTGCATGTACTAGTAATCTATTTATCATTTACCATGATTCCTGCTCTGATGATTACTTTCTTCTCCTTCTGTAATTTTAATAGATAAAGGATGTTGAACATTAAGCTCCAAACAGGATGAATGAGGAAGACCACAGAGGAGAATCATGGATGTAGTGAAAGAATACATGCAGATGGTTTTTTTCATGGTCGAGGAGCAACTTCTGATACTATCTTAACACTAGGTTTACTAAACCTGCGCAAATTTGCGTAACTTCCCTAAACCCAACACCCCCTAGAATTACTGGGTTTTTTATTTTCCGGTGCAAGTCCTGAGGTGTTAAGCACCCCTGCTGAGATTTTCACAGGTCGTCAGCTCGTTTCTCCTCCAGCTTTTGTTGTGCAAACCACCCATTATCCTCGAGGCCTGGCACATTTGCATTTGCTCACTCAGAGTTGCTCAGACCCAAGGCAGGCCAAACCTCTGTGTTACAACTTTCCGAAATGCCTGCCGTGCTGACCTGCAAATATAAAAGACACACATTCACAGCTTCCTTTACTCTTAGCCCAGATCTTCCATTGTTCCATTGTCACTGTGGATATGAGGGAGTGGCATTGCTTGACTACAGCACAGTGCTGTGCATAAAAGCAGACTGATCCAGGCGGGAGAATCATTTCTTGTTTGCATTTCTGAGAACACTTCAGGAAATGGACGAAGCAGATTCTGATGGAGGAGAGGTTTCATTTGTCCAGCAGGCCACTGATGCCTTCTCAGAAGAAGCTGAAAAGGAGACGGAACAAGAACCCAACATGCCTCCACGGAAGAGGCCCCGTGGTACTGGGAAGCCCAGCCAGAGCCACACAGCAAAAGACGGCACTGTGTGGGTTGAGGAGGACATTGGAATGCCCACTGCAGTAGCAAATCGTTCGTGCTTCACTGCGCAAGCTGGGTCCACAGAGTCTGCTGAGGTTTGTCACTGCCATAGTAGATATGATATTTATATAAACCCATTTAGAGTTAGGTTGATAAACTAAATTTACCATTTTCTATTTGTTTATCTTCCGACAGCGTAAGATTACAAGTGTGCTCCAAAGCTTCCTTTGCCTGTTAGACGTGGGAATGCTGCAGACCATCAGAGAGTGCACGGTACATCAAGCCCGCAGAACAGAGCCGGACCGGAGTAATTCTAGTGTTAAACAATGCCTTTTATTAGAACATAAGCATTTAAATGGAGTAATTGTATTTGAATTAGTTAAATATGAGTGGGCAACTCAGACCATGACAAGACTGCATTTGCTCTAAGAAATTAATAAAAAATTTTAGACATATTGTTGTCATTATTTTTAATCTTCAATTTTATGTTTTTTCTTTAAGATAGTATCAGAAGTTGCTCCTCGACCATGAAAAAAACCATCTGCATGTATTCTTTCACTACATCCATGATTCTCCTCTGTGGTCTTC
The DNA here is from genome assembly GCF_001858045.2 of Oreochromis niloticus. Taxonomy (NCBI): domain Eukaryota; kingdom Metazoa; phylum Chordata; class Actinopteri; order Cichliformes; family Cichlidae; genus Oreochromis; species Oreochromis niloticus. The sequence continues at coordinate 182,447 of NW_020327153.1, forward strand.
CTCATTCATCCTGTTTGGAGCTTAATGTTCAACATCCTTTATCTATTAAAATTACAGAAGGAGAAGAAAGTAATCATCAGAGCAGGAATCATGGTAAATGATAAATAGATTACTAGTACATGCAAACATATCATTTGCATAATTTCTCTGATAACGCTGCATTGGATGGGTTTTTTAACGGTAGGCTGAAATTGTACTACAGTCTGCTGATGAGGAACTATTTTTAGTGTTGAATAAAAAGTCCTCCACAATCTGTATATGAATTGTCATTAAAACCATAGAGATTATTACTTGTAAAGGAAAAAAAAGTGGGACAATGCCCATCAACATATAGTGTATATTTTGGAAACATTACAAAGATACAGGTAATTCTGGGTTCACCGGAATTGCAGATTAGACTGGTGGACAACTGGTGACAGCATCAGTGACAGGGATGCCAAAAGGAAGAACAAATTAATCATCAAGGCTGGAAGCAGAATTAGGAGGCATCAGAGTCAGCGAGGGTCAGAGGTCAATGAACAAATTGCCCACCTTCATGGATAATGCATCACCCTCAAAAGGATTCAAAATCTTGGCCATGAAGAACAGTTCAGGAAACTTATTTTATTGTTTCGTCTGTGAAACTGTACAAATGAAATGTAAATTATGTTAAAGGAAAACACATTTGTGAGCCATAAGAAACAAACATGCTTTGCATTATGCCTTTAAACATCTGTATAGATTTGATACAGTATTTATTAACTGAATTTGCTAACATGTCTTACATAGTGAGAGTATTTCTTTTACTGATGATATTTCAAAGATATGGTTTTTTTTTATGACTACTTAATGCTCTACTGAACACATGGCAATGACAGCAAATGTGGAAATTTTTTAATTTGTTGCTTAAATTTCATATTATTGTAGGCCGTATATTTTCTTAGCCTCTGTCATACTCTGTTAACACAGCAATCTCAAAAACCGTACAGTAAATTTGTCTGTGGATCACAGGGTGAAGAGTGGGGGTCACCCAGAGTCAGAATCCGGTGAAATATCTGTGTCACCTCGTACAGTTTTCCTGTAATCTGAGGTCAAAGTTGAGAATGTATAGAGTACAGTAGAGTAAAATGTGCAAAGTTTACTATCAATTTTCAGGAAAACCGTACAGTAAATTTGTCTGTGGATAACAGGGTGAAGAGTGGGGGTCACCCAGAGTCAGAATCCAGTGAAATATCTGTGTCACCTCTTACAGTTTTCCTGTAATCTGAGGTCAAAGTTGAGAATGTATAGAGTACAGTAGAGTAAATTGAGCAAAGTTTACTATCACTTTTCTCAAAAACCGTACAGTAAATTTGTCTGTGGATGACAGGGTGAAGAGTGGAGATGGCCTAGAGTCAGAATCCGGTGAAATATCTGCGTCACCTCTTACAGTTTTCCTGTAATCTGAGGTCAAAGATGGGAATATATAGAGTACAGTAGAGTAAAATGTGCAAAGTTTACTATCACTTTTCTCAAAAACCGTACAGTAAATTTGTCTGTGGATGACAGGGTGAAGAGTGGAGATGGCCTAGAGTCAGAATCCGGTGAAATATCTGCGTCACCTCTTACAGTTTTCCTGTAATCTGAGGTCAAAGATGGGAATATATAGAGTACAGTAGAGTAAAATGTGCAAAGTTTACTATCAATTTTCAGGAAAACCGTACAGTAAATTTGTCTGTGGATCACAGGGTGAAGAGTGGGGGTCACCCACAGTCAGAATCCAGTGAAATATCTGTGTCACCTCTTACAGTTTTCCTGTAATCTGAGGTCAAAGATGGGAATATATAGAGTACAGTAGAGTAAATTGTGCAAAGTTTACTATCAATTTTCAGGAAAACCGTACAGTAAATTTGTCTGTGGACCACAGGGTGAAGAGTGGGGGTCACCCAGAGTCAGAATCCAGTGAGATATCTGTGTCACCTCTTACAGTTTTTATGTAATCTGAGGTCAAAGACGAAGATATTAAAAATACAGTTCTGTATATTGGGTAAATGTTATTGTTAATTTTCGCTGATTCGTACAGTAATCTTGGCTGTGGATCACAAGGGGAAAAGTGGAGATGAACCAAAACTGGGAGTGGATATTGAAGTAAAATAGTGTTAGGACACAAAAGACTGCGTTTCTAAGCAGGTCTTCATCCGTACCGTAATATACGTAAGAGTAGTGCAACCACATTTTAGGTGCGGCTGGCGGGGCGGCTAGCTTGACTGTGACTTCGTAAGTGAGGGCTCACTTGACCGCGGTTTAAAGGATGTTGGGACAGAAATATTAGCTTCTGTCATGACTGATGAAGTTACTAGTTAATAAAGTTTCCAGTAAAGTGATTAATCGCAGCCACAGATTGACAGTAAATATCTCGATTAGCTTCAATGTATCTGTAATAAATATGTGCAAGTTTCAGTGCTTCGTTTAAACTGTATGACACTTATACTGACCCAGGGTCAGTGTAAAATACAATCCTAGCTGTGTGAACAAAGCCTGGCTCCTTTAATCCTGCATGACAAACCTCAGGATGCAGGTTATTATTACTCTTTCCTGCTGGCACACCTGTCACACCTGAGAGTCAGCTAGAAACTTACAGTGACGTGGACATCATGCAAAGACTGCCAGACTCTGTAATACTGTAAATGATCAGTGACTCAGGTTAACACTAAACTTTAAACAGTACCTCTGTGTCTCTGTGTGTGCTGAACATTTAGAATCAGATTGAGTCAGGCTGCATCAGCTGAATCTGTTATTTGTAAATATCAATATTTTTTATTCAGGTGTTGGGATAATATGTAAGACTGCAGTGAAGCGATGTACCAGATTAATCCCTGGCCAAAGGTATCGTACTTAAATCAGACTACTGATCCAGCCACATCAGCCTTTTGTGAGGTCTGTTTAAAGTAGACTAAAAATGAACTCCAGGTTCCTGAGAGGTGGACTGAGAGCACAGAAACACATGTTCATACATACAGCTGCAGCAAGCTTACATTAATTTTAAATGGATTTGTTACTCTGATGTCTGTCTCTCTGTTAGTCCTCTGACAGACTGGTACCTGTCCAGGTGTGCTCTACCTATGACTACTGGGACAGGCTCTTGCTCCTGTAATAGAAATTTTCTATTATTCTCATTTAAAGTATTTAAGTGCTTATGCATATGCTTAGTTGTGACACTGTTATAGACTGTTCAGTGAAAGTTTCTAAAACTAGATGAACTTACTTCAGCATCAGCAGTTTGAGAAAACAACTCCCTTTACAGGTGCTGATAAGGCCAAGGGCACAAAACAGCTTAACCATTGATCCGTTAGGTTTCATAGCAAGGCACGTGAAATGTGGTATGATCAGTTTGTAACTTCCTCCCTCTTTCTTGGAATGCAAAGAGGAGTGTGAGCACCACTTCTGTGGCAGAGCTGACATGACTGTGAACTTAGATGTTTGATGTGTGTTGGCTCTCCTGCGCGCAGTAATAAATAGCTTGATCACAGCTCTTTCTGTGTTGCAGACTTTATTTACAAAATTCCACAACACCCTCCCACTGTGAACCTGAATTGAATATTCAGAAGAAAATGAATGGATAGACTGACATTTGTTTAAATACTTCTAGAAATCTGAGCTGTTGGTGTGGTAATAATATTAGAGCTGGCAATCTTTCTAACTGAATCTTTACTCTGAGTCATGCTACCTGAGATTAATTCTATGTTTACCTGACAGCCTGGAGAAATGTGCTGTGTGAAGAATGTAAATCAAATCAGATCTTAACTGCTTACATTTAAGGAGCCTGGTCATATTTAATTGTAATATGAACCAATGATTTTCTGATTGCTGATTCTAAGAGAGTCTGTGTGGAAATCCTGTTTGACTTTTTGTCATTTTACTTCTCTTTTCTGTTTTCCAGAACAGTTCGCCACAGTCGCTGTCCACATGGGTCAGTGGGACCAAGCAGCACTCTGCTAATGTGAGACTCTGACCAGCAACATTCAGCAAGACCCAAGCAGTGTTTTCTATCTCCCAGCTGGAGTTTTTTGTTTGTCTGTAACTGGAGAGTCAGATTTTTGTTGAGGCTGGAGGAACAGCCTCACACTTGCAGAGGTAAGTCAGTTTGTAGAGATCCCTCCCACCCTGGCTTTTATGTGGCAGATTTCTTATCTGAAACAGTAATATTTCAGTGACTGCTGCTTATACCACAGGTTAATACACGCTACTGATCCCTGATGGGAGAATCATCACCTCTGCCAACAAAGAAGCCTGATGGATATTTGTTTACAGTCTGATAATGGGACATCATGCTGTGCATCTTCACAGTTTGTCTCTTGATTATTATTCATACACAGTAATGTGAAGCATGCTCATATCTAGTATAACCAACATGGTGCTCTTCATTTATGGAGGCTGTTGAGTCTGAATGCTGGATGTTGTGTATCTCTTGTTCTCTGGGCTTTGTTGTCCTCAGTCTTTTTGCAGGATCAGAAAACAAAACCAGGATGACCGTAAATGTTTCTTCTCCAATTGGATGATGATAAGACTGTGACACGGGATGCCACCTTTAGTCTTGTGATGAAGCAAAGCTCAGGAAGAAGTGTGATTAAATGGTACCCACATGTGTGCTGCTGAGAAGGATGTACAGGGGCACCTGCAGCCAAATCCAAGCCTCCTCAGGTTAGTTGTAGTTGCAGAATGCTTTAGGACTGAGACAACTGAGGCATCAAATGTTTGATTAAACGGATGAAAAAGAGAAGTTTCTTCCCCGTAATTATCACTTTTTAAAATCTGTAGCAACTTCAGGTCCGTCAGCGTGCTGAGGTCACAGAAACAAGAAAAGCAGCTTCAGAGTGTTGTTTACAGTTTTCTGTCATCATGATCTCCCCTGAAGTTTATCACTATTAGGCAAGCAGTAAGTCCACAATACTGTAATGATGATTCTGACTTTGGTCACAGTTGCATAATATTTTAATAATATACAATTATTTTTTGTAATTCATATTTTTTCTGTTAATCAAAAATTTACTTTGTGAAATTTGTATTTGAGAATGCAGAATGTGACAATATATTTTTGTTCAGTATTTAATTTCTTTTAGTTGCAATTGTTAAATCAAAAATAAATAAATATTCTAATTTAGCAAACTAATTTATCAAAAATATATATACATATATCTGTATTAGTTTTTATACATTAATTTGACACCTGTATTGAAAATACCATATTGTATTCATACAGAATCAGTTTGGTATCATTGTTTGTCTGATTGCTGAAACTAAGAGCTAGTTTTGATCTAATGTATCCAAACTCGAGCTCTAATGTTTCTTCACCCTTGTGTGTGTGATATGTGATTTCCTACATGCTGACAGAGCAGAGCGGCAGTTTGTGCTCACAGATGGTGACGGTGTGGAGAGACGGTGGTGTTTCCTCAGAAGAACTAGCAGAGTCACAAAGGGCACGAGTCCTTCTCACCACCTTGACTTGTTGATCAGTGGATACACTTGTCTCCCCTTTAAAGGAGACACTCTTAGAGAGAGACGATCAGAGTCATCCTTAAATGTTAGTGCTTTCAAATACAAAAACATTTTTAAAGGACAAAAACGAACATCCAACTTTGGCTGTAATACAATTAAATCTTTGCATGTGTGTTTTCAAACTCTCAGATGGGCAGGATATCACTATTAGACTGTCTAACCTGCCGGAGCAGCACTGAATGACCACCACACATGATCAGTTCCTGCAACATTCAGCAGCTCTGCTTTTGGTAAGTAGAGTTACCTAACTACAGTAACTTTAAAAACATGCCATCCATTTCTAACAGCCTGGTTACTTCCTGTCAGTTATTTTAGAAACCATGTGGTCACCTGACCTAACACTGTTTCTTCTTCTTCCCCTTAATGTTGAGGTGTCAAATGTCCAACAGCTGGAGAGGAAACTACACCAGTGTACTGGGATGTTTCACCAACACGTGCCAGACGCTGTTCCTTCATGGTGACATCACCAGAGACGGCCCCGCCCACCTCAGGACCTCGCCATTGATCATGATGATTTTAATGATGACAGCGAGCGGAACTAAGACTGTAAAAATCAGAATGTTTAGATGCTTTCTAATTATTAATGAATACTGAGAGCCTCTTTCTGTGTTTTGTCTGTTTTGTTTTTTTTTACCTCATTTGTTACTAACAAAGTTCACCAAACTCACACAGTTTACATTCTGTATGTTTCCATCTTTACCAGCCACACTCTACCCGCAATTAAGAAAATAGTCCTTAGAAATTGTCGTTTTTCTCTTTTGTTATTTTGTAATTCAGTGAATATACTGCGCTGCTTCCTTTAATTGCGTCTCACATTGCTTTAAGTTTTTCCAGTGTTCAGTTATTTTTTACTGCTGTTTGAATTCTCTGTATGTTTGACCCTGTAGACTGTTTAATGGACTGCTTGTCTTCCTGTTTGTAACCGCTGCCTGTTTTTGACTAAAAGATTTGGATTTCTGACTTTAACACAGCCTCTGCGTGTCCTCCCTTTGTGTCCTCTTCCTCTGTGAATGTGTTGCATGTGTCACAGATTCATTTTATTAACAGCTTTCCCACAGTGAGTTGCATCAGCATTCATTCACAGCACATTTCAGAAGGATTCAGATTAATACAGTGATTTTACAGTCAGAATTATCCTGACAGACTCCCACTGTAAATTATCTTTCATCAGGTCAATTTTAAAGTTCAGTATTTCAAAGCAGGAGTTATGAAGAATCATACTGGCGTTAGGACTGTAACAATATGTACATACAAAGTCAAAGTTTTTTAATTATGCTAGAATATTGGAAGACAATCAGCTTTTAGTGTTTTCTGCATATTAATTATACTGACACAGAGATGGTGACCCTAACTGTACAGAAGTATACTAAACAACTGACAATCTAACAAACATTACTGGCCTGAGCCGTCATGCACAGTGAGTCTGATCCTGTGCTGTGAGAGTCTGATAAGCATGTTTCTGGTCAATTTGGAAGAAATAATATCACAATGTCGATCTTTTTTTCAATATTCCTTTTACAACATAAACTGTGATCAAAGCTACTTATGTTCACAGCATGTAATAATACTGACAGTCCAGTGCATTGTGGTCTGTTGAGCTAGGGTTAGGAATTCAGACATATGTAATCAATCTCTTGCTGGATATAACAAACACCTAGGAATTCATATTATAATTTGATTTTCATGAAATATTCATATTCAGTATCAGTCATTTTATATTATAACCACGTATCCACCCAGGCTCATGGTGGGGCAGGGCTCTGTCCTGGGATGCTTGAGAGAAAGGTAATGCACACCCTGACCAGGTATCCAGTCTGTCAGAATTGTTTTCAATATTTGGTTCTAAAATATGAGTGAAAACAAAAATCCAACTAGGATTCTTGCATATGATGAATGAAGTCTGTCTTTGACTGTATTGTCCAGCTGATCCATCAAACCCCCAGTAGGTGAACCTTATTCATGACATAACACAGTAACAATGTAAAAAATTAAACAGCAACAGTGTAAATTTAAAGTGCATTCTAAACTCCTCTTCAATAAATTATATGGATGTGCAGAGAGTCATTCAGGACTGTAAAACGTGAACTACAGAACCCAGAGTCTTCATCATTAAATCTCTGGTTGCTTCATTTTTCTATCCTATATCAGATACTTTAAAGGTTTTAGTAAAGTTGCATTGTCATAGTGAGGCAAAGTGCTTTATGTGTTTGTGCGGGTCATGAACGGCTGTAAAAGCCCTTTAATTAAAGAACAAAGCGGGGTTTGAGTTCGAGTTACGGCAGACTGTCGCTACTTCTAAACGGAACGCAGCCTTCCTACGGCGGACAGCTAACAACAGGAATCGGACGCGCGGTCCACCCTAGTCCACAGCAACCACCATAGCAACAGCCTAGCATGACTTTAAAAACATATTCTGTCTTCATAACTATCAAAAACGTGAAATGATTTGTAAAGCATGAAAGTGTTACAGCTGCAGAGAGCTATGGCGGTATCTTTGGAAGCTGTTTACATAGCTAACAATATACGATGTAACCATGGAGACAGTCAGTCACGTGAGCTAGCGGTGCATGTTTACTACAGTGAATAAGGTGATTGTGTGCACAGCGTCCACACGCTGCACAGGGTAAAGACATTACTTCAGTATTGTTTTCTATTTATATATGTTTGCCTTCTGCTGACCATCACCTCAGGTTCACCATTACAGTTTCAGCATACAAATGCACACTGTCTAAATATGAACACATTCAAAAAAAATCATGTCTCAGAAATAACCACAGCTGTTCATGTTTGTCATTAAAGTTTTATTTGTAAGAAAATTGTGAACTTCAAATTGTGTATCAAATCAAAGAACATTTGACAAGTCTGAGTCATTCCTTTGCCCTATGAGAGCTGGAATAAATATATATCCTGACAGTTACAGTTGAAACAGTAGCGACAGGTAGAAATGGGATCAGATTAATCTTTGCTTAGTCAGACACCTCCTGTGTTGGCCTTAACCCAAATTTCCCTCGGGGTCAACCTTCAGGATCAATAAAGTTTTATTGAATTGAATTGAATCATATTAAAAAACAAACAATAGCACGATTTTGCATCCATTTCCAAATTGTAGTAAAGCAGCCCACTCTCATAAATAGGTAACAGAAATGTCTCTAATGTAGACGTGTACAGTCTAGTGCAAGCATTAAAAGACCATAAAGGAAACACTAACATTTATGTGAAACTAATTGTAATAAAAAATGAGCAGGTGATTTACAGATTTAAAAGAAAGAATCTGAAAACAACACTTTTTTGGTCTAAGTGGTCAAAGCAGACAACAGAACTGATGTTCAAGAACAAACTGTAGCTGCACTAATATTACACATCTCCATTGTTGTGGTGAACAGATATGTTGCTTTTAAAACCACATGCAGTGTGTGACCATGACTGTCCACTGAGACCATGAACGCCACTTCGCTGAAGCATTCTTCTCCTTCTTCTTCTTCTTGCCATCAGAATGGAAGCAGACAGAGCACGAGCTGCTTTGATCTACTGAAAGGAAAAAGCAGAACATCTGAGCTGAAACCATTAAGATAGAAACAATCGTTCAATGCAGTGTCTCACGTAGCTTAGCCTGCTGCAACTGTTGATACAAGCTCAGTACAGTTAACACAGGGAACTCCAGTGTGGGAACTAGTGGCTTTAGGTTGATAGTCATTTAACTTTCATGCATTCATTCATTTAATTCAGGAGGAAGAAATGTCAGGTTGGTGCAGGCTGGTTACATGCATTTGCTCCCATGCTGTCTTTAACCAAATGACTTGGTTCACTTTATGGCTGGGCTGTATGTGGGGTTATATCATGTTAATTGGGCAGGAGTACCTGTCCCCTGTTAGGCTTAGGTTTCTCCATAAACAGAGCTTCTAAGTCTTATAGCTTTTAGCACATCTGTAGCTGTGCAGGCTGACAGGTTTTTGGTGGCTCTTTCTACCCCACACTGGTTGTGAGTGTGTAAATACCCCCACTAGTTCTTTTGGGTTGCAGTTAACTTGGGAGGAAGGGGTGGATCTGCCAGGACTAGATGAATAAAAATGATCTGGGATACATAAATTTCATAATGCAAGCATATATCTCTATAAACCTGGTCTGAGTGCTGCCATTTTTTACATTCAGTTATTTCTCTTAGAAACGTTGGATCTAAATAATGAATGTGTTACAGTTAAACTGAACTGGTCAGTGTAAATGGCTCATTGGGACAAAGAAACCTTTATATTAGATACCATCACCTGATATCGAGTGTCAAACAATATCAAAGCTGTAAAAGCTGTTTAGAGTCAGAATGTATAAAAACTATGATTGTAAATAAATTCAAACAAGTGAGCTTTTCTCTTCGTGCTGAATATCAACACTGTCATTTCTCAGACTGTAAGATAGAATTTACTAAATGGTTGATATACATGAAAAATATGTCCATAATCACAAATGACCATGAGAGCCAGTAGAATTAATTCAACTAAACACTCAAAAGACGTCCTTAAATGCTCTTTAAGTGGCAGAACAAATGAACAAACAGTTAATCGCTTACTTGAGATGAAATCTGCTCAGCTACTTTGAAAACAGCTTCTAACTGGTTCCTCCTTTAACAGGATGACTACTCAGGGGTAAGGCCATCATGCAGTCCAGCAACCTTTATGGTCCTGCTTTGATTCACCAGGAACTATTAGGGAAACCTTTCAGCACCTCCTGTGAAAGACACAGGCATAAACACAAACATTTATTAACATGTTCCACAGTCTTCCAGTTTGATTTTCTCATCCTGTGGACAACAACGTACAGAGATGCAGGTTTATGTTAACTTTTGTAAGGTTTCTTTACTGAACACATCCAGCTGCAGCTCCACTGTGATCCTGAACTGGATAAGCGCTTAAGAAAATATGTCAATAAATGGACAAACATCAGCTTACTATATTTATCCAAACAGACGGGACCAATAATGCTTCACTGAGTTAGAGACTTTAACAGTCTCTTCTATGTAAGAATGTCTCGTGATAGACCTGCAAACTTGACAACAAAGGTTTTTCAGACTACATGTAGCTGTCTTCTATGTCAGCTCACACATTTACATTCATGTCACACTTATTTCTGCTTTCTCATTTTTATCATTATTACTTACATTTTGATTGGATACCTTGAGTTTGTAAAAGATCAGATTACATAATTGGGATACAATTCAATACAATTCATGTATCCAATTCAGGGTTGCGGGAGGATGAAGCCTATCCCAGCTGATACAGGACAAAGACAGGCTGCTAGTTATCGCAGGGCTAAGACAATACGTGTAACAGAAAATCCACTTAGATGTTTGATATTTCTAATAATAATCATAATTATGACTATTATTTGAAATATTATTTAAAGGTTTCTCTATAAATACATTTGAATTTTTTTATAACCCCTAGAATATAAACCTGAGCTGTTTCAGATTCTGACCTCTGACCTCAGTGACCAGGCTGTGTCCTCACTGCAGCTCCCTCTTGGAAGTACGTCTGCTTCTTGTCTTCCCCCAGTGTTGACCGCCTGCCCTTAATATCACGTACTGTACCTGAGGAACAAAACAGGACAAACACTTGCCTTCATTTAAGAAGTACATTCATACAGAGATAATCTATGGAAACACACTAGTTCACCCTTTGGGAGGAATCAGTTCCTGTGAAACATTTCTGTAAATCAACATCGTGGAGAATGAATGAAATGACTTCTTCAGGTGACTCAGCAGTCCCACACTGACAAATGAAACTTCTGTGGAAGAAGAATCAGGATTTTTTTGATTTCAAATCAGGTTAAACTATTAAGGATGAAGTAGGAGTCCTCATCTTTGCTCTTCTGAAATCTTTGTTAAACAACAACAAACATAAATTAGTAACAAAAATACAGCTGAGTAGAGGCTTTACAAATCACCAGCAGCCATAAATTAATTAATTAATAAATAAATGTAAATTTTAATCGTCAAATGTTTCTGAGCCGTCTTCAACCTGCTTTTAACACATTAAAGTCCCACAGTCAATGCAGCCTGACTCAATCCTAGATGTTCAGCACACACAGAGACACAGAGGTACTGTTTAAAGTTTAGTGTTAACCTGAGTCACTGATCATTTACAGTATTACAGAGTCTGGCAGTCTTTGCATGATGTCCACGTCACTGTAAGTTTCTAGCTGACTCTCAGGTGTGACAGGTGTGCCAGCAGGAAAGAGTCATAATAACCTGCATCCTGAGGTTTGTCATGCAGGATTAAAGGAGCCAGGCTTTGTTTACACAGCTAGGATTGTATTTTACACTGACCCTGGGTCAGTCTAAGTATCATACAGTTTAAACGAAGCACTGAAACTTGCACATATTTATAACAGATGCATTGAAGCTAATCAGCATATTTACTGTCAATCTGTGGCTGCGATTAATCACTTTACTGGAAACTTTATTAACTAGTAACTTCATCAGTCATGACAGAAGCTAATATTTCTGTGCTAACATCGTTTAAACAGTAACAGCTTTACTACAATATAAGCTAACGTTTACACCGTAACTTTAAGCTAGCACCATAAAGACGGTAAAACACGTAATAATATCTACAAATGCATCTTAAAGCTGTTATATTAGCACTCGCTGTATTACTAACATAACCACATTAACATTATTGACACTCGCTGAATTTTAATAGTTATTCTATAAATGCCGTCCGTTTAAATGGTCTTACCTGTAACACTGCTGTATCCACCGGATTCCAGCCAGAGTGGATCCTGGAGTCTTCCCACGCTCCTGTCAGTGATCCTCCATCTGGATGGATGAGAACAAGCTTCTGAACAATCTAGCAGGTGGATGGCCCACATCTATGGGACTGATTTGTGCTAATAACGCCCATTGTATGGACTGATAACAGCCGAAGCGGGTGAATAAAGTCACCCAGTCGCTAGCTGTGCCATTACCCAGCATACATCACTCCCTCCATAAATGCAAAAGTAATAGCCTATAATTAATTTATCTGCTGTATCTGCTGTTTCTCAGGTAGTTGTTTACATTATATAATATATTGTGTTCAGTATACGTCACTACAATGTGATTTCGGAAATATATAAATATACGAACAACAGGCTCTTGCGCGGAAATCTCTTTTCGTCGATAAACAACGATTAGGGAGCAGCATAGTATTCAATAGGAAGACCCTGCACGTCAATTCTCGACGCGAGGGGGGTACCCTGCGCGTCCATAAGTGAAGCAGAGGGAGCCTGACCATGCGTCACACATTTGACGAGTTGGGAGTGAGAACGTGTTGATTTGAGAGGTGTGTGGATTTGGAGATTTCTTCAGGGATGAAGAAATGTTCTGTTAGCAAAATGTCAGGTAGCAATGAAGTGAAAACAGAACAAATAAATGAACATAGCATAAATAATCATAAAACAGTCATTTTCAGCTGATTAATAAACAGCATATTGCAGACAGTTAGAAACAACATTTTTATACACATATAAGCATCACAGGTCACTCAGAGGAACAAAGAAGTGTTGTGTGATATTAATTTGAAGAAAATGCTACATTTTTAAAAGCGCCACAATTATTTGACACACATCAAACTGTCATGATCTGTAGGTGGCAGACCGAAAGGAGAATGAGTAGAGGACCCAAGTGCGGACACTGAGGGGCAGACAGGGAGATTTCACTTTAACGAAAAACGGGCCTTTATTCGGGGCTGACACTTGAGCATACAAAAATAAAGCAAACAGGCTGAGACCAAATAAGAACACTATTAATAAACTATGACAAGACTAGAGAGGCTATAAATGCTGTTAATACTATGAAATAGTGATGGCCCGCTTGAAGCTGACGCTCCGGAGCGTGTGTCGAAAAAAACAACACACTGGTTCAGAAGCACTGTGTCGAAGCTTGCTTCGTTTGGCAAAAGTCACGTGACCAGTGACGTCCGAAGCTTCATTACGCACGTAACTGCTTCGGTACCTGATTCAAATGGTAGGAAGTGAATCATTTGTGGGATTTGTGGAGTGTTTTGATGGTGGCAGATAGCGAACCACTGATCATTCTACTGAGAGATTTGATTCTGTTGTGTGGGAGTATTTTGAGTTGATTTTGGTCGGTGGGTTTTCCAGCTTTGTGTTCTGGGTGTTTGCTTTTGTTTTGTGCGTCTTTATTTTATCTGAAAACGGGAAAAACGTAAAATGTCAAAAATCTGCTTTTCATAATATAACTATCATTAAATAACTTTAGAAAACTTTCCATTTGACTCGTAACATCTAATGTTATAAAAAGATATATATATTATTTTAAAAAATAATCTTAAAATGTTAGTCTACAAAATGTGCAGCAATTTTATTTATTTATTCTCTTTAGCTGATAGTTTGTGGAGCCATAACTGCATCTCTACCAGTTTCTCTGCACTCCAGCCTCTTCTGTTCCATGTGAAGGGATTTTCCTTAAGGCAGGAGAAATTATCTCCACGAAAAGGAACAGGTTCGGCCATCGGAACAAATTATCTTCTTAAATAAAAATGAAAAAGGGTTTCCTTAAATGCATCATGTTTTTAATTTGCAATTTCATAAGCATTTTCCCTTTCCATTTCACAATCAATTCTACTCCCAGGTCACAAATGTGTATAGGAAAATTTCCCTAATATAATATTATTTATAAATATACCCCTCCGGCGATTAACTGCATAAGTACATGGAGGCAGGACCTCACAGCAGAAGCATACTGCATAATGTGCATTATTATATGTATATTATATGTAACGTGGTATTTTTCAATTATTGTATTTACCAACATCAAGAAGTCACAAGCAAAGAAAGACCAAACCATGGTGCATGTTTAAACAAGGAAGGTTTACTGGTCAGAATTTATTAAACAAATAAACTACATTTTTTTTAACACCAAAAAATACGCGTTCAAAGCAACACAACAGCAGCCCAATATCAGACAGAATTCCACTCTGTAGAGTGGGCAATCATTATGAAGCAGTTGGTTTTATTTTGTGGATTCAAGCTGCTCTTCATATTTTTGGCCACCAGATGTCACCAGAGAGGACTGTGTTGAAAAGCTTCGAGTAATGAACCGTTTTTCAATACAAGCTTCAGAAAGCTTCATTTGGCCATCACTACTATGAAACATGAAGGGACACTATGAAGTTTAAAACTAGACATGGGGAAGGGAACACAGACGACACCACACTGAACACAGGAAGACGGAGGGCTTAAATACACACAAGAGGTGATCAGGGGAAGTGGAGACACATGAGGAAACAGCTGACTGGAATAAACATAATGAAGCCATATTGGAAGTGAAAACTAAGTACATAGAACATGGAAACAAGACTTCCAAATAAACAGGAAACATTACGAGACGCAGACATGACATAAATTTAACCAGCACCACAGAGACATAAAGCATGACAGGTAGACATGAAGCTGGGAGATTTAGAACAGGGGAGAAGACACAAAAGAATCTACAAAGCAAAGGACTAACACAGCAATCTAGGCATTGTAGCTATTAAATCCCAGTTCTTTGCATTCTTTACGGCCAAAAAGACACGGCTCAGAAGTGGTCTTATTACTTTAAAAATGATCCTTATTTTACATATCCAGATATGGAGACCTGAACACAAAACACACAACCCAAGGTCTGAAGCACAAATGGAAGCCTAGGTATAAAGTAAACTAAACTGAAACTAGAGCACAAATAGAGAACAAATTACAATAAAACTCAAACACTGGGTCACACGACCCAGTACCATGACACAAACATCACCTACAGAAAACAAATCTGCTCTGGTGTGCAACTGCTCTGACGAAACACTCTTCAGCTGAGTTTGTTGCCGCTGATGTGACTAAACAGTGTGAACAGTGACACATGATGGCAGTGCTGCCATGAAATGTAACAGGACCACATGAGGACTGCAAAAGTAGCACGGAAGCAGCACAAGTCACAGCTCTTTGCCCTGCCCTGCTCTTTGTCTGAACTTCTTATTTCCTCTCTGCTGTGTGAAGTTTGATGAAGCATGAATCAGTCATAAATCTGCTGAAGACTTGTGGCTCAAACCACAGCCTGTGTTTCCTCTTCTCTATGTGGCTCAGCCAGAAATCATGAGTTCCTTCAATTTCAGTGCATAAAAAAAGTCATGAAGCAGAAGAGAAAGTTAGAAACTACATTTTTATGCACATGTCAGACCACTCAGAAGAACAAAGATCAATTTACATTCATCAGTTAACCCAATGAGCACATGTTTGATTCACAAACACTTAAAATGATACACTGATACAAGCTTTGCATGAAACTGTCATTAATAAGGTGTAAAAATAAAATTGCATTAAAGTTTGAATGAAACTGTTTCTATACTGTTTGTGTTTAAACATTTACACTGACAACAACAACAACTGTCACGGACCCAGCTCCAGGGACTCAGGGTCCGTGAGCAGTGTGGACTACTGTTATAATTATTGCTGTTGTTTTGTGATGTGTTGTGTGTGTTGTGTGCACTGCTGCTGTTCTTGTGATTTCCCCATCCTTGTATGTATAGGCAAGTGGGTGTGTCTGTGAGTGTGTGTAGCTGAGTCCTGGGTTTCAGGTAGGCCTGGTGGGCGTGTCCTGTCTAGAGGACAATTATTATTATTATTAACTTAAAGTTACAAAGTGCGTACCCAGAAAGAAAATTATAATATATTAAAAATCAAAAATAGTTAAAAACTTAAAAACAGATCTACAGAACATCAAAGTTCATTAAAATTATTTTCTTTTTTTTTTTTTTTTTTTTCCTTTTTTTTTTTTTTTTTTTATTCATATTTTAAATGGACAGAAACATTAACAAATATACAACAGGAATAATCATACTGTCAGTTCTCTGTCCGCTTCTTAACAACAACCAACAAATAAAGACTAACAATAACTAAAGACAAACAAACAAACAAAAAACAAAAACAAAACAATAACAAAAAACAAAAAACAAAAAACCAAAAAAACAAAACAAAAAAAGAACAAAAACAAAAAAACAAAAAAAAAAACTCCAGGAGAAACAAAAAGATAAACCGCCTCCTGGGAAACATCAACAAAAACAAAATCAATGGGGGCTAAACCCCCGGGTGCCAAAAAAAAAATAAGACATAACCTTGACCACTGATAACATTAGACAATTTCTTCCCTCTGCTGACTTTCAAAGTAAAAGAACAACAACCAGAATACCAACGACACATGAACCCCCCCCCAAAAAAAACACTTATCACAATATCTAAGAGACATTGTCGATATACAACAAAAAAGGACCCCAAACCTGCTCAAAAATATCTTCTCTCCCCTTAATTCTGTACATAACCCGTTCATATGATGCCATCTTAGACATTTGTTCAGTCCATTCCCTGAGAGAACAGGGGCTGGATGACTTCCAGTGCCTCAGTATTATCCTGCATCCTGTTATGAAAGCCAGACGCATCCACAGTCTCTGTTTTTTTGAAAGAATACTGTTGTCAGGTAACAGGCCCAGGACACATACAGCTGGAGACTTAGAGAGATTAAGTTTAAAAATATCATTCACCAAGTTAATGATCCCATCCCACAAATAATCATTTTTCCGACATGTGTACAACATATGAACTAGAGTCCCGGCTTCCTCCTGACATTTCCAACAGGTGTCATTATCCACAAGCTTCAGCCTGACTAATTTACTGGGAGTCCAGTAATTTCTGTGAAGCAACTTGTACTGGATAAGTTGAGACTGTGTTTCAGGTGAGCAAACATACCATGATGAAACCAGCTGCTTCCAAGTGTCCTCTAAAATCTGGATACCCAGATCCTTCTCCCAACACTGCCTCAATCCCCCCAAATTGGGAGAGTGCGCCTCTCTGAACATCCCATAGAATTTGGATGCCCTGATTCTATTAATGCCAGGAGCTGCAAACATCTCCTGAATACTAGATGGAGGGTCTGGGTTATTATTCAAAATGGTTTTAATACAGTGTCTTATTTGAAAAAACCTCCAAATTTCCCTTGGATCCAGATTAAATTCTCGTCTGATTTCTGCAAACGATTTCATGCCAGTCTGCCCAAATAAATCCCCCACCTGATTGATACCTGTCCTAGCCCAAGCCTCCCACCTGACTGGTTTCTTACCAATTAATATTTTCTTATTATGCCAGATAGAGGCTCTAGAGGTTAGATAAGGGCTAACATTGATATATTGGTGAGCTCTAGACCAGGTCTCTTGCATGAAAGCCAATACAGGATCTTTAAACGGTACTGGTCTTCCCTTCTGAGTGAGGAAGGCCTCTAAAGACGAAGGAGCCACAAGACTTTCCTCAATCGCAACCCATGAAGGCTTCTCCGTAAGGGAATTGTATATCTTAACTAACTGAGAGAGGGAGAAAGCATAGTGATACCAAACCATCTTGGACAATGCCAACCCGCCATTATCTTTTGGAGCATATAATTTGGACCGATTAAAAGATGGCTTTTTGCCTGCCCACACAAAACCCTCCACACATGTATTATAAAGCTTTAACAAATTATGTGGGACTGCTATCGGTAACATGTGAAGAAGGTACTGAAGTTTAGGGGCAATAATCATCTTCACCAAATTAATTCTGCCCAAAAGGGACAGATTTATTTTAGCCCAATTCTGCAACAACGGACGAATGTTTTCAATCACTGGGGAGATATTTACTTGCATTATGTTGTCTAAACCAGGGGTCAGTTTAATCCCCAAGTAAGTCAAACCCTCGGGCATCCACTTGAACTGCCATGAGCTCCTCGTAACTGGAGGACACAATTTAGAAATGGGCATAACTTCCGACTTAGACCAATTTATGGTGTAGCCAGAGATTACAGAAAAGGAATCAATAATTGAGGAAATTGCAGGAACGGCCTGTTCTGGGTTACTTGAGATCAGTAAAATGTCATCTGCATACAAAAAAATTTTATGTTCTTCTTGACCCATATCCACCCCTCTAATTTGCTTACATTCACGTAATGCAATAGCCAAAGGCTCCAAAAACAGGGCGAAAATGAGTGGTGATAAGGGTGAACCTTGTCTAGTACCCCGACTTAACGAAAAGGAGGGTGACATTATCCCATTGGTAGTAACTGTAGCCATTGGATCTGTGTATACCACCTGGATCCACTGCCTAAAAATGGGACCAAAACCAAATCTCTTCAACGTATAAAACAGAAAGGGGTACTCAACTTTATCGAAGGCCTTCTCTGCGTCTAAGGAAAATGCGACGACAGGGTCTAAATTAGTCCTGCTCTTCCAGAATATGTGCAATAACCTACGTAAATTATCTGCAGAACTTCTATTTTTCACAAAACCGACCTGATCCCTATGAACCAAACAAGGAAGAACTTTCTCAAGCCTAAAAGCTAATATCTTGGAAATAATCTTTTCGTCCACATTAATTAATGAAATTGGGCGGTAATTCCCACAATACTGTGGGTCTTTCCCTTTTTTATGTAATAACGTGATCACTGCCGATCGCATACTAAATGGTAGTCTCCCTCTTTGAAATGCATCTTGATATACCGACAGTAGTCTTGGAGCTAATTCACCCACAAACACCTTATAAAAATCTGATGGAAATCCATCATTGCCTGGAGATTTGCCCAAACTAAGACTGCCAATTGCCTGCTTAACTTCAATTAGTGTAATCTTACCTTCTAATACAGTTCTTTGGTCTTCAGACAGGCTGGGAATTTTAATAGAAGAAAAGAAATCTGACAGCCTCTGTTCCTCCACCAATCCATTGGAGGTGTAAAGCTCCTGATAAAATTTAGTAAAGGCGTCATTAATTTCTTTTTTACTGGTGGTCAACTTATTATTATTACTAGGAACAAAAATAGATGGTATAAGGTTGCTAGATTTTATCTGCTTAACCCTGTGTGCCAACATTTTACCTGTTCTTTCCCCTTGTTCAAAATACTTTTGATTTAAACAAAACATTGCATATTCCGCTTTTTTCTCCAGAATATTATTCATCTCAAATTTAAATTTAATTAATTTATTCCATAGTTCCCTCTCTGGGTGCAGCGTGTGTTGTTTTTCAAGCTCCTTGATGTCCTGTTCCAGCTTCATCAGCTTGTCCCTCTCAGCTTTTTTAATCAAGGAGCAATATTGGATAAGGCGCCCCCTCAAGTAGGCCTTAAAAGCATCCCAGGTCATTCCAACATCGTCAATAGAGCCCTCATTGTGCAACCAAAACTCCTTTATCATTTCCCTTATACATTCACAGTGACCTTTATTCTTCAATAATGAGTTATTCAGACGCCACCTAGGTGACGGTTTAATATTATCATTACCAGAAAGAACAAGGTCAATGGGAGCATGATCCGTTATAGCAATATTACCAATAGAGGACCCAATAGTTTGACTCACCAGAGAGCGAGACACCAAGAAATAGTCTATCCTGGAGTAGGTTGAGTGAGGATGCGAAAAAAAAGTATAGTCTCTTTCTTGAGGATGAAGAAGTCTCCATATATCTACCAGGCTCAGTTCCTCTGACATCACGTCCACCGCCGCATTTACTGGGTCCTTATTTAATCCAGTACGGGAGGATTTGTCCAACAATACATCCCTGACCCGGTTAAAATCTCCCCCAATTACAATATTTGTATTACCTATAGTCCGCACAATGTTACAGACTTCATGAAAAAACTGTGGCTGAGGAGAATTGGGAGCATATATGCTGACTAATGTCATTTTCCGCCCCTGTAAACATGCATCCAAAACCACCCATCTACCCTCCTGATCTGTATAATGCTTAAAAACCTGAAAATCCAGGTTTCTTCTGATCAATATGACCACCCCTCTTTTTCTAGCAGAAAATGCACTAAAATAAACTTGAGCCACCCAATCTCTTTTAAGTTTTAATGATTCCGCCTCATCGAGATGGGTCTCCTGAATCAGGGCTATGTCTGTCTTTTTCTGCTTCAGGTATGTAAGGATTTTCTTCCTTTTAATAACATTATGACAACCTGCTATATTCCACGACACTATTTTACATAACTCCATAACACCACACGAGCCAAGTTATTGTACAGATTTATCCAGAAGAAAATCCCATATACCCATATAACAAATCTTAAAGCCAGTTACATGAAACAACCCAGTGGTCCAAAGAATAGGTCTATACAGTACAATTGGCACCATAACATCAAAAAGAACAACAAAACAAAACCCAATTAAGAAAAAAGAAGAAAAAAAAAAAGAAAAAAAAGAAGAAAGAGAGAGAGAAAAAAAAACCCAAAATCGTTGGACCGTAGCACTCAAAATTCCCATAATGGCGTCCCCCCTCACGCTCCCCCCTCCCCCAGGGTCGGAAGGTGTAACGAAACCCCGATCCAGGAATAAACCACAGAAATAAACTGACCCTTAACTTAGAAATCCTCTTAGTCTACATCACCCGGAATGTTAGCCGAATCCAGGCCGCTCAGAAAGTGCTTAGCCTCTGCTGGGTTGGAAAACTGATGAAGCTGGTTATCCACTGTAAAAGTCATAACAGCCGGGAAGCGAAGGGAATAGACAATATTGCGCTGTTGCAGCAGACGACGTACCTCGTCAAACTTTCGGCGTTTTTCTTGTACCTCCTGCGCATAATCCTGGAAAAAACGGACTCTCATGCCTTTCCAAATGATCTGCTTCTTTTTTCTGGCGGCCGCCAGTACGGACATCTTAGCTTTATCCCGTAGGAAGCGAACTATGATGTGTCTCGGTCTGGAATCCGCAGCTGGCATCGGAGGTGCTGGCCCCACCCGATGAATTCTGTCTATTTCGTAGTAATCTCCCATCTCAATGTCCAGAGCCTCAGACAACAGATTCTTCGCACAGTCCTCCAGATTACGGCCTTCGGTTCCTTCTCGAATACCCGATATTCTAATATTCTGGCGCCGTGAGAAACCCTCGAGCGCCGTTACTTTTTCCTGCAGCCGCTGGTTCTGTATCTTCAAGTTCTTACTTATTGAGCTAGCTTTAGCCTCTCCGTCCTCCAACCGAGAGATTCTTGTCTCTGTTTCGTCCACCCTCACACCTAGGCTATTCACAGCTTCCTTGAGAGACTCAATTCCACCTTTCACCGCCGTCATGTCTTGCGCTACCTGCTCAAGCAGAGATCTTATAGAAGTCAGCTCGGCCGCCACACCATCTTGGGAGGAGCACCTAGCATCCGCACCATCAGGTGCCTCCGCCATAGTAGTTAGCGAAGTAGCCTGAGTGTTGTGTGTTTTCCCTCGCGGCATAGTCGGGTCGTTACGTGTAAAGTAATGACTCTTCTGACTCCTTCCACAGAATTTGCCAGGGCAGACCCAAAGTAAGACAAATGACCGGCTCTAACTTATTTTTAACAAAATTTAGAGGGAGTGGAGAGCGCAACTCCAACCTATGCTGCCATCTTGGGCGGGCGTACCACGTGTCTCCAAAAAATTATTTTCTAATGGGAGAGAAACAAGCGAAACACAGAGAGCGATTCTTTCTGAAGACAATATAAACTCAGGCTGTCAGGATCATTGCTTTGAATTCAAAATCTTCTCCTTTTCACTCAAAGTGACTTCAAGTTTTTAAGAGACTTAAAAGAGAAAAACAGCTAAAGAGCTGCTGTTAAGATTTTAGAGCTGTGGCTGAATTTGGATTGACATCATTGTAGTCAGAGCTCTCCTCTGGGTCACCACGTTGCCCTGTTGAGGTGATCAAATGAAAGCATTTCAAAACAAACTCCCTCTGTTTTGTCCACAAATGCATTTATTATCAGTGAGAATAATTACCAATGTATATTTTGCATTTCAAATCTCACATTTTGTGCACTCACTTGTCTTGTTAATGACTTTGAGCTGAATCACAGATGTGACATTGGTGTAATCACCTTCTGCTGGACCTGAAATAATAATCTGATTGACTTTCATGTTAAACACAGTTATTGTATAATCATCCAGCTTCCACAAGCTCTATATTAATGAAAGTGTAAACTTTACCATTTTCAGTGTTTTCACATCTTCTGACTGTCTCATAGACACAACGATCACCTGCAGGTCAGAGAAAATCAGTCACCTCATGTCTGTAATACTAATTTAAACACAAATATTCTTGCAAATAACATTTATATTAAAAGCTGCAGCAGATGTAATAAGTACAGTCTTGTTGCAAACAGCATCAGAATATTTAAAACTACATGAAAAACTAACCATGAATAAGAGAGGAGTACACTTGCTGCTGATCTTCATCCTCATTGAGTGTCTGCTCATTAGCAGCACCTTTATTAAAAATGTTTGATGTTTGTTTTCATGTGGTCATGTCTTTCAGATTAGTGTAACCCATTTCCACTTTATTTGTAATCTCTCTGTTCAAAATAAATAAACAGAACAAAAGTTCTCACCTTTGGACTGTCTGTAGTGAAACAAGAGGAGTGCAAGGAAAATAAATATGAATCCAATAATTAGTCTAAAGATCATCAGAACAGGAAAGGAAGAGCTCTCAGGTGTGGACACAGCTACTGTAAAGAAGAAAGTCTAATTTTTAATAAATTATTTAGCCCAGTAAAATAAGATGAAATGGCAAAGTACTTCAAAATAAAAGCTAAATCCATCGCATGTTTTGATCCTGCTCACCTTTAACTGACATCCAGCTCTGTGCTGACTCTCTTCCTGAGTACTGACACTTGTAGAAACCTTCATCAGACTTTGACACTGCAGAGATCTTCAGCTCCCCTCGGGGATCATTTTGAATAAGTTTGTCATTGTGATAGAAAAACACATTGGAAAGTATTTTTTGTGTTCTCAAACTGCAGCTCAGACTAACAGAAGCTCCCTCAGTCACAGGATGAACAGGACTCACCAGGATAGGACCATTACCATCATCTGTGACACAATCACACACAATTGTTTCAGTCACATCAGCTGGTGCACACTTTTAGAAAAAGCTGACAAACAATAATAAGAACAGATTGTACAGATGCTTTTTATCATGAAGATCTGATCTTGTGTATTTAAAAACTGCTGTATGTGTTTTATGTTTCCCACATGAAATTACTTCACATACAGCAAAACTGGGATAAATGTTCATGTGATATTTAAATCATTCAAATCCAAGAAGTAAATGTATAATAACATACTCTGTACAGTGATGTTGACTGCACTGCTGAACTCTCCTGATCCAGACTCACACCAGTACACTGCAGTATCTGACTTTGATGTGTTGATGTTACATGTGGATCCAGTCATTCTCCTACAGTCAGAGTACAGTCGGCCGTCCTCAGAGAACTTCCTCACTCTCCACTCAGTGAAGTTTCCCTCACAGGTCAGTGAGACAGAGTCAGAGGTGAAGTGTTGCACTCTGTCAGGACTCACTGTGAGAGACGTTGCTGAATGAACATCTGGAAACAACATGCAGTGAAGAGACAAAGATCACAGATGTTAGGATTCAAAATATCACAGTGGAAATATACGTTTGACTTTTGTGTGGTTCACAGGAGTCCTGCTAGTTATGCAGCCAGATTTACAGACTTTCAAATCATCAACATGAAGATTAAAATTCCTCAAACTGACCTGCAGACCAGACAAACTTTGGTTGACTGTGATCAGTGTGATACTCTGGGTCTCCTCTTCCAGCTCTGCACACATATCCTGCTGTGTGTGTCTGTCCATGAATGATGTAGGAGTCCTGTGCAGTCCCACTGCCATCAGGTAGCAGCTCATAACTGGAGGATTTCTCTGATAGATCAGGAACAGCTTTATACCAGTAGAAGCTCCATCCTGCAGACGGATGTTCAACCTCACAGTTCAGAGTTACTGAGGCTCCAGGACTCAGCCATGATGGAGACACAGTGAGGACAGGACGGGGTTTATCTGTTCAACAAAGATTTTCTCTCAATGTTTCGTCTCTTAACTCTGAATTCAATGTCACTAAAATGTTGACTCTCAAATATTTATGATGAACTTTAAGAGTGAGACTATCTAAACATGTCAAATATCTCAACATGTACTAATAAAAACACATTTTTACAAACTGTTTCTATTTCCAGCTTAAATGAACTATGACTCTACTTACTGTCAGAAACTGTCAGTGTGACTGAATCACTCCACTCTGTTGTTTTATGCTGTGAACTTTTCATTCTGCCCTTACAGCGATAGTTTCCACTGTTGGATGATGAAGCAGATCTAATCCTGTATTCATTTTGATTTGGAGCTTTTATCCTGCTGTTTGTTTCCCACTCATAATCCCACTCAGTGTCTCCTCCATGGATCTCACATCTGACAGTGATCGTCTCTCCTCTGTATATTTGAGTCCAGGATGGCTGCAGGGTCACATTGGGCTTATTGGGAACTGTTCACAGAAACATATCCAGTTAGAAACAAATAGAAACATAAAATTTCTGCTGTTTAAATGAGAGTAAAGTGAGTTATTGATGTTCTACACTGTGGGCCATTTATATGGATACACCGTAATAACATGGGAATGGTTGGTGATATTAAAGTCCTGTTTGTGGCACATTAGTTTATGTGAGGGGCAAACTCCTCAAGATGGGTGGTGACCATGGTGGCCATTTAGAAGTCGGCCATCTTGGATACAACTTTTGTTTTTTTCAATAGGAAGAGGGCCATGTGACACATCAAACTTATTGGTAATGTCACAAGAAAAACAATGGTGTGCTTAGTTTCAACGTAACTTTATTCTTTCATGAGTTATTTACAAGTTTCTGGCCACTTATAAAATGTGTTCAATGTGCTGCCCATTGTGTTGGATTGTCAATGCAACCCTCTTCTCCCACTCTTCACACACTGGTAGCAACACCGCAGGAGAAATGCCAGCACAGGCATCCAGTATCCGTAGTTTCAGGTGCTGCACATCTCGTATCTTCACACCATAGACAATTGCCTTCAGATGACCCCAAAGATAAAAGTCTAAGGGGGTCAGATCGGGAGACCTTGGGGACATTCAACTGGCCCACGACGACCAATCCACTTTCCAGGAAACTGTTCATCTAGGAATGCTCTGTTGGGATTTAGAGATTCTTTTATTGCTGCCATATACTCTGCCTTATGATAAATGCATTAATAACATGTTCTACAGTATTATTTTATCAGTAATATTGTTTACAGGGTTCATATTGCATTGAATATGTTTGTCATCACATTCATTCTATTCACAGGTTGAGTTCATTCTATACACAATGCATAACTGTGCTTGTTTAGAGTTGATGTTCTATCCAAGAGGGTTTTAAGCTTCACTGGTGAGAGTGTCCAGGTGATACATGTTGAGGGAAGATGAGAACATAGCAGGTTAATTGCATGCATGCTTACAATACACATAAATCTAGTAGCAGGCCTGAGCGAAGGCCCAAGTGTCTTCTGCTTCTTATTTGAGACCTGCGCCAATTCAGTCTACTTAGTGATTGAGGACGAGGGTCAATTATTAGCCCTTAGAGGCCCTGAAGCTTGAAGTTATTACCTTAAAAGGAAGGTGTTATCAAAGAGAGAAGTTATATGTCCGTTTATAGTTATTAGAGATGTACAAGATGTACCCTTGTCTGTAAACAATGACTGGACATAATGTATTTTTGACCTGTATTGACGTGTATGTGGGGGTGTGATCCTCTATGCTATAAAACCAGAACTCAGTGTATTTTTGTCAGAGCAAAACAGGCCATATGCTGATGGTTGTTCTCCGTTGTCAATAAACTCATCGTTTGATTGTACTTTTCTGGGCCTCCGTCGTTTGTTGTCTGGTCTACAGTTGATCGATCTCGCTTCATTTGGTGGAGGATGCGGGCAACTAAAGATCAGCAGTAAGAGGTACAGGTGTTTGTTGTCGGCGGAGGTCGAGGCCAGATCAGGTGATCGAACGGCAGACGTCACGGTGATGGCTTGACTATTGGGCCCGCAAAAAGGTAAGGCACAAACCTCTTAAACTGAAATTGTGCTGTAGTGGATTATAATTCTAGAATATGTAGTCAAGTGGTCATCCGTTGATCTCTGTTTTGAGTTTTGTTTGAAACGAAAACCTTTGTTGCAACAAAAGTGAAACTTAAGAGTTGTGTTGTGTTCACGGTCGCTCGGAAAAAGCAGTACTGAGCTAAAAGTAACTAGAGATGTTGTTTTAAGGAAATAGAGAGATTGAGCTGTGATTAAGGAATAAAGAGATTATAAGTGTTTAAAAGTCAAGGAGTTGAAGAACTCCCTCCCTGGGAAAGACGTTTCCTAGGATTATACTAGGGGAGGGGCCCCGCTGAGAGTTGTGGCCTCAGATATAGCCCTGGTGATCGCAGAGGATCATTGTTAGGGAGACACTTAATTGTGAGAAAAAGAGTAAAATACCGGACGCAAGAGTCCGAGGAAGTTGATATATGATTTAAGAGAAACTCAGGTCAGCCGTAAGCTTGAGGTTTTGCAGTAAAGCCAGCCGAGCAGTAAAGTGAAACTAAGGTCTGTTGTGTTGAAGTAACTCTGAGAATAAATACTGTGAGCTATGAGAGACGATTAAAAAGTATTACCTATGCATTTGTGGACCCGCCGTGGTCAGTGAAAATTTGTGGACCCGCCGTGGGCCGAGAAAAGCTGTGTTTTTGTTGATATTCCTGGAGAATTTGCAGACCTGTTGACGTCTCTTAAAGACGAGCAGCGGTGTGTATATCCGGGTTGTAGGGACCCACTCATACAGCTGGAAACCGTGACGTAAGAAACTCTCTGCAATGATTTAAGTGCCAGCCGGCTGCAGGCTGTGTGTGAGAGGGGCTGTAAAAGTCTCTTTTTCCGTTCTTTTTTGCTGGGGAAAAGTGCGCAGTTAAAATTTGGGTGCGGTCACTTCCCCTTTTAATTTTAACAAAGAATAGATACATTGATTAAATGAGGGGTAGATAAAAAGGCATGCTCATTGTGCCGTTGTTTCATTATAGGTGCTTGGAAATAGACAGTGAGAGGCCCACGGGGATCCCATTAAGGCTGCTGAAGCTTTTTTCCTGTTTTGTGAGCGTGCCTTTGGTGATTTTGAAATACAGTATCACTGGACAGGGTGATTCTAATATAAGAGTTGTTTTAATCCAACCAGAAACAGAGTAAGAATAAAGCTGTGAGCCTCCTCCTGAGTGGAGAGAATTTGCAGAATTTTTGAGTATCTCTTGTTAAAGAAAAGGGAAAAGAGATTCTGTGTACGGCAGACCGTGAAGTTTCTAGATTAAATCAGAGAGAACTAATGTGGCCGAAGGTTGGATCTGATATGAGGTGAACAGAGGACCGGTCTAAAAGATTAAAAGGTACGCACAAACCTGTTCAATAAGCAAATTTGTGCAAATTGACTGAATTCTAAATTATCTGTTCGCTGAGTAGATGATCTTAACTACTAAATTGGCGCAGTAGGGGTAAAACTGAATTCTCGAGAATAAAGTAAAACATCGAAGTAATGAATGAGTAACTTTGAAGTAATGAGAAGCTTTGAAGCAAGGATAATGAAACTTTGAGAAACAGACAGTACTGAGTTAAAAGGTTATATGGTATTTCATGGTAAAAGAGAAAAAGAGACCAATGCATGTTTAAGAATAGAAGAATATAAGAGTTATTGGTCAGCTTATGGTTTAATAAGTGTCAAACTCCTGTACCTCTTTGAGACTTCAAAGAGGAGCTCCGGCGTGGGCATATGTCAGGTGGTGTTGCCGAGAGTTGTGGGCTCGGTGAAT
Organism: Oreochromis niloticus; assembly: GCF_001858045.2. Taxonomy (NCBI): domain Eukaryota; kingdom Metazoa; phylum Chordata; class Actinopteri; order Cichliformes; family Cichlidae; genus Oreochromis; species Oreochromis niloticus. The sequence continues at coordinate 210,632 of NW_020327153.1, forward strand.
AGCTAATGATCAAGAGGATCATTTTGGGAGACGCTTATTTGTAAGTAAAAGGATTAAGTTCGGACGAGGAAGTCCGACAGAAACACCTGGTGCTGTCAGGATGTTTAAGTGACACAGAAGTTCAGAAAATCGAGTCAGAAATGGTTTTGTGGCTCTTGGTAAACTGATTTTGAAGGAAAATCAGTGTTTATTGTGCTGAAGTAACAGATCCGGCGCGGTCTGACGGGAAGAATCAGCTGCACAATTCTGAGTGTGCAGTGTTGTTGATATTAACAGATCCGGCGTGGTCTGAGGAAAAGAAATAAATCGGTTAATGGCTGATATATTTATATGAATTTTGGTGGATCTGCTGAGGTCCAGAAAATAATCAATGCGGACTGTGTTTGTTCGAACGTTGATAAATGATCCAGGAAGAATTGCCCTGGGTCTGTGTCTGTGTGTGTGTGTTGTTCAGTGACAGCATGCACAGTTTAAAATTGGGCGCTGTTCCTTCCTCTTTTTGGTTTCAAAACACAAAGGCTGTTGGATGAAGAATTACTGTGTGAGGAACGGCTTCACTTTTGATTAGGGAAATAATATGCTTACTTTTGGGTTTATGAAGATCTCGTAACAATCTGGGGGAGATGCCGGGGTAAAAAGAGTGAGCTCGGACGAAGGGGTCCGAGAAAAGAACACCGTGAGTTGAGGTGTTTTAAATGACTCAGGATTTCAGAGAATCGAGTCAGCTGTGATCTTGAGTTTAAGGGTAAGTTGATTTTAAAGGAAAATCAATGTTTACCATGTTGAAGTAATTCTGATGATATTACTAGATGTGTTGTGATACAAGTAAAGAATAAGTTGTGTAAAGGTGAACACACGATTGTGTTGAGATGTATGGATCGGCTGCGGTCCACCTGATAAGTTAATACTGGGTAAACTGAGACAATAAACTGTTTTTAAATCTTCACTGGTTGCAGTGAGATACGTGTGCTGAAGATTACTGGACCCGGCGAGGTCCATATGATGAAGTTCTTGGGCAGATAAATGACAGAAACAGTTTCTGAATTTTGAGGAGAATTCTGAAGCACTGAGGTTGAATTTTCTCTGTGCTTGGTGCGCTGTGTGGGCTTATATCAGAGTTATAAGTCCAAAGGTTATGACCTGGAGGTCATTCATGGTGTTTAAAGAAGAACAGGAATTAGAAAAGGATATTTCATGTCATATTTTGTGTAAATTGAGGAAAACTCACCACATGTGTTCACCTTTTTCATTTAAAGGGACACAGACATTAACACACACACACACACAGTACTTGGGTGTGAGTTACTTCCTCTTTTAATTTTAAACTGCAACACATGTGTGCATTGAACTAGAATTTCATTTGGGCTAGTTAAAAATAAAGATGATCTTAGTCAGTCCCATAGGTGGGAAATTTGTTTTGTTAAAGCAAAAGTGCAAAGTTATGCAGCAAAAATTAGAAAACACTGGAATGCAATAAAATAAAGTAGAAATAGAATAATATATACAATAGAATAAAATAGAATACCAATACTATATACAGCTGAGTAAGAAAATACAAAATACAACTTTGTCAAAGAAAGAAGTGCACATATAGCAGTCTTAGTCTTAGTATGAGGGTTCTTGTAAAGTAAAAGATTATGCTCAAAGTTTTATGCCCTGGAGGCCAAGAGTCGTGTGTAGAGAAGAACATGACTTGGAAACGGACATTAAAGGTCACATTTTGTCTAAGATGGGGAGAATTGTCCCATATGTGTTTATTTCTCTTCTTTTTAAAGGACAGACGCACTGAGTGTTGTCTACTTGCTCTTTTTGATTCTAAGCAAGCATGTTTGATAAAATACTCTTAGGAAAGCGTATTTTGAGTGCTTCTAAGTGTGTGAATGTTGTGAGTACTTGATTTGAATGATTCTGTGTGATTTGTACAAAATAATAAATAAGTAATAATAACTCATAGGGAGTGCGTGAATAGAGGAGGCCTGAGAGAGTGTGTGTGCGTCAAACAGGAAGTCTGATTATAGCTGGGGAGAGACGTTGCAGCATGAAAACAGAGCAATTAGAGACTGAATGTCTTAAGAAAAAGTAATAAAATATATTATTTACATGTTTTAGAAAAAGAAAGACTGAGAAAATAAATACATGAACTAACATTTACATTAATGAATTGAAAACACATGTACACAAATTGTTACAGGTGAAATGTTGGGAATAATCAAGAAGTGAGATAGCTTAATATACTGATGGAATGAAGAAAGCAGGTTACACTCCTTTGATTTCCAGAGTCAGTGTGTCCCCTCCCCTCATAGCACCCGTGCCCAGTTGGCCCCGTATCAGGCGAAGCATGGAAGGCTGGACAGCCCATGACGGGTAAGATCCCACCTCGAAACCCTGGGACAACCTAAGGCAAGGCGCAGTCACGATTGCTTGAACCTAGGTCCCTAAGTGAGCTTGGACTCACTGGAGGAGACGGGACTTGAAGGGTAAAGCCGCTGGGGCAGAGGGGGAAATGTCATTAACAATGACGAGTGATGAGCCAAAGAGGGGAGACACTCACTGTCTTTCAGGGTGAATTGTTCCCTGAACCTGAAAATCAAGCTCTAACTTCTGGCTGAGGACAAGGAATGTTGTTATTTAAGGAGGGAGATCAAATTTGGGAAAGAGAAAAACTGACTGTTTAAGTGGAACCTTGTGAGGGAGTCTGAAAAAACCACGAAAAGAAACATATACATAATCACACACACAAATAGAAAATGCGTTAACCTTAGAATACAAAAGAGCTCATGAACATCAGATAGCAGGTTTAGCATAGGAGTCTGTTCATCATGTTGTCCAACTCGCTTAGTGCGTAGTAAGTTTTCAGAAGAGAAAATTTAGAATTTAGTGATGATGGTGTGCAAGTTGTGTGGTGTTTAACGAGATTTTCTGTGTTTTGAGCAGGTGAGGTGATGTTAGTTGACCTGAGAGTGTTAGGACCCTGAAGAACTTGTGGCAAAATGTTCTGTGTTTAAGATTGTTGAGGTTGTTGTTGTAGTGATGGGTTACTTCTATCGGTTAGATTTGTGTTGTTTTCTCATTTTAATAGAGGGAGTTTTATCAAACATGCACATGTCTAAGGGGGTCCATCATTTTTGTAACAGTGCACTTAGAAAAAACCTGTCAGGTGATTTTGTTTTGTGTTTGGATGAGCCAATAATCAGCTCTCTTTTTCTCATTTTTGTTCTAAGCAGGCCTGCAAAAGAGTGGATAACAGCGCTGAAAATTCTCGGTGACCTTTTCCAGATTACAATGGGCAGAGGAGAAGGCTAAGTCTCTGTCTAAAAGGATGGCCGCGAGCCAATCCAGTCTAAAAGCAGAAAGAACTATTTTCCTAAAAACAAAGTAAAACAAATAAATGAGTTGATGTTGCTGAGAGTGAAGACTGAATATTTGCGAGATAGTCTCCACTGTCAGCAATACCTGATGTTAATGCATGTGAGTGAATGTGTGTAAATGGATGGTGACTGGACGGACGAGGCAGACCATAGGTTGGACCGACTGGACACTGAGATAAAGACTGGACTAAGGTTGGACACATGACTGATAACTGTTCTGGTTTAAGTTTCCTTTCTTATAATACAGGTTGGATCATAAGTGAGGAAAAACTGAGTATGAAATGTGAAGTTGAGGTTAACATACAGGTTTTTGTTTCTAGGAAGTTCCAAGGATGCAGGCTGTGGATGGAGCCAAGAAAAGATTGGACATAATGATTAATTTGATTTCATTCCTTAAACACAGGTTTGAAGGGCCGGAGCATGAATATTTAATATGATATGACTAACCTTTTTCTTTTAATTTCCTAAGCTCGAGTGAAGGATTTTGAGTTTGTAACACATAAGATGTGTCACAAAAGGGGGGAGTTACAGGATTTAAGGTTTAATTTGAAATGGGTTTTAGGATCGTTTTATGACGTTTGGGGTTTTTGATAATTTAGATATAGAAATTGTTTTGTGGTTCTTTTTGATCTGTTTCTATGCTCAGATGGTGATGGTTTATATCTTACCCTGGGTGTGTTTAACAAGGCTAACAGTGTTGCTCACACATATGAAGGGCATGGAGATTAAGTAAAGTTAATATGAAGAACAGAGCCCAGAACATGATATGGTGAAACAACTTTGAATGATTAAAGGAACCTTAGATGAACACAGTAGATTAGTGAGGTGTAGCAGAGAGAGGCTGTTTGTTTTCTATCCTTTACAGGAGAAGAGTTCAGGACCACAGCGACCACAGGGGTGGCAAGAATCCTGGAAGCCTGAGATCGAACGGAACCAACCAGAGAAAGGAGAGAAACAGAGCACAAATACACCTAGTTGTTTATATTACAAAGAAGATCAAAAGCTGGTTAGACATAGGTTATAATGGAAGCATAAAAGGGATGAGAGGAACTTTACATAACATAGAAATCCTGCAACAATTCGTAAATTGCCCAAACACAGTGTTCAGACCGGATATGCGCTACCCGTTAAAGGGGGCGAAGAAATCAGGCCTAAGTTTGAAAAATGAAATGGGTTAACTCGATAGAGGAGGTTTCCAAAGGTCGAGAAAATAATGTAGGACCTTTTACCAGGAGAAAGCTAATTGTATCTTTTACACTTTACAGTGTGCACTGAGGGAAGTCAGGAATAGTTTAAATTAGGATTAAAAAATTAAACTAGGTGAAAAGGGGGTGTAGCAAGTAGATTTAGGGCAGCTCACAGCCTGGCGTAAACGCAAGGTGCTGTCACACAGCTTAAGTTATTTGTTTGATTTATTTTAAACATTGAAAACATCGTTGAGGAGACAGATAGGGTTTGGGAATTGAAAGGTTTTGTTTGTTTAGCATAATTTCTTTGGTTATATTTTAGCTTTAACAGGGAACATGCCTCTCTGGAGCTTCTCTCCTGATGCTACCCTGCCAAACACCCTTATCCATAGAGACAGCTCCCAAACAGACAGCAACAAACCAAATCTAGCAATAAAACAACTTAAACATCAATAGTAACAAAGCAAGAACAATACAGAATCCACATTTAACCGAAGAATAAAACAGTGAAATGTGGATTATTAAATATTAGGTCTCTCTCTTCAAAGCCTCTGTTAGCTCACGCCGAGCGGTCGCAGCAGATGGCTGCCCGTACCTGAGCGTGGTTCTGCTGGAGGTTTCTTCCTGTTAAAAGGGAGTTTTTCCTTCCCACTGTTGCCAAAGTGCTTGCTCATAGGGCGTCACAAGATTGTTGGGTTTTTCTCTGTATCTATGAAGCGCCTGGAGGCAATTTTTGTTGTGATTTAGCGCTATATAAATAAAATTCAATTGAATTGTATTGAAGTAAACTTAATGTGATAAATTAGGAATTAGTTCATTTCTCAAGTGAAAAATGAAAAAGGGGGACTGGTGTTAGGAATAAAAGAAATATTTTTAATGTGTATCTGCTCATTATCCTGTTTTATGTACTTTAATAATGAAGGCTTGTAGAGCAAGGCCACCTTTGACTTACAAACAAGTGCTCAGCCAGATTGAAAAACAGGAAGTTTTAGTGCACAAGGCATATTAATAGATATAGACACAAAAAAGAGGAACTCCCCATATAAACAACGTTCAAGCCTGTATGACGTGTAAAGTACCGAAATAACACCATATAGGTCACAGCTGATGATTCTAATGTTAGAGAGCTCTTGCAACTGGCGTTTGAGCTCTGCAGAGGTCTCTCACCCCCGGAAGATGATTGAATAAAGAAAGACAGGTACTTATGTATGTCAGCATAAGGTGGAGTCCAACAGAAGCAAGGCACCCTACATGCGCACAGCATGCAGCAGGGGTTGCCAAAATAATATAGAAAACAGCACATGCAGTGAGAGAACACCCACTAAAAGTTCTGACTACACATAGTGTGGTGGCATATGTGAACTCGCAGGCGTTCAACTATGACATCATTAGCACAACAGAGACTGAGTAAAGTTTTAGATGCTCCAAATCTGACATTTACACATGAAGGAATCAATATGGCAGATTTAATGGGATCAGGAGAACCTCATGATTGTACTAAGAAAGCAGAAGTTGAAGGGAAAGTCAGGGAAGATTTAAAAGCAGAACCTATCCCTGGAGCTGAGGATTGGTTCAGAGATGGCTGCTGTCATCGTGATGAAGAAGGATCGAAAGCAGGCTATGCTATAGTCTGCAAACAAGGAACTGAATTTGAGCCCACGAGGAGCTCCAGCAGTGAAAGGAGCCACGCTGGACGGGTCCTTATGAGGTCGTTGCCAGAACAACTACAGCAGTTCAACTGAAAGGGAAAGGCGATACCTGGTATCATTGGTCGCAGTGTGCGCCAGCACATGAGAGCTTGCCAGAGGAAAACTCGTCTTTAACTAACACAGGTGTCAACGATAACGAGCAGAGGCAAAATAAATCCTCTCACCTGTGCAACGGGCCAACCAGTAGTCTACCTGGGAGGCCGAAGAGAGAAGAGGAGCAGCGCAGAAGGTCGCCACGCCAGCAGAAAGGAGCGGTGACAAGTTGAGGACTCCACAAAAGCAGGGGAGTTTCATTCCAGGATATAAAGTTTATATAACATGATGCAAACACACGAATCAGAGACACATAATGAGAAAACTGATTAGAATGTTCCTTACAACTACATGTTTATTGTATGCAATGATATTAACTATGGCTGTGTTGTTTATTGTCTATATTTTGCAGGGCACTCTGGACCACTTGTCTGAACACGGAGGCCAGTCCAGCACAGCACTTCCTGAGACTGTAGTTGCTAAAACAGGATCGGTAAAAAGACAAAAGCGCGAGGTGTCAGGTAAAGGTGATGAGTGTCTCAGCAGGAATAAGGGCATAGGGTTGAATTATGGTAAAGGGTCTACCCGCTCATTCACATTTGATTTGTGTGACGTTATTAAGTGTACAGGAGCTAGTAGTAGCTGGAGAGCGTATGATGTATGGGTCTGCAATCACCCCATGATATGCTTAGGGCAAATTTAGTTGATGCAAAGTCTAAGCCGCTCGCAGAAAGCTTAATCACCATTCTGACTGATCAGATGGTAACTTCGAGAACAGTAGCTCAAAAGGAACAGGAACCAAAAGAGAGATTACTTCTGACGACAGATTACTCCAGACTGAAGCCTAAGGATTTGATAAAGCGTGCCACCGGTTTCAAGGACAGTAACCTCTGGCTTGATTGGGTGGCTCAAAATGCTAGAGAACAACATGTATCTGACTGTGTTGCCTGTGCTTCAGTTAGGCAGGTAAAGGCTATTCCACAACACAACACACGTACCTTAGCCGCCAGAGGTAAGAGACATATTTTGGCCGAAAGAGGGACCCAGGGTACACATGCATATGACCCTAGGTTAAACTCTCCAACCTAGACTCTATTGGAGTGCCCAGGAGAGTTCCAGATGAGTACAAGCTGGTAAATCTGATAGTGGTAGAATTTGAAAGTAACTATGTTCATTGGAATCTGCTGAGACTCTCTAACCAAACCAGGGACGCCATGATGGGGTTCGCAGAACAATTGGGTCCGAGTTCACTGACGGGAGAGCAAAATCGAATTGTCTAAAACTATGCATGAACACTCAGGTATCGAAAATCTGCTGGCGTCCTGGATGACATCTGTGTTTGGACAATGGAAAGGTGTGGCTATGTCAGTGATGTTTTCTTTGACTGTACTTTTGGGAATACTGGTCATCGCTAGTTGTTGTATCATTCCTTGTGTCAGAGGATTGTTGGTAAAAGTAATGGCGAGGGTTCCTAACCCTGGCTGGGTTGAGGGCATCTACCAGATGAACTTAGAACACATAGAGTGGGCCAGGGAGTGATACAACATGAGGTATGGTGACATTCCTTGATGGAATGTCAAAAGAGGGAATGTTGGGATTTAGAGATTCTTTTATTGCTGCCATATACTCTGCCTTATGATAAATGCATTAATAACATGTTCTACAGTATTATTTTATCAGTAATATTGTTTACAGGGTTCATATTGCATTGAATATGTTTGTCATCACATTCATTCTATTCACAGGTTGAGTTCATTCTATACACAATGCATAACTGTGCTTGTTTAGAGTTGATGTTCTATCCAAGAGGGTTTTAAGCTTCACTGGTGAGAGTGTCCAGGTGATACATGTTGCGGGAAGATGAGAACATAGCAGGTTAATTGCATGCATGCTTACAATACACATAAATCTAGTAGCAGGCCTGAGCGAAGGCCCAAGTGTCTTCTGCTTCTTATTTGAGACCTGCGCCAATTCAGTCTACTTAGTGATTGAGGACGAGGGTCCATTATTAGCCCTTAGAGGCCCTGAAGCTTGAAGTTATTACCTTAAAAGGAAGGTGTTATCAAAAAGAGAAGTTATATGTCTGTTTATAGTTATTAGAGATGTACAAGATGTACCCTTGTCTGTAAACAATGACTGGACATAATGTATTTTTGACCTGTATTGACGTGTATGTGGGGGTGTGATCCTCTATGCTATAAAACCAGAACTCAGTGTATTTTTGTCAGAGCAAATAAGCCATATGCTGACGGTTGTTCTCCGTTGTCAATAAACTCATCGTTTGATTGTACTTTTCTGGGCCTCCGTCGTTTGTTGTCTGGTCTACAGTTGATCGATCTCGCTTCAATGGTTAAGCTGTTTTGTGCCCTTGGCCTTATCAGCACCTGTAAAGGGAGTTGTTTTCTCAAACTGCTGATGCTGAAGTAAGTTCATCTAGTTTTAGGAACTTTCACTGAACAGTCTACAACAGTGTCACAACTAAGCATATGCATAAGCACTTAAATACCTTAAATGAGAATAATAGAAACTTTCTATTAGAGCCTGTCCCAGTAGTCATAGGTAGAGCACACCTGGACAGGTACCAGTCTGTCAGAGGACTAACACAGAGACAGACATCAGAGTAACACATCGATTTAAAATTAATGTAAGCTTGCTACAGCTGTATGTATGAACATGTGTTTCTGTGCTCTCAGTCCACCTCTCAGGAACCTGCAGTTCATTTTAAGTCTACTTTAAACAGACCTCACAAAAGGCTGATGTGGCTGGATCAGTAGTCTGATTTAAGTACGATGCCTTTGGCCAGGGATTAATCTGGTACATCTCTTCACTGCAGTCTTACATATTATCCCCACACCTGAATAAAAAATATGATATTTACAAATAACACATTCAGCTGATGCAGCCTGACTCAATCCTACATGTTCAGCACACACAGAGACACAGAGGTACTGTTTAAAGTTTAGTGTTAACCTGAGTCACTGATCATTTACAGTATTACAGAGTCTGGCAGTCTTTGCATGATGTCCACGTCACTGTAAGTTTCTAGCTGACTCTCAGGTGTGACAGGTGTGCCAGCAGGAAAGAGTAATAATAACCTGCATCCTGAGGTTTGTCATGCAGGAATAAAGGAGCCAGGCTTTGTTCACACAGCTAGGATTGTATTTTACACTGACCCTGGGTCAGTATAAGTATCATACAGTTTAAACGAAGCACTGAAACTTGCACATATTTATTACAGATGCATTGAAGCTAATCGAGATATTTACTGTCAATCTGTGGCTGCGATTAATCACTTTACTGGAAACTTTATTAACTAGTAACTTCATCAGTCATGACAGAAGCTAATATTTCTGTCCCAACATCGTTTAAACAGTAACAGCTTTACTACAACATAAGCTAACGTTTACACCGTAACTTTAAGCTAGCACCATAAAGACGGTAAAACACGTAATAATATCTACAAATGCATCTTAAAGCTGTTATATTAGCACTCGGTGTATTACTAACATAACCACATTAACATTATTGACACTCGCTGACTTTTAATAGTCCTTCTATAAATGCTGTCCGTTTAAATGGTCTTACCTGTAACACTGCTGTATCCACCGGATTCCAGCCAGAGTGGATTCTGGAGTCTTCCACGCTCCTGTTAGTGATCCTCCATCTGGATGGATGATAACAACCTTCTGAACAATCTAGCAGGTGGAGATGGCCCACATCTATGGGACTGATTTGTGCTAATAACGCCCATTGTATGGACTGATAACAGCCGAAGCGGGTGAATAAAGTCACCCAGTCGCTAGCTGTGCCATTACCCAGCATACACCTCTCCCTCCATAAATGCAAAAGTAATAGCCTATAATTAATTTATCTGCTGTATCTGCTGTTTCTCAGGTAGTTGCTTACATTATATAATATATTGTGTTCAGTATACGTCACTACAATGTGATTTCGGAAATATATAAATATACGAACAACAGGCTCTTGCGCGGAAATCTCTTTTCGTCGATAAACAACGATTAGGGAGCTCTATAGTATTCAATAGGAGGACCCTGCACGTCAATTCTCGACGCGAGGGGGGTACCCTGCGCGTCGATAAGTGAAGCAGAGGGAGCCTGACCATGCGTCACACATTTGACGAGTTGGGAGTGAGAACGTGTTGGATCTGCAGGAGGAACAGTTCACTGATGGTTCAAACTGGTTTCACTCTGAGTCAGCACTTTGCTCGATATTAATAAAAACTGATCCAGGTTCAAGTCTGGTAGATTTCCAGCACATACAGCTCTGCATGTGTTACCTTATAATAATGATGTTTACAGCTGCTGATGTTTCTCCTCACAGCTGATTCATCATCTGATGTCAGACTGGTCATATGTGACTCTGCTGTTGACAGTATCTTTATTAATGCACATGTATACAATCATCCCTGATGATATGACGTTAACAATAACAGAAACTCATAACATCCTCTAGTTAAGCCGTATGTCAGACTTCACTCCACAACACCTGCTTACAGTCACCATCCTGCCATGTTGGTCTGCAGCATCTATGACTTCTTCCCCAGTAAGATCAAAGTGAGCTGGCTGAGAGATGGACAGGAAGTCAGCTCTGATGTCACTTCCACTGAGGAGATGGCAGATGGTGATTGGTACTACCAGACCCACACACACCTGGAGTACACACCCAGGTGAGTCCACATCAGGTCCAGGAGCATCATTTCTAATAATGAAACCAGAACAAATGTTAATATGAGGTCTGCACTAAAGTTTAAACATTTAAAGTCCAGATCTGAGAGTCACTGATGTTTGTGTTGAAGGTCTGGAGAGAAGATCTCCTGTAAGGTGGAGCACGCCAGCCTGGAGAAACCTCTAATCACTGACTGGGGTAAATACCTGTCTGTATCTACACACCTGTACACACCTGTCTGTGTATAGACTTGTGTGACTCTCACCTGTGTGTCCTCAGACTCGTCCATGCCTGAGTCAGAGAGGAACAAGCTCGCCATCGGAGCCTCAGGACTGATCCTGGGTCTGATCTTATCTCTGGCTGGATTCATCTACTACAGGAGGAAGGCCCGAGGTCAGAGCAGGACTCTCACTCACAGACCAGTTCATAACACACAGAAATCAGTTCAGACCAGTCCAAAAGTAAAACCAGATTACATTAGCCTAAAACTGGTTTGGATCTGGTTTACGTCAGTATTTTTAATATATTGAAGTTTTAACATTTCGCCCAGTTTTAGACCATTGCTGTTTATTTTCAGACCCCTGTTAGATAGATTAATGTTTCAAACACAGGTTTTTACTGTTTTTGGAGGACTCTCAGACCTGGTTCAGGCCCTGAAACATGAAACTTTACTGAATCATTGACATTGATCTCTTTGTTTTCAGAGTGTGTTGCTGACTGTGTCCTCGTCTCTTCTTCTTTCAGGTCGTATCCTGGTTCCCACTAACTGAGCCTGGATCCTGGTCCTGGTTCTGTCTGATGTTATAAAAGCAGCTGCTTCCTGTGTTCAGCAGACTGATGATGATGATGATCTCTGTCTGGACTCTGAACCTGATCCAGGATCTCATTGTTGTTGGTGCTTGTTGTGGTTTTACTGGGAAGGTTTTGGACCATGTTTAATGTGGACTCTTGTGTTTGATGCTTTATGTGCACCTCTGCTGTTTAATCCATGTGATGTAATCCCTGTAATCCATGTGTCTGAATGATTTGGGTGTTTCTGCTCATCTGATTAACACAGATCACAGATTTTTACTGGAGGTCATTGTTCTAAAATAAATGATTCAAACTTTGAGCTGTGTGTTTGTTTACCTGCATCCTGTTAATGTCAACCTGAAGATTGTATTATTGTCACAGACACCAGTCTGTAGACCAGTTTTAACCAGTTTAAGTAAATAAATAAATACATTATCCATCCATCCATTTGCTTCTGCTTATCCTTTTCAGGGTCACAGTGAGGCGCTGGAGCCTATCCCAGCTGTCATAGGGCGAGAGGCAGGGACACAGGGACAGACAACCATTCGCACTCACATTCACTCGCACATTCACACCTAGTGGCAATTTGGATTATCCAATTAACCTATCCCCACAAGCTGCATGTCTTTGGACGGAGTAGCCGGAGGGAACCCACGCAAACACGGGGAGAACATGCAAACTCCACACAGAAAGACCCTGATGGGGGAATTGAACTCAGGACCTTCTTGCTGTGCAGCAACAGTGCTAACCACCGTGCCACCGATAAAAATAAATAAATAAAATAAAATTTTAATTTTATAGCACCTTTCTAGATGGGAGCCCATGTGTCTTAACCTCAGTGCATGACCTTACTCTGAGTCATCTGTTACCAGGCAGAACTCCACTGCAGCCGGTTGCCGAACACACAGGCCTCTATTCAGTTTCTAAGTTATGTGTGATGTATTGTAAGCATGTATGCAATTCTTTCATAACTCAAGGTCACTTTACTCAATAGATCAGTCGGACCTCGCGCCGCTGAAGCTTCCGACCATCAATTAATTGACCGAGCTTCAACTCTTTAATTAGCACAACAATGCAATGTGTATAACATGAATACAGTTGCACCTGCAATGAAAGATTATCATGTGATTAAGCTACCACCTGAAATACAGACTTTAATGTAACCTCAACAGCTTCAAAAAATGTGTCGATGAAATGATAACTAATGCAACATGAATAGTAACAGCAAAATAATTTTCTAATCTCTACAAATCACCAAGTGCTGCACATAAGATAACAAGTCATAAAAAAAGACTGAGTATGATTTTTACCTAATAAGTAAATTTGTGACGCACACACAATTAGATTTATACTGAATATAAAAATAACTCATAATCAGTTGATAACAAATTGGTCAAAGTTAAACATGTAAACATATATTTAAAATTAATATTCTGTACCTTTAAAGAAGCCAACAAAGTCCTTTCATTATTCATTTTAACATTGCTGCTGTTTTAATGTTCAGATAATGATGTGAGGGCAAAATAATGAAGTCCAGATTTCTGGGTGGATATGATGTCAATGAAACCAGGCGTGAACATTTTATCAAGAGGCCGGGGTTTATCCAGTAACACTGAATTACAGGATTAAAGCAGAGATAAATCACAGGATATCAGTTTGTGTACAACAATGAATGTCACGTGACATATTCACACAGTGAATATGTCACGTGACATTCATTGTTGTACACAAAGTGAATATGTCACTGAACGTTGTTTGAACGATTGTTCAAACAACTGAAAACAACAAAAGGATTAACACTGAAGTGTTTAAAACTGTTAGGATGCCTGGGTCGTTGACCCGGAGTTTTGAGTTTATTATATTATTTATCATTTCTAGTCTTTACTTTCCTTTGTTAGAGTTCAGTCTTATGGTTTAGGGAGGGATGACCTTATTAGATTAACTGATGAAACAAGGGCTCATAGGGACAGCGCTAGTCGTGCCCTTAACCGTTCATACATTTGTGTTCCACGTGAACGCCAGGTCCAAGTCTTTACGGGGGAATGGGGAAAGGAAGGGAGGTCTGTTGAAGAATTTATTGAAGAGGTTGAAAGAGTGACAAGGTCCAGAGAACAGAGCACCGAGGAACAGTGTGATTTTATACTTTCATTGTTGCGTGGGCCAGCACTTGAGGAAGTGAGGTTATGTATGAGGGGTCAATCAGTTGGGCCAAGTGATTTATTCGCCTATCTAAGAAATGCGTTTGGTGCGAGGCGTAGTGTCACACAGCTCCTGCAGTCTTTTTACAACTGTAAGCAGGCAGATGGAGAAGATGTCCGTGATTATTCCCATGCACTTTCTCAGATACTGAGCTCTGTAGTAAAAGAATGCCACTCTGAGGCGTGAACTAAGGAAAATGTTCAGGGAGAGACCACACTCTAGTTTGCTAGAGGTGAGGGATGAAGCTCTCCTTTGGGAAATGGAGGATTACCAATCTCATTCCACGAAAGGGTTGAGAAGCCATATGGTTCAATCAGAAGCCTTAGAGGCCCAATGCTCGGTAACTAAAACAGCTCCAAACAACGATCCCCCTTCAGTGTTAGAAGAAGTGCAACGGGCTGTTGCCCATCAGGGAGAGCAGTTAGCAGAATTAGGAAAAGCACTGACTGCACTATCAACTGCTGTAAGGGAACTGTGTAGACGTGCCCCACAGACTCCCCCAGACCCCAAGCCAAGAGTTAAACCACAGCCTGCATTTACACCTGATGGTCAGCCATTTGTTTTAAGTGCAGGAGGGTTGGGCATATTGCCAGGAAATGTCGACAAATCAAACTCGGGTCTAGTGATGCTGCTCCTGTGTCTCCTATAGGGCAGGAAAACTGGAGCCCTCGGTTGTCATGAGCCAAACGAGGGGAGGCAACTGGCTCACAAACTAAAACACTGAACAAAGATGTAGTTTTAGAGAGGGCCGTTGGGGAATGTAGGACTGTAGAAATCAAACTACAGGGAGTGGCGGTATCATGTCTCCTCAACACTGGCAGTCAAGTGAGTACCATCTCAGAGGGGTTTTTCAACGAACACTGGTCAGCAGAAGACACAAATATCCTTCTACCTTTGAATGGCTGAAGATCACGGCAGCTAATGGACTGGAGATACCTTATGTAGGCTATGTGGAGCTGGAAGAAGAGGCGATGGGGCTGACAATCCCAGAAAGGGGGTTTCTTATAGAAAGAGATTCAGCACTGTCTTGCTCTGTGCCTTGTCTCCTTGGAATTAATGTAATTAAAAAGTGCCAAGAACTAGTCCATGGAGAGTTTAAAACCACAATGAAGGGTAGCCTTGACAGTAACTGGAGGCAGGCTTTTCAGTGAGTACAAACGGTTAGTGTAGCAAACAGACTTTCATGTGCCAGGCTCGCTGGGATAGATGCTGTCCATGACCCGGTCTCATCTGCGGCTACCATCATGGCCAAAGGGCTCAAAACTGTCAGTGAAACAGGTCCTTTAATGCTACTTGAACCTGGCAATGCCCCTTTACCTGGAGGTTTGGTAGTTGTGCCAACCTTGATAACATCAGAGAGGCATATTTTTCCTGTTCAGGTCATGAACTTGTCTGATGAAGACATCTGGTTGCAACCCAGGACTAGACTTGGACTTTTGAGTGAGGTCGACACTGTAGACAATGACCAGTTGTGTAAAGTTCAGTTTCAGAGAATTTCAGCACATACAGATGAAGTGAGCGTAAGCACAGAGCCTGAATCACCCACAGATGACCCAGATGACCTGTAGTGATGACCCACTGGTCATCACTACAGACCAGCAGGCACAACTAGCTTTGCTGTTGGGAAAATAATCATTTGTATTTGCAACAGAAGATGAAGACCTAGGGTACACAGACAAAGTGCAACATGAAATACACCTCACAGATGACATACCTGTGACACAGCCCTACAGATTGATTCCCCCCACACAATACAATGAAGTGAGAGAACACATTGGCAAGTTGTTACGGAGGGGAGTAATCATCAGGGCGACCGTGGCTCAGGGGGTTGGGAAGGGCACCTGTGACCGGAAGGTCACCGGTTCAACCCCCGGCCTCTATGTCCTGGTCGTTGTGTCCTTGGGCAAGACGCTTTACCCTACCGCCTACTGGTGTTGGCCAGAGGGGCGATATGGCAGCCTCGCTTCTATCAGTCTGCCCCAGGGCAGAAGTTTGTGTGAATGAATAATGGCATTGTAAAGCGCTTTGGGTGCCTTGAAAAGCGCTATATAAATCCAATGCATTATTATTATAATCAAAGCGAGTTCTAGCCCATATGCTTCCCCAATAGTGCTAGTCAGAAAGGTTGATGGTAGTCTGAGGCTGTATGTCGACTACAGGAAGCTCAACTCAAAAACCAGGTGTGATGCTTTTCCCCTCCCAAGAATCGATGAGAGCTTTGATTCGCTGAGGGGTGCTAAGTTCTTCTCCACAATAGATTTAGCAAGTGGGTATCACCAGGTAGCCATGCACGAACGTGATAGGCCCAAAACAGCATTCACAACCCCTTTTGGCCTTTATGAGTACGTAAGGATGCCCTTCGGTGTGTGTAACGGGCCCGCAACTTTTCAGTGACTCATGCAGGCTACAATGAGTGACCTCATTTTCCAGATGCTACTTGTGTATCTTGATGACATTTTAGTTTTTTCTGAAACATTTGACGAACATCTCCAAAGACTTGAAACTGTACTCAGACGCTTGGCTGAAACTGGTCTTAAGGTGAAGCTCGAAAAATGTGCCTTTCTTCAGGACACAGTGAAGTTCCTGGGACACCAAGTGTCAGCTGAGGGGGTGGGGACGGACCCATCCAAAGTGTCTGCTGTTAAAGACTGGAAGGTCCCAACCACTGCCAAAGAGCTCCAGTCTTTTTTAGGGTTCTGTAGTTCTTACCGGAGGTTTATCAGAGGCTTCTCACAGACTGCAGGGCCACTACATGACCTGGTGAACAAATGCTTAAGTGCAAAGAGATCTGGATGGGCAGGCCGCCATTTTGATGCAATGTGGACTCCCATGTGTAGTTCAGCTTTTGAGGGGTTGAAGGAAAAACTTACCTCTGCCCCTATTCTTGGTTTTGCTGATTTCACACAGCCTTTCATACTGGAAACAAATGCCAGTCAAAATGGTTTAGGGGCGGTATTGTATCAGCAACAGGGTGACACAAAGCGAGTCATAGCCTATGCCAGTCGCCGGCTACGCCAGGCTGAGAGGAATGACCGTAACTACAGCAGCATGAAGCTAGAGTTACTAGCTATGAAGTGGGCTGTTGCTGAGAAATTTAGGGGATACTTACTCGGTTCGAAGTTTGTTGTGCTCACTGACAACAATCCCCTTTGCCATCTTAAAACAGCTAAGTTGGGCGCAGTAGAGCAGAGATGGGTCGCCCAGTGGTCAGTTTTTGATTTTGAAGTGAAGTATCGACCTGCGAGTTCTAATGCTGCTGCAGATGCCCTCTCAAGGCAGAAGTTTGCAGGGGAGCCGGAGGCTGATCCAGATTCAGAATTTGATGACTGTGTCCCTGTCTGCAGCCTGGTAAGGCGAGGGACTGCTCTGGAACCAGATCTTGTAGTTAAAGATCTTGAATGCTATGAGGTGAGACAGATACGTGCTTGGGAATCAGGCTCAGGAGTGGTGGCAGAGCAAGGAAATACTCCTACACTCCCAGGCTACACCAGAGAGGAATTATTAGCATTTCAGGGCAGTGATCCTACCATCACAGGGCTCAGAACTTTTTGGGATCATGGAACGAAACCTAGTTACAGAGAAAGGGCAGCCTTATCCAACCTGGTGAGACGACTTTTAAAACAGTGGAACCTTATTCAGGAAAGGGAAGGTTTGTTGTACAGGGTTGTTCCAGAGTCCCTCCGTGGGCCAGTATGGCAGTTGCTTTTACCTGTTTGCCTCAAAGGTCAGGTCCTAGAGAGTGTCCACAACAAGACGGGGCACCAAGGGATTGAGCGCACGGTGAACCTGCTAAGGGAGAGGTGTTTTTGGGTAGGTTACTATGAGGATGTGGAGAACTGGGTTAAGAACTGTGAAAGGTGTGTCTTGTCTAAGATGCCGCAGCCAAAGATTAATGCCCCCATGCAGGCATTTCTGGCATCCAGGCCATTGGAGGTAGTAGCTGTGGACTTTACTGTCCTTGAACCAGCATCAGATGGTCGGGAAAGTGTGCTGGTTGTGACTGATGTGTTCACAAAGTTCACACAGGCGTTTCCGACTAAAGATCAGAAAGCCGACACTACAGCTAAGGTTTTGCTCAGGGAATGGTTTATGAAGTATGGAGTGCCAGAAAGACTCCACTCAGATCAAGGATGAAATTTTGAGAGCGAGATTATACCAGAACTTTGCAAGTTGTATGGTGTTAAAAAAGTATTCCAAGTGAGCTGAGGTTGCTGTGGAATAAGATAACCTTTATTAGTCCCACACGTGGGAATGGAAGTGTTTATAAAAATGTATGTAACACTTCCACATTTTTTTAAAGGAGCCTTGTGTGATTTAGCTCTTTGGATTTTCTTCTGCACAGACAGAGGCCACTGTCGTATTTTGTATTTTATTTCATTTCCTTTATTCCTCGTATTGTATTGGCCCATCTTTGTTTAATCAGTTATTCTGTTACTTTGCCACGTTACCTCTCGTGTTGTCAATGTTCAGTACAAGTCCATATGGCCGCTGTTTGACAAAAGTAAAGGTCAAAGGACATTTTGTGTTTATTCAGTCGTCATTGACAATAAAACTGCACATTAAAAACCCCAGTAATTGTGTCCTGTGTGGCTAACCATTTCCCAGGCTACATACAGACTGGTTATTCGAAAGGTAGGTCAGATATTTTATTAGAGGTTCAGCAAACTCTTTTCAGGATGCATATGATAGGTCTGTCAGTAGTGTTTGTATGGGTGCCGGCTCACTATGGGGTAAGGGTGAATGAAGCAGCAGATAGGTTAGCAAAGGAAGCCACTAATCATGAGATAGTTGATCTGGCGGTGAATTTTGGTCAGGAGGAAGTAAAGAGTATTATTAAGCTAGAAATGAGGGGTAGATGGCAGAAACAGTGGGAAGAAGACAGGAGGGGAAGGTGGTTATATAAAATTCAAAGGGGGGTGGGAGTGAGGAGATCCACAAGAAGGAGTAGGCGAGAGGAGGTGGTGGTATCAAGACTGAGGTTTGGGCATACGGGTTTGAATTCCACACTGTTCTTGATAGGGAAACATGCCTCAGGGAAATGTGATTATTGTGGAGAGGATGAAACTTTGGAGCATGTTATTTTGCAGTGTCGGAATAATACAGTAGAGAGGAGACGATTGGTCCAAAATCTCAGTAGCATTGCTATGAAGCTTGATCTTGTAGGGTTATTACAGAAGGAGTCGGGGAATAAATGTTATCAGGCTTTTTTTCAGTTTTTGAGAGAAGAAGAAGAAGAAGTGTCCGTGTCGCGGACCGCGAACAAGTCCAGACGCTTTTCTTCCAAGCTCCTTAGACTACCCTCATCTACCCTCATCTTGCTGTGTGTTCTGTCTGCATGAGCATATTTTGTATTTTCAGTTTTGTTACCCTTTGGAGTTCAGCATTAAAGCTGTTTAAGTTCACGTTTGTCTCCTGAGTCTGCACTTTGGGTCCTTTTCCTGCCTGCACACAGCCGTCACACAACAGAAGATCGCGACCAGAACATGGACCCCGCAGACTCTTCAGCCTTTGAGTTTAACGCTTAGTTGGAGCGGATGATTAAGCTTCTTGACCGCATTGCCCAGGCCAAGGATTTGAGGACCATGGCGGACGGGCTAAGCGCAGTAGATGCTGTCATTCGGAGCAACCCTCGGCTAACTCAGTTTTCTATGGACACTGTGCTGGGTAGCTCCATAGCTGCCTGGAGGGAGCAGGTCAGGGCTGTCGAGCTTGCTCTCTCTAGCTCCACCTCCACTTCTTTACCGCTGCCCCAGGACAACACACACTCTCCACCTGCCTCAACACTACCATGAACTTCCTCTCCCTCCCCACGCCAGCCGGGACCTCATTCGCCTGCCTTTTTCCTGGTGGCTATGTGGTCGGAGGATGAGGAGGAGGTCTCCATTTCTCCACCGGTTCCTGTTCCCTCATCCTGAAGGAAACGGCGCCCTCGCCACCACCACTCCTCTCCTCAGTCATCTGTTCTGCCACCTGTTCCTACCGAAGGGTCCGAGGGGCCCTTCCGGCCTTCGTCTGTTGTTCCTGCTGGGGGTTCTGGAGAATCGCTGCAGCTGTCTTCCGTCCACGCTGAAGGGTTCGAGGAACTGCTTCAGCCGTCTGTTCCTGCTGGAGGGTCCGAGGAACCGCTTCAGTTGTTTTTCTGTCTCCGCCTTCTGCCTTCGTTGGAGGGTCCGAGGGGCCCGTCCAGTCTTCGTCACCTGCAACAACACCATCTGTCGCTCCCACACTGTCGCCTGCAGCGCCACCACCTGTTCCTCCATCTGCGGCTCCCACGCCGTGGACCTGCCTAGTCGCCACAGCTGCCCTCTGCGCAGCCGGCCTCCGGACCTCCTTCGCCTTGCTTTTCACACGGTCGGCCTCCTGAACTGCCCGGATTTGGACTTTTGTGCTGTCAACCTCCAGGCCGGTCCCCTGAACCTTTTTCAGAACTGTTTTACTGGCCGCTTGTACCTTTCTTGACCCTTTTTTGTTTGTTTGTTTGTTTTGAGTTGTTTTCTGGGCTCCTGTGTTTGCTGTTTTGGTTTCTGGCTCCTTGCGTTTCGTTTGTTTCGAAACGGGCCTGTTGGCTGAAAACTGACAGGCAGTCCAATGATTTTAGAGAACACTGATGCAGTGTGCTGCAGTCTGTTCCTGTTCTGAAGGCTGAGGGAGTGGAACCAGCAGGTGATAGAGAAGGTCACGATGCTTTCCAGGAAGGCATAGTAGAAAGTCATCATGATGGATGGAGGGCGGGACCTCTCTGATTGGCCCTGGTCCAGTTGAAAGTGCAGGTGCATAGAGAGAGGTGAGTAGCTTGAATGAAGCAATAAAGCTCAAAAACTATTTCAACAACCACCAAACAGCAAATGAGAGCAAATAAACCGATTAGAATCAGCTTTCTCTTTCTCGGCTTTCTCACCTGACGGCCCATACCTGGATGCGCCGTCGGGGCTGAAAGCCGACAGCTCACTGATTCTGATGCGTTCTAGATTCTGAGATGCAGGTTTTGTCTCTCTCCAACTAAAATTCACTGAACCAGCAGCAAAAGAAACTCCAAACTATGCTTCACATTTGATAAACATCATCATTAATTCACTCTGACACGCTGTTTTGCTTCCACCATGACAAAAATCACACTTCATGCACATTATTCATTAGCTTATTTCCCACCAGTCTACCGTTGTTTACGGCGCTGTCGGCCGCTGTCTTTGTTTTTTTACTTAAATGACCTCGTACAAGAATATACTAAAGAAATGTAAACTTTTTAAAAATTATGCAAAATTGAAGATTATTTTTAGGGTTATCTGCTATAAAAAATCAGGCCAGGACAAACTCCTTCATGTTCTGTTTTATCCTCAGTTACTTTGACACAAAGGCATCTGCAGCTCTGACATGGAGCCATCAATCTTTGAATGCTGAAAAAGCAGCAGTGTATCCAGAAAACACATTATATGCTGCAATAAATGCACTGCCCAAGTGTTAGATTTGTATTGTTGATTGTCATTTATGCTTAGAAATATCTACTCATATGTGCTTAGAGTTGTATAATCAATGACATGTTGGTAGAGGTTTGATCCTTAATAGTCTGCAAAGACGTTGTGTGCATTCCAGAGTGTTCTGGTTTTCACACCCACATCCTGGGAGCATGGGAGAGGTCGTACCTTCTCTTATTGTTTTATGGTGGGATAAACGTATCTATGTCTGTTTTACTCTAAGTGCCTTTTGTTTAGATGAACTGCTGGACTTCCAGACCAGCAGGTTTAGGGAAGTCATCTATGGGGTCACACTCTGACCCCACACACATACACACACACACACACACACACACACACACACACAAACACACAGGGTATTCTTTGTTCACATGTATACCTATGTAAGATGTTATATGTTAATGAACATATGCATATTCATGTAACCACAATAAAAGGAGTGCTATGGGGAACCTGGCTGAGAGTCTGACGGAGGTCAAGTGGGTGGAACGACGCTTGGCTCCAGGCAGGCCTCCTCATGCATGAGTAACACAAAGAACGTTGCCTACTTGTGTCTTGATTTTGCTGTGTAGCAAATTGTCCTGAACGTTCCAGCGAATAGGTTTAAGCTACAAACCTAT
The DNA here is from genome assembly GCF_001858045.2 of Oreochromis niloticus. NCBI lineage: Eukaryota > Metazoa > Chordata > Actinopteri > Cichliformes > Cichlidae > Oreochromis > Oreochromis niloticus. The sequence continues at coordinate 232,698 of NW_020327153.1, forward strand.
CACCAAGTGTCCCCTCTGCCCACTGCCTTTCAGCAGCAGGCAGCAGCAAACAGGTCGTCAGAGGAGCCAAGATGATGATCAAGTTTAACATTTTCTACAATATTACCAAAGAGTGCCAAAGCACTTTAAGCACAAGCAGTTTTTCAGTAACTTATCTTTCTGGTAGAACTGAGCTCCAAATAAAGAACTTTGACAAGATTGTTAGTTAATCATTTACAAATCAATATTGTCTGTATGGACAGCAGTTTTCCCCAAAAAGTGTGCACCAGTACAGCTGTGGCAAAAAGTTAGTGTAGAGCCCTGTGGGGGGGGGGACTCCCACTGGGTTTAAATCTGGGACTCTCCACCATTTGACCCCAGAACTGAAGAAGCTTCTATGATGAGACGTGAAACGTCTTCAGGCAACTCAAAGAAGTCCAGACGCTTTTCTTTCCAAGCTCCTTAGTTGTATAAAGTGCTCTGAGTGCTCAGACTGATATGAGAACCAGTCTGTTTGTCTGTCAGCATTCACACTGGAGTTTCTCCTGCACACTTTGTTCTCCAGAAACTGTTGTGGTATCCAAACATGCAGCTTTTTAAGACTACACCACTATTACTGTTCATTCTGTAGCTTTTAAACTTTTTAAAATATTTAACTTGTTACTTTTATTTCCATTCCAATGAATGGAGAAATTTTTAAATCCTCTTTACACTCACCTTACTTTGTAACCTTCAGCATACATACAGTTGGCACTAATAGGGATCATTTCTGTAGTAGAAAATGACCTGTGATTAGATTCATAGATTACCTGCAGATTGTTGGTCTCCTGAACAGGTTGTGAGGCATGTTCACTCACATTTAACACCTGTGGTGTTCACATTTCACCTCTGGATTAAACATGTGTAGGTTCTCAGCTCCATCAGTATCTATGACACCACCCAGGTCATATAATCAATAATAAATTTATGTTTGTCAGGATTTTCAGCTGATGGGCGGAGTCAGCAGTCAGCTGTGCACGAACATGCAGGATCCAACATGGACGAGACTCACACTCAGCTTTTATAAGGAATTTATTTCAATATTTCAAGAGTTTCATTTATAACTAATTCATGTCATTATACAACGAGCCGCTCATCAAACCATCTCAACTCTGTGTGTGTCTGTGTGTGTGTGTGTGTGTGTGTGTATGTGTGTGCATAAATGAGTGTGTGTGTGTGTATGTGTGTGCGTGTGCATAAATGAGTGTGTGTGTGAGTGTGTGTGTGAGACAGGCTAATCAATACTCAGATTTAATGATACATCAGTGTTTCTGTCAGTGCTCACAAACTAACGTGACCTCAGGTGACCCCGCTGAGTGCACGTGTGTGTGATGATATTACATCATCTATAAGTAGGATTACTTTCATTATGATAATTATTATTATTCACACGACCCTGATATTCAGTCTGGGAAACCCCGCTGGAACCCATCTACACCCAAAGCACTGTGGGTAACAGAGTCCTGTGAGCGGGACACATGCCCCGCCCCCTCACGCTACCCCAACCTCAAGCTTTAGCTCCGCCTTCCCCTCAGCAGGTTAGTTTCACAGTCTCCACCCTGCCATCTGAGCAGGGAATCATGGGTATTGTAGTCAAGGACACACCCACAGCCAGCATGTGTGGCCTGGATCAGCTGAGACTTGTGGGTAATGTAGTCCTTCTGTGCTGTAGACATTTGTGGGTGGAGTTTATCCATCACCACAACTGGGAAGTGTTGGTGCTGCAGTCCAGACGTTTTTGCTTAAAAATGGAAGTGTTTCAGTCCAAACTGTCCATCAGGAGGGGATTATGGGAGCTGTAGTCCATATGAGGGCAGTTCAGTGTTCAGCCAAGAAGGATTGTGTGCGTTTAGGTCAAGACAGAGGAGGATTATGGGTCATGTAGTGCAGCATAAAGTTGTTGCAGTCAAAACCAAGGAGGACTGTGGGTGGTTCAGTGGAAGCAGAAAGAAAGACAGGGAGTTGTAGTCCAAGGAGTTGTAGTCCAAACAAAGGGTGGTTTGAGGAGTTGTAGTCCAAACAAAGGGTGGTTTGAGGAGTTGTAGTCCAAACAAAGGGTGGTTTGAGGGGTTGTAGTCCAGGCAGAGGAGGACAGTAGCAGATGAAGTGTGGAAAGGGAGCATGTCGGGGTGTAGAGGTGCAGGCAGAGGAGGATTGTGGGTGTTGTAGTCCACTGGTTGTTTGATACTTTAAGCCCTGAAATAGACTGTGTGTTTGAGCCCCATCATTTATTTACAGTCACACAAGTCTGTATGTACACTACACACACACACACACACACACACGCACACACACCATCTTCACATCACACAAACCAATAAATAAATAGATAAATAAATAGCATGATATAAATACTTCAGTACCAGCTCTACAGGCTCTGATTCATTATGTACTGATAATAAACCAATCAGCTGTGAGTCCTCGTCTCAGATTAAAAACATCCTGATCCATCAGTGCGCCCGTCACCCTCCCAGAGAAGTAAACAAAAACCCGCTGGAGGGAGGGGAGGAGCCTGGGCGTGACATTAACAGCAGTTCCCGTGAAGACGGTCGGCCAATCAGAGCCTGTCGCGTGCAGGGACCCAGATGTAGGGTCCGCTCTGCTCCTCGATGACCACTTTGACGTGGTGGTAGACTTCCTCGAAGCTGTCGCCGTGCACAATGGCTGGAAGACAGGCAAAGATGGCATCAAACCCCGAGACGCTCGTACGTTTCACACGTGAACGCTCGCAGCGTGAACTTTATTTAATTATTGTTTCACCTGTGAAGCACTCCAGGAAGTCCTGCTCCAGCTTGATGGCTCGATCCAGAGCTTTCCTCGCCTGCTCCTCCGACAGGCGCTTGTTCAAGTCTCTGCACCAATGTCACACATGTTAATCCTCACAGTGACATCACAATGCTCTGTGACTCCGCCCACAAAACCATAACAGTTAGACTCAAATCTAAAAAAATTAATTTAAAATTTTAATTAATTTTCTTTTAAAAAATGTAATTGAATGACATTTGAGATTTTCATGTTTGAATTTTAATTTACTTCAAGAATTAAAAATTAAGAGCCCCTCCCTGAATCGCTACCAGTGGTGTTGGGGGCTTGTTGTCCCCTGGTAGGGTCTCCCGTGGGGGCCCAGCTGGGCACCCACACTAGACTCTGTGGGACAACTCGTCTATCACCAAGTGGCAGATGTCAGAATCTCATCTCTGCTTTTTGCAGACCTCTGTCTGTTATTGGATCTGGGAGGTTGGTCTGATTTGACCTTTATGGGCGGAGTCAGAGAGCAGTTTGATCTGACCTCATGTTGTTAGTGTTAGACTCACAGGATGTTCTCCAGCGACCGTGGTCGGATGAAGATAGCGATGGGGTGGAGCTGTGCCGCCTGCAGCCTCCTCACGGCGTTGGCCGACACATCCAGGATGCAGTGCTTCCCCTGAATAGACACACACACCGTCACAATACTGCCACTGTGGGAGTGGAAACGGTCACTGTGGGAGTGGAAACAGTCACTGTGGGAAAGTGTGGACAGTCACCTGCTCGGCCACCTGTCGCACACTCTGCACCGACGTCCCGTACAGGTGGTTGTTGTACTGGCCCGCCTCGATGAAGCGGTGCGACTGGATGTCCCGCTCCATCTGTTCCCGTGACGCCACAAAGTGGTAGTCCCGCCCATCCACCTCGTAGTCCCTGCGAGGGCGAGTCGTATCTGTGAGAGAGAGAGGCATACATTAGAAACCTGTCTGTTCAGTTCCTGTTGGACCACCTGTAGGCGGAGCCTTACGGGGAACGCAGGAGCCGAACTTGTCGGGGAACTCGGACAGCAGGTCGTCGTTGACGCGGTCTTTGGTGGGTCCCAGGATGATGATGGGGCGGGCGTAGTCCACTGAACACACACACAGAGGTCATGTGACCCACAGTCAGAGGCGGGAACAGTTTGAGTTACAGTCTGGGGTCAAAGGTTACTGGTGACACTGACCTTCAATCTGAGTGATGAGCTCGTAGCTGTGAACGAAGCCTTCTCTACCTGCAAGAAGAAGAAGAAACACCTGAAAACACAGGAAATGACATCATACAAAGATCTGACACATGACGGGGACATGATGATGAGGAGGGTCTGAGGTTATATGAACCCTCAGTCTGACTGAGTAACGTGGTTAGAAGTGAGAGAGGTCAGAGGTCACTTCCTGTTGTCAGTCTGGAGGTTCCTGTGATGCTGTGATGAGGTCAGAGCTGATGGACGTCTCTGTTTTTGTGTTTCTGAGTCTGAGTGACTTCCTCTGGATCCTCACAGAGGAGCAAACAGGAAGTAGATACTTCCACTTCCTGTATCTTCAGCACAGGCTGCAGGTTTTATTCCTCACACTGAACGTGGAACGCTTCGATGAATGAATGACCCCTGACCTCTTCCTGTTCCTGAGCTCTGAGGTTCCTCCTCACTGATCATCAGGAGGTCAAACTATTATCACAGGAGTGTGTGTGTGTGGAGGATTCACTGATTAATAACCACGCATCCTCCTCCTCCTCTGTGTGTGTTACTGGTGACGTTACCTTTGCTCTTCATCCGTGACCACTCCTTCCTCTCCACTCTGAAACACACACACACACTGGTTGGTTTCATTGTGTATTACTGTCTCTATCTTACAGTATAAAGCACCCTGATGTGATTTCATGCTGTATAAATAAAAATGAATTAAAGGTGGAATACAGCCCACTGGCACTGATCACACACCTGTGTGTGTGTGCAGCATTCACTGACCTGTGTGTCGGTGTGTGTGTGCAGCATTCACAGACCTGTGCTTGGAGGGGATGTAGCCCAGCTCCTCCAGCTCCCCCTGCTGGTTGACCCTGCGTGCCTGCCACCACTCGTCGTCGGCGCTGTCGATCACGTGGAAGACCTCGCCAAAGTTAAAGTCCAACGCCTGAGACAGCACGCCGCAGTCCCACTGCTTATCGTAGTCGAAGAGCGCCCTGAAAGACACACAACACGCCATCAGGAACACTGCTCATCGCCTGTGTGGACCTCAGGAGGTCATGTGACTGTCTCACACTGTCAGCTGACTGGGAGTCATTTAAATTTAGCTGATCTGGAGTCAGAAGTTATTCCAGGAGTTCTCTGTGTGTTCTTCACACACACCTCAGACTGACAAACACAGACACACACAGTCCTGTTTTCATATCTTAGTGAGGACATCATTGACATATTGCTTACCCCCCTAACCATCAAAAATGAATCTGTACCCATAACTGTAACCCTAAAACCACATTGTGAGTCTCAAGCATGTCTTCAAACTTGTGGGGACAGCATCCTGTCCCCATAGTGGCTGTTGGTCCCCACAAGTATAGTAGTATTTAAATGTTGGTCCTCACAAAGATATATAAACATGTACACACACACACACACACACTATGTATTTGTATTAAATGTATATTAATAATTAACTAACAGTTATGCATTCTAAACTGTGTAATACATACACGGCTTATTACAGCTCAGACTATTCATCCATTAGTTATGTATGTATTGCGTACTGTATAATTCTACGGTTGTTTATAATTGTTTCTATTGATTTTAATGTATTCTATCGATCTGTTCTGTGGATGTCCGTCTGGTCTCTGCTGTGTAGAGAGAAACATGTGTCTTTACTGAAACCGTTCACACTCATAAACGTGGTGTCTGTGTTTCAGGAGGCAGAGCGGATTGTCCTCTGAGGTTGTTGGTTCGATCCCTGGCAGCTCCAGCCTGCATCCAAACACATCCTGAACCTGAGCTGCTCCTGATGTGTTCATGTTTTAGATTTGTTGGTAAATGGCCTGTATTTATGTAGCGCTTTTCTACTCCCTAAGGACCCCAAAGCACTTTACACATCCAGTCATCCACCCATTCACACACTGGTGATGGCAGCTACGTTGTAGCCACAGCCACCCTGGGGCGCACTGACAGAGACGAGGCTGCTGGACACTGGCGCCACCGGGCCCTCTGACCACCACCAGTAGGTAACGGGTGAAGTGTCTTGCCCAAGGACACAACGACCGAGACTGTCCAAGCCGGGGCTCGAACCGGCAACCTTGCGATTCAACTATTGAGCCACGATTGCCCCCAATCGTAAAGGGATAATCTGCTGGATGCAGCCATCTCTGAATCTAGATGGTTGATGGTTACAGTGAGTGACACATGATGGAGTAAAGCACACCTGTTCACAGGTGTCATGACTCTGAGGTCATTCTGACTCATTCACAGTAGGAACAGGTGAATGAGGCCGGGCATGCTGTCCTAAGGGGGCCTGGTCCAGGTGTCTCAGTGTGGAGAAGCTGTCACAGCTCAGGTTACCTGATGTAGAAGGTGCGGCTGTTCCTCAGACTGCCGGACGAGCTGTTCATCATCTGCTCCCTCAGGTCGTGGATCTTTGCCTCGAAGCGACTGTACTCTGAAAACACACACACTCAGAGTTTAAACAGGTGTAAGGGTCAAAGGTCACACAGGTACAAGGGTCACATGATCAGAGGTGGTTATACACAGTGAGCAGGACCAACCATCAGCATCACTGCAGGCCAATCACAGCTCACAGATGGATCAGGAGACTCTGCTGTTTCTCAATATGTGTACTTGTGCGTACTTGTGTGTATTTGCATTGTCGTGGACTTGTGATACGTCATCAGTAACAGTACTGTTCCAATTCAAAGTAGCATCAAGCCAAGTACTCTCAACATTCCCGGGTGTGTTCTGGCTCCTCCCATTTTACCCAGCATGCATCGGTGGTGACTTATGTGGACTTGCTGCAGCCAAATATCCCAGAATGCATTTCGTCCAAAACTCAAACACGTGACAGAGAACAGCTGCTAAAAAGTTTGAAATATGACTCTGTGTAAAAAAATTAACTTCTAAGATAATTTAAGGCGAGAATGTCGCTGTGTGAACTTCAAATATCAGGACATCACATATTTGTAAAAGTGCTCCGACGTTTTCAGAGACGTCTGTTACCCACCAGCTGTCAGCTGACCATGAGGTCAAGGGTCACCAGAGCGAGAACAGCGGACTCCATCGTTTTCAAACCCCCCGCGGTCTTTCACTGCTCAGGTTAAACATGACATATAAGTCACTTAGATAAAATGTTAAGGTTTGTTTTATCCTTTTTCTTAAAGAAATCTCCCACACCATGTGAAATTTCCACTGCAGATATTAATCACAGTAAAATTACGAGGGGATGGCAGTGAAACCTCTGGAGCTGTGATGTCATCAAGTACACTGACGTTCCAGCTGTGGAACGATCGCGCTGCGTTCCCAGGAAGTACGGACTGACGTGTGAACTTACAACGTACGGACTAGTGAGAACGCGAGTACGGAGTCGCACACTTGAGTAGTGAGAAACAAGTTAGGTGTGTGTGTGTGTGTGTGTGTGTGTGTGTGTGTGTGTGTGTGTCCTCACCCTCAGGTCTGTACTGTGCTACTATGGTAACAGTCTGCCCGGCGTTCTTCAGAGCTGCTGCTGCCTGCTCATGTGTGGCGTACCTGAGGTCCACCCCGTTCACCTGCACACACACACACACACACACACACACACACACACACACACACACACACACACACGTTAGTTGAGTGGATCTGTGGTCAGTACCTCTGCCTGACCAGCAGGGGGCAGCCTGGTTACACTTTTATTGTGCGATCTACTGTACAATATAAAGCACCTTGAGGCGACTGTTGCTGTGATTTGGCGTTATATAAATAAAATTGAATTAAATTGAAAACTTTTGTTTCTGCTGGTTACAAACTGATCTATGACTGAGGACCAGAGCTGATGTAACACCAGACAAGTTACTCATCAGAGTACTCTGATTACTTTTCTGTTGTAGTTTGAGAGTCTAAAGCACATGTGTCAAAGTCAAGGCCCACAGGCCACATCCGGCCCGGCGTACATTTATATCCGGCCTGCGAGATCATTTTATATAGATGTACTATTATTGTTATGCATGCTAATAATATACAAACTACAGATCCCATAATGCAGTGCTGCAGCCTCCTTGCTGAACGCTAGGCTAACTCAGAACATTCCCACATCAATCAAGTCAAACTTCTGTTATTGAAGCTAGCCGCTCACAATGGTGGAGAGAAAAGTTGATTCTGACAGCAGAGCCTTTCAGCGCCGGTGGGAGACTGAATATATGTTTACAGACATGCTGGTAAACCCGTGTGTCTTATTAGTGGAGCTAATGTGGCTGTAATGAAGGAATTTAATTTAAGACGGCACTACGAGACGAAACGTCAGGATAAGCTGATAAACCTGAATGCAGAAACTACAGAAAGTAGAAGAGCTAAAGAAGAATCTGACATTTCACCAGACTTTTTTTCACCAGAGCAAAATCACAAAGTGAAGCTGCTGTGAAAACAAGTTTTATTGTAGCAGAGGAGCCAAATCAGCCCGGTACCACTCTGAAGAGCTGCAGGATGAAGCTGTGCGACGTCTTGTGTCCAGACAAAAGGCAGATTTTGGCAAATGTGAGCCTGAGGAGAAATACGATGATCGGGTTTGTGAGATGGCCACTGATTTAAGAACACAGTCGTGTGAAAGAAGCAAAAACTTTATTGCATACTCTGCTGTGGATGAAAGTACAGACATGATGGACATTGCACAGCTGGCCATCTTCATCCGTGGAGAGGAAATATTGAACATTAAAAAAAAAGCGGACAGTGAAAAAAGCAGACTAGTCAGCAGGATGCGAGTAAAGATGCAGGAGGAGAGCTGTACCGGTGAGTTAACAGCATATCACTGCATCATACACCAGGAAACGCTGTGTGGTAAAGTCCTAAAAATGGAGCATGTAATGGTCACCGTAACGCAAACCGTAATTTTGATCTGAGCTAAAAGTTTAAATCACCGTCAATTTCAGTTTTTTATGTGGGAAATAGATTCAGAGTTTGCCGACATTCCTCATCATACAGAGGTCCGTTGGCTGAGTTGGGGAAAAGTTCTCAATCGAGTTTTTGAGCTCAGTGAGGAAACCTGTCAGTTCATGGACATGTAAATGGACTGATTCTGATATAGCGCTTTTCTACTCTCCCGGAGTACTCAAAGCACTGCATACAACATGCCTCATTCACCCACTCACACAAGCACTTCTAAACGCAAGTGCAAACTATAACTACATTCACACACATTCACACTCCGATGAATGCATCGGAGGGCAATTTGGGGTTAGTATCTTGCCCAAGGACACTTGACATGCAGACTGGGGAAGCCTAGGATCGAACCACCAACCTTCCAATCAGTAGCTGATCTGCTCTACTACCTAAGCCACAGCCACCCCACACATGTGTGATGCGGTGAAGGCATTTCAAGTGAAGCTGTCACAAATGCACCAGTGTAACCTGCCTCACTTTCCCTGTTGCCAAGTAATGTTGAACCAAGTCAGCGGACTTTGCTGAACGACACTGAATGGCCCGCACAGTTTATTAGTTCCATTCCTGAAGCAACGCCCAGCTCCGTCTACATGTGGCTCCAACCTTGTGTTTACTTTCATTTATTTTTTCTAGGGTTTTGGCAGCATGTTCATATTTCTAACTTGCATAATTTTGACAGGATATATTTTTATGAAGAGCAAAATATTTAAAGTTAAAGTTTATTTAATCTAGAATAATATTCCTGTCTGTTTTTATTCATATTCATGTTTAAAAAACACTGTTTTAGTGTTCAATAAATGCTTATCTTGTTTGGCCCGCGACCTAAAGTGTGCCTTGAGTTTTGGCCCCCTGTGAAGTTGAATACTAAAGTATTCCTAATATTCTGTACTTCATGTTTTCATGAGTTATTTACAGAAAAATGTGATCAAACAGTTGTAAACAGATGTTTACAACTAACACCTCTGGAGTTATTGATCATGTTTTCTCTAAATAACTCACCTGCTCTGAAGACCTGCTGTGTGTGTTTGTGTGTATTACACTGAGGATCTGTGTGTGTGTTTGTGTGTATTACACTGAGGATCTGTGTGTGTGTGTGTGTGTGTATTACACTGAGGATCTGTGTGTGTGTTTGTGTGTATTACACTGAGGATCTGTGTGTGTTTGTGTGTATTACACTGAGGATCTGTGTGTGTGTTTGTGTGTATTACACTGAGGATCTGTGTGTGTGTGTTTGTGTGTATTACACTGAGGATCTGTGTGTGTTTGTGTGTATTACACTGAGGATCTGTGTGTGTTTGTGTGTATTACACTGAGGATCTGTGTGTGTGTGTGTGTGTGTATTACACTGAGGATCTGTGTGTGTGTGTTTGTGTGTATTACACTGAGGATCTGTGTGTGTTTGTGTGTATTACACTGAGGATCTGTGTGTGTGTGTGTTTGTATTACACTGAGGATCTGTGTGTGTTTGTGTGTATTACACTGAGGATCTGTGTGTGTGTGTGTTTGTATTACACTGAGGATCTGTGTGTGTGTGTTTGTGTGTATTACACTGAGGATCTCTGTGTGTGTGTTTGTGTGTATTACACTGAGGATCTGTGTGTGTGTGTTTGTGTGTATTACACTGAGGATCTGTGTGTGTGTGTTTGTGTGTATTACACTGAGGATCTGGTCTCCCTTGCGGAGCTCCCCGCTCAGGTCTGCTGGGCCTCCTGCGAGGATGAAGGAGATGAAGATGCCCTCTCCGTCCTCTCCGCCCACGATGTTGAAGCCCAGGCCGGTGGAGCCGCGCTGCACGCACACCCTGCGAGGCTCCCTCGAGTACTCGTCCTCTCCCATCATGCCACGGGGGATCGGGGAGTATCGCCGCGGTGACGGAGGAGGGAGGGCTTGTGGGTAATCGCACATGTAGTCCGGCTCCATGTAGGCTGCAGAGAGGACGGAGGAGTCAGCAGCTGATCTCTGACATCTGGATCAGGGTCACGGGTCTAACATCTGGATCGGGGACACGGGTCTAACATCTGGATCGAGGTCACGGGTCTAACATCTGGATCGGGGTCACGGGTCTAACATCTGGATCGGGGACACGGGTCTAACATCTGGATCGGGGACACGGGTCTAACATCTGGATCAGGGACAGGTCTAACATCTGGACCAGGGTCACAGGTCTAACATCTGGACCAGGGTCACGGGTCTAACATCTGGATCGGGGACACGGGTCTAACATCTGGATCGGGGTCACGGGTCTAACATCTGGATCAGGGACAGGTCTAACATCTGGACCAGGGTCACAGGTCTAACATCTGGACCAGGGTCACGGGTCTAACATCTGGATCGGGACACGGGTCTAACATCTGGATCGGGGTCACGGGTCTAACATCTGGATCAGGGACAGGTCTAACATCTGGACCAGGGTCACAGGTCTAACATCTGGACCAGGGTCACGGGTCTAACATCTGCATAAGGGACAGGTCTAACATCTGGATCAGGGACAGGTCTAACATCTGGATCAGGGTCACGGATCTAACATCTGGATCAGGGACAGGTCTAACATCTGGATCAGGGACAGGTCTAACATCTGGATCAGGGACAGGTCTAACATCTGGATCAGGGACAGGTCTAACATCTGGATCGGGGACACGGGTCTAACATCTGGATCGGGGACACGGGTCTAACATCTGGATCGGGGTCACAGGTCTAACATCTGGATCAGGGACACGGGTCTAACATCTGGACCAGGATCACAGGTTTAACTGGTTGCTGACTGTGTGTTTGACACATTATTCTGGATTAATCTGTTATTAATGATAATCTTATCCATAGCAAAGCAAACATCCTGGACTTTCCTCTGAGTCTGAGTCTTGAGTTCACCTGCATCAGGATCAAAGCCTGACTGGATCAAACATTCCTGGAGGAAAACCTCATTAAACTCATTTTAAAGCCTGACTGTGTCCTGGTTTCATCTTCTGAGGAGTTTAGAATTAATCTGAGCTGTAGGTGCACATCTGTCCTCTGGGTGGCGCTGCAGGGAAACTAAAGTCATCATTCAGAGTGAACTCACATCTGTACAGATGACTGATATGCAGTACTGTTTATAGTACTATTTATGGTATTATTCGCAATATTACTGTAGTATTATCAGTGTAATCAACCTGTGAGCAGGTGTGAGGAGGTGTACAGGTGTACTCACAGCTGGTCAGGTCGGGGGGGCTGTATCGATCAATTGGGTGGATGTACTGCGAGGTGGGCGTGGCCACCTTCAGGTAGACCACCTCTCCTGTGTTCTTCAGGGCCGACACTGCGTCTTCGTGCAGGACGTCCTCCAGAGACATGTGGTTGACCTGCCGGGGGGCGGAGTCTTACGTTAGACCACAGTCACATCAGTTTAGCGTGTCAAAGAGAACATGTGTGATGTCACGTACCGCCAGGATTTTGTCTCCGATCTGCAGCCGCCCGTCACGGTGTGCAGCCCCGCCCTCGATGATCTTGGTAACGTAGATGCTGTTGTCTCCAGGGACGTGCTGGTTCCCCACGCCGCCCGCTATACTGAAGCCCAGACCTGCACCGGGGGGCGGGGTTAGATTAACAAAACCACAGAACACCATGAGCTGAAGATCAAACTGACTCATGGGAAACAACATTTACAGATTAAAAAGGTGATGAACTAAAATATGTTACTGAAGTAATGAGTGCGTCCCAAAATGTTAAAAACATACAAAGTAATACATTTCCAGGTGTGACTGGCTCCATATGAGGTGACACGTTCAGGTGTGTTTAAGGCAGGTTCTGCTTCCTGTTTGACCAAACTTTATTTACATCAGGTTTATTAAACATTACGACAGTACGTGGACCTGCTGAGGAATCACAGTGTAAAGGTGAATCTCCTGTATGAAGCCTCTGTCATGTCTCTAATTCTTCTGTAGCTGACATACAACATAAAGTATTTAAGAGCTGTAATGACTGTAACAGTCCAGCAGAGGGCGGCAGAGCAGCAGGAATCACAGTTACATAAGAGCTGAACACCTGCTCTCCTGTCTCACCTTTGGGTCCTTTCATCAGTTTGATCTGTGTGATGCGTTCGCTCGGTGGGCGTCTCCGCAGCACATACAGCCTGACAACAGGCCCCGCCTCCTTCAGCGCCTCCACAGCAATGGAGTGAGTGACCTCCCGGACGTCCACATCGTTGACAAATACGATGCTGTCGTTCACCCTGGTGATGAAGAGAGAGAGAGAGTCACTGTCACCTCCTCAAACAGCTGTTTGAAGGCTCAGGTGTGATCAGGTTTAGGTGGACCGGTCCTTTAGAGGTGAGAGGCTCAGCTTCATGTCCTCAGAAAACACAAACACAAGCAAAGAGTCTGTGTGTGTTTCTGTGTGTGTCTGTTTGTGTGTGTCCGTGTTTCTGTGTGTGTCTGTTTGTGTGTGTCCGTGTTTCTGTGTGTGTCTGTTTGTGTGTGTCCGTGTTTCTGTGTGTGTCTGTTTGTGTGTGTCCGTGTTTCTGTGTGTGTCTGTTTGTGTGTGTCCGTGTTTCTGTGTGTGCGCACCTGAGGCGTCCGTCCTGGGCAGCAGCTCCTCCGGGGATGATCTTGGTGATGAAGATGGAGGGGTCGTCTCCGATGTGAGGATTGTCGGTTCCTCCCGCGATGCTGAAGCCCAGACCAGAGTTGCCCTGAACACAACATAAACACACATCACCACACTGTACCTGATGCAGACCTGGGTCTTCCTGTATGTGGATCCCGGATGAGCCCCCACTTACACCAGCACCTGGCCCATGTGCTCAGTGAGCTCATAAGTCAAACCTGGGAGTGAATCTAAGACAAACAGCCAGCAGAGGTCCAAGAGAGTTATCCAGCTGTCAGGCTAGCTTACTGCACAGCTGGATAACTCTGGAGCTCTGCAGATGTTGGTGTTTTTATCAGACTCAGACTGACGTCCAAACCAGCTGACTTTTGGATCTTCAGCTCTCAGAGGGGAAACAGGAGTGAAGTGAGGCTGTAGAGATATTTGGTGTTTTCTGGTTTTGTATTTTTGATAATCTTGAATTTTGGTTCTATGTTCTGTGTTATTTATTCTTCTGGTTATAGTGTTATATTCTGTTTTCTATAGATCCTACTTTCTGTGCCGTTAGTTCCCCTCAAGATGGAGCACCGAGGTGAAGAAAGACAAGCTGAAGGTTCGTTGGTCCAGCAGACCCAGTGTTCCTCTGCTCATGGTCTCTGTTAGAGACAGGGGGGAGGAGCTCGGACATCCAGCAGGTGGAGCTGCTGCTCCTTCACTTTGAAAGGACCCTGATGAGGACCTCCTGAGGAGCCGATTCCTGTCACTGGGCTGAGACTGAGTTCAGCCTCAGCAGCAGGTTACCATGACAGCAGTTAGTCAGCTGTTTCAGTCAGAGCTGCTCCACTTCCTGTGATGGTGTCACCATCATAGCTGCTGTCCACATGACCGCAGGAAGCTGCGAGCTGTTGGCTGAAGACATCCACAGAGACGAGCTTCTGCTTCCTGTCCTCTAACAAGACTGAATCTAATCCTCCTGCTCCTCCTCCTTCTTCTTCTCCTGCAGCTCTCTGGACCGTCTGCCTGATGGAGGTCAGTCCTGCCTGACATTACCCAGCAGTCCTTTCACTGATGTGTCTTCACAGCAGAACTAAACCTTCATCATCATCATCATCGGCCCTGACAGGAACGTCTCATTTACTTCCTGTTTTCTTCTTCTGTGGTGTTTCTGCCTGCAGCTCGTATTCAGGGATCAGCTGTGCATGAATTATGCAGATGTGTTTGCAGACTTCTCACTCACTGAGGACTGATGTCAGTGTCTCTGTCCACCCGCTGTCTCTCACACACCTCCACACTCATCCTCACCATCCTCCTCCTCATCATCATCATCCTCACAGAGTACATGAAGGGCTGATGGGAGGTGACTCATGAAACCACTCCTGTGTGTGCTGACAGCTGTGCCTCTGTGAGCAGATCTGAGACCAGCTGATTAAACGTCAGGTTCACTGGTTTGATTTGTAAAAGGAGCTAAAAATAACCCGCTGATGTCAGGGGGGCGTGGCTTACATTCAGAGGGTGACGGCGGCTTTTAAAATCAGAGTGATGCATCTAAAAACAGAGCGGAGACGAGCTGGAAGGAGCACGAGGACCGAGTGTTTCTCACCACCACACGTGTGTGTCTGTGTGTCTGTGTGTGTGTGTGTGTCTGTGTGTGTGTCTGTATGTGTGTGTGTGTGTGTGTGTGTGTGCGCTCACCCTCTCCAGTGTGATCTCCTCGTACTCCAGCTCTCCCTCTGACCCGTTCATCTGTAAAAAAAAATAAACACATGAAGAGTTAAATCACATCCCAGAATATCTCTGCTCATCGCCACGGCAACTCCATGGTAACAGCTGTTGAGGCCTCAAGGGGCCCAGTTACCTGGGCAACTGTAGCCGTAGCTATAGCAACCAACTCTCATATCATCTGCTCCAAGCACTCATGAGAGCTTGGAGACACGGTTATTACATCACTTCCTGCTGCGGCGCTCTCTCCACTCATCAAACACACACCTCACTGAGTCATGTGACCAAACCCTTCACACCTCGTCCATCATCATCCACCCGCCTTCTTCTTTTGTCCAGGTGAGGGTAGCTGGGGGGGCGGAGCCTATCAGTCCATGCCAGCTGTTCACGCTGTACACACACTCTACCTCACTGCTGTTACACAGTTTATCACAGGAGGACACACACACACACACACACCAGCATGTCCTCTGTCCTTCATGTCCTGAAGCAGACCTGACATCATGATTCTCATGACATCATCATGACATCACTGACAGCCACAGATGTGCAGCTCCATCAGTGCCATTTAAAGCTGCCAGCAGGCGCTGTGCTAGCTACACCTGATGTATTCAAAGCATATACACACCTCAGCCTCCATCAGGCTGCTTTACACAGCCAAACACCTCCAGAAGGGCCAGGCTCAGTGAGAGGGGGCCATGTGCTGCAGCTATGAGGGAGGGTTCAGGGTCACCTGATCCTAGACCCGCCCACACACAGCTCTGCCCATCAACACACACACAGAGCTGTAAACAGGGGTCAGAGCTCCTGCAGGTGTGTGTACAGGTGAGCTGTTAGTTTTCAGTCATTCTTTATGAAATGCAAACTCTGAGTGAAATATGTCTGTGAAGGTTCTCAGTCATCCAGGTCATCGTAGTCAAAGGAGTTTGCAAAGAAAAGCGTCTGGACTTCTTTGAGTTGCTTGAAGACGTTTCACCTCTCATCCGAGAAGCTTCTTCAGTTCTAAGGTCAAATGGCCGAGAGTCCCAGATTTAAACCCAGTGGGAGTATCCCCCCAAGGAGGGACAAAGGACCCCCTGGTGATCCTCTAATCACATGCGCAAAGGTGTGAAAGCGGGTGTGGGACCTAATCAGCCAGGGTTTCGGGTGAGCTCATTGTGAAACCTGGCCCCACCTTGTCATGTGAATTCCTGTGGTCAGATGGCCCAGGATGTGAGTGGGCGTTAAGGCGGCTGGGAAGGGAACTCAAAACTGGATTATAGATGGCAGACAGTTGGTGTCGTAAACCACCGCCTCTGTTCAAAGATGGTCGCTCACAGTGGACATAGATGGCCTCTTTCACTCCTCTTTCAAACCATCTGTCCTCTCTGTCCAATATGTGAACATTGGCATCCTCGAAAGAGTGACCTTTATCCTTTAGATGCAGATGGACTGCTGAGTCTTGTCCTGTGGAGGTGGCTCTTCTATGTTGTGCCATGCGCTTGTGAAGTGGCTGTTTGGTCTCTCCAATGTAGAGGTCCGGGCATTCCTCGCTGCACTGTACAGCATACACCACGTTGTTCAGTCTGTGTTTTGGAGTTTTGTCTTTCGGGTGAACCAGTTTGTGTCTGAGTGTGTTGCTGGGTCTGAAGTACACTGGGATGTCGTGCTTGGAGAAAACTCTCCTGAGTTTCTCTGATACACCGGCTACATAGGGGATGACAATGTTGTTGCGTCTGTCTTTCTTATCCTCCCTCGCTGGTGTCTGATCTTCTTTTCTGTGCCTCTTTGCTGACTTTATGAACGCCCAATTAGGATAGCCACATGTTTTAAGTGCTTCCTTTACGTGTGTGTGTTCCTTCTTTTTCCCTTCAGGCTTAGAGGGAACATGTTCTGCCCGGTGGTGTAGGGTCCTAATTACTCCAAGTTTGTGTTCCAGAGGGTGATGGGAGTCAAAGAGGAGGTACTGGTCCGTGTGTGTGGGCTTCCGGTAAACTTCGATGTTGAGGTTGCCATTCTCTTCAATGTGCACAGCGCAGTCCAGGAAAGGCAAACAGTTATCCTTTGTGTCTTCCCTGGTGAACTTGATGTTTTTATCCACGGCGTTAATGTGCGCAGTGAAGGATTCCACTTCTTGTGTCTTGATTTTGACCTTTGACCTTAGAACTGAAGAAGCTTCTCGGATGAGAGGTGAAACGTCTTCAAGCAACTTAAAGAAGTCCAGACGCTTTTCTTTGCAAACTCCTTTAACTCTGAGTGAAGCTCAGACTTTAAAATGACAAATGTTAAATATTCATTCTCAGTGAGCTCACGCTGCTCACTGCCTGCTGGTGCTGTTGGGATTAATGGTCCAGGTGAGCTGTGGGTGTGATGATGACATGAGCAGTTACTGAAACAGCTGCTAACAGCTGGAGCAGAGACAGATACACTGTAACAGCGTCTCTGTTTGTGACACATTCAGATGATCCAAACAGGAAACAGCTGGAGCAGCTTCTCTGACAGTAAACTGTGTGTTAGAAAACGTGTCTGAGGGTTGGACGTCCTTTAATCTGCACACTGTAATAAAAACAGGAGCTAATAAAAGCTTTAAAGCAGGTAAAAATAACTGCAGGATGTTTGATGGCTTGTTCAAGGCTCCACAGACAGCAGCTGATAAATTTATCAGCTGTATTGTATTTGGAGCTCATCACACTCACACCAGCCAACATGGCCTCCCTGTCAGGGGGCGGGGTTTGTGATTTCTTGGAAATATGTTCTTGTGTTGTTATTATTAGTTAGCACTTAGTTGAGTTTTAGTCCAGTTTGTGTTATCACCCGTGTCCCCTTGTGTCTCTCCTCTGTGTCCTTCTCTCGCTCCCTCTCTCTTGTGTCAAGCTTGCGTGTCCAAGTTCATGTCGCTCCATGTTTCCTGTTTTATTTTGAAAGTCCATGTCCATGTTCGAAGGCCGCCACAATGACGTGGACCCAGCTGCAGAGAAGGGCCCTGAACAGAGTCTGTTGGTGTGGTGTTGTTGCGGACCTCTGCTCCACCAGGAGTCTACAGGAAAGCTGATGTTCCATGTTCAGTGTGTTTAGCTTTGCTTCCCATCTGGCGTGATGTTGATTTGTGTCAGCTGTTTCCACTTCCCTCATTACCCTGCTGTATATTTAAGTCGTTCAGTGTCGGGTCATCTGTTTGTGTTGCTTCATGTCATGTCAGGTCTTGGGTTTTTCGTGCTCCTGCTCAGATTCATGCTCATGTTCTTGTGTCTTAGTTTTCATGCTTTGTCTTAGCTGCTCCCAGTTTAGTTTTGTCCCAGTTTGCTTTGTCTTTGTTTTGTGGTTTTTTCCCATCAGCCAAATAAACGGACACACTTTTTGTTAAACCTTAATAAAACACTCGCTGTTTCCTGCTGACACAGCTGGATACAGGAGCGCAACATCTGTATCCTGACAGCTCAGAGAGCTGAAGCATCTTCACCCACTGATCTGCAACTTCCATCTAACCTCCACCCACAACCTGTCACACTGATGGGGGTCTTTAACACAGCTGGAGCCTGAGAAGTGAAGGGACCAGGACCTCCATGATCCCACCACCTAAGCTAGCTAGCTAACTAGCACCTGCTCTACTGTACTCTACTCGGTTCTACTTGACTTTACTTGGTTACGGTTGGTTTTTGTTACAGTTGAGTCCCACCTCAGTCACTTCTTTGAAAGTCTGTTTATGTCACTATTTAAAATGTTTGTCATACCACAAACACACCCAACGTCAGGGTCGTTATAGCAACACGGCACAAAGTCCTGTGATGTCATGTGTGACACAAACACAACAATGGAGGACTTGATGTGTTCAACAATGGTAGACCTGTGCACGCTGTCATTGGACCACGGTGATGGTTTGTGTGCGGTCGTTTCGCTCGCGACGGGATTTTAAAATGGCGGGTTTGATTCCTGTGCCAGAGTCACGACTCATCCGCTGATGTCACTGACCAGCCAATCGGTGTCATGCAATCTGCTGATGTCACATTTTTGGCCCCGCCCAGTAGGTACTGAAAAAGTACGTGGTACCAGGAACTGTGACCTGATAGTCAACCCTAAAAACCGAGTCGAGTCCAGTAGATCCCAGTGGAACTGAGGCTCTAATGTAGGTGGGTGCTTCAGGGCCTCGGCTGCAGTCTGTTTTCAGGGGCCCCAGGCCCCTGTTTTCCTTACATTACATTAAACCAACATGAAGGAACCACCAGTCCCAGCCTGCAGACAGTTTTCATCGTGCTGTCATTCACAGACAAAGACTCTATCAGGTGTCTGAACTATGCAGGTTTAAATCTATGTAGTCACAGTCACTAGGAGTGTCCAAATTCACAGGCTGCATCCTCCTGAGGACCCAGCCTTCAAGGTCTACGTGGGACAAAATATAACAGGACACTGGTGTAAATTCTCGACCATCTCACACTTCTGTTTAATCCGTTTTCTGTTTGACGTTTATTCAGCTGTGTGAAAACTACCCGGGGGATTAATAAAGTTTTATCTAATCTAATCTAATAACTTTGATCTCAGCCAAACCGATTTACTCAAGAACAAATTAAACACTGAAAAAAGACAAACAATAACATTTTTAGGTCGTCTAAGGGACTTATATATTACGTTTAACCTGAGTTGCAAAAGTCCGTGGTGATCTGAAAATGATGTGCCGGCAGTTGATCCGTTCTCAGCGGCTCTAGTGACCCTCGAGCTCCCAGCTAGCTATCGAGCTGGTGGGTAGCAGGCATCTCCGAAAACATCGAAGCACAAATATGCGATATCTTGATAAACCGAGCAGATATTTGAAGTTTACACAGCTACATTCTCGCCTGAAAATATGTTCAAAGTTTATTTTGTGACCCAGAAAGAGTAACAAGAGTAATATTAAAACTTAGCAGCGGCCGCCATTGTTGGAAACTGGAATTGGCTGGGCCGCACTATGAATTCTGGGATATGGTGGGCCATGAAGGACACACCCGACCCATCCTTTAAATTCGGGGTAAAGGAGGACGCATTTGTTGGCTGCATTCGGAGGAGTCTACGAATTTGGACAGCCTTCGGCGCATCACTGTGACGTAATCGGTCTACAAATGCGTCCTCAGGAGGATGCAGGCCATGAATTTGGACACCCCCACTATGTACAAACACACACCTGTAACTCCACAGTCACCATGGTAACATGTGACATCACGGGCCCGGCACAGGTGTTTCAGCGTCTTACAGGTGTGCGTTCACACATTCATGACTGCAGTTCATGTGATTAATAAAGAATCTTGTGTTCTTATCACAGCTCAGTGTGGAAATCACATTATCCTGAGCTGTGGGTCGTTTCCGTGGAAACACTGTGATGTAATTTAGTTAGCAGGCTCTGTTAAAAAGTGCCTCTCTCTGTTGTTTTAGAGGCGCTCGCTGTGCGATATGAATCTGTTAATAGTTCATGCATTCATCAGCCGTGTCTGTGTGACGCTCACATGAGAAGTTATCAAGCATCAAATATTTAAAATCAGGCACAAACAGGCCGACCACCAACGGGCCAGATACAGCAGGATGTCCACGATGAGGGTAAACCTGTGTGTGTGTGTGTGTGTGTGTGTGTGTGTGTGTGAGTGAGTGTGTGTGTGTGTGAGTGTGTGTGTGTGTGTGTGTGTGTGAGTGTGTGTGTGAGTGTGTGAGTCAGTAACACAGTGAACTCTGCTTCAGTCCCTGAAGGCTCGAGCATCAACACTAAAACACACAGTTCACTTCATTCAGCTCGTCTCTGGAGACTCTGCAGCTCCAATACACTTATATAACAGAGAGAGAGGGCGAGAGAGGCAGGCTGACAGCAGGAGAGAGAGAGAGAGAGAGAGAGAGAGAGAGGCAGGCTGACAGCAGGAGAGAGAGAGAGAGAGAGAGAGAGAGAGGCAGGCTGACAGCAGGAGAGAGAGAGAGGGCGAGAGAGGCAGGCTGACAGCAGGAGAGAGAGAGAGAAAGCGAGAGAGAGAGGCAGGACGACACAGAGTGCAGCAGACAGAGCAGGAGCACGGTCCACGGTTGGTCCACGGTTGGTCCACGGTTGGTCCACAGTTGGTCCACAGTTGGTCCACGGTTTGAACCACACACATTACCACATGAGAAACATTATTCACATTAAAACGAGTCCCAAACATAACGAGGTCTTTGAAACCCAGACGTGAGAGTCACACATGTGACCAGCTCTTAGTAAAGGTCTTACATGAAAAGTCATTAGAAACACTCCTTCAGGACTGAGTCCTTCAGCCTGCCCCAGACCCCCCACAGCCAGTCTGAACCATCCCTGTGACCGGCCTCCACACTCAGTCCTCAGGGCGTCTCACCATCTCTGTACAGAGAGCAGAGCCCTCTGCTGAGCAGGTGAATAAGTCCTCCATCCTGTTTCTTGGGTAAAAACTGAAGACTCTGTGAGACCCAGTGAAGAAGGACCCAAAAAAGTCTACGATTACTGACTGAAGTTTGGCAAGTAAAGGTCGACAGGGAGGTCCACAGGAGACGGACGATGCCACAGCACAGATGCAGCCAGATTATTCATGAATGACAGCTCAGGTAAGATCCATTTCTATGTTTCAGTCTGGCTTCTACCGTTTCCAAAACATGACCCACTAATAAAGCACCATCCTTGTTTCCAGGTGAGTCCACAGTAACACAGTCCTCTGCAGTCCTCTCCCCACCATCACAGCCTCACCATGAACCTGACCCAGTTTATTCTGGCCGAGGAGGTTTCTCCAAATGTTTCATACTGTGTTACAACAGTTACAACAGCATCATCTGCATACGCTGGCAGTCTGAGACCAGAACGTTCAAACCAGACCTGAGTTTAGGGAGGAGGAGCTCCCGGAGCTCAGTAATAACCACGTATATGATGCTGAATTGTTCCATCTCGTGTGGCATCTCTTCGATTTGTGATTCTGGGCTATTAAAATAACACTGAGCTGACATTTGTGTGACCACAACAGAGAGGAGAAAGCCTGAACCCTCTCTGCTTTCTAAGGAGCACCAACAACCCAAACCAGGGTTCACTTCAAGCTCTCAGCGTCTCCATACAGGAGATCCTGGAGTGCTGTTTAAGCCTGTAGTCTGAGAAAAGTGCAGTAATAAATGTCAGTAATCACTGACACACTTAAAAACTCTGAGAGTGATCAGAAAGCTGGACTGGAGTTTTTGGACTTATATAAAACCTCCTTCATGTTTTCAGGTCCAGCTTAGATTTCTCCTGAAAACAAGGAGCTGCTCATCATCACAGATTTGATGAGTGTGAAAACCTCCTGGAGGATCCAGCTTTGTGGATCTACTGTCTGTAACTTCTAAAGCAGTGACTCTTCTTCAAAGACCAGGCCTTCAAGCTGGCTTCTTCACTCCCTCCATCGTCTTCACCTTCATCGTGTCCCTGTGACTGACCCACAGGACTCAGAGCTTCACTTCCTGTCTCAGCCTGCTTCCTCTGTCTCCATCACACCAGCCTCCTCCTCCAACACTGACTCAGTTACTCCACCTACCTGCTCACCTGTCTCCACCTGTCCACTGTCACATGATTTCCTCCCATATGACAAACTGTGAATCGCCTCATCATTTCAGCCAACCAGCAGCACGGCACCGGGGCTGGATGTCCCCCACTCTGTCTGGAGCCAATGAGATGCTCCTCCCCCATCTCCCATCAAACACCTCATATCCTCAGGTGTCACATCAACGCTGTGATCAGAGGTACTGATCTTCATGTTCACGTCTCCTCGTTCAAACCTGACTTTAAAGCAGACGATGTTTCCCTGAGAGGGATCAGTGTGATGGAGAACACCTCCTCCACCCCTGTGATGGGTGGTGGATCATCGAGACTCTCAGCAGATTAACCAGACAGGAAACTGGACTGACCACCCACAAACTCCTGCACCACCACCAGAACCACCACCAGGCTGAACTTCAGAGCTGAGAGCAGGCCCTCCAAAAACTCCAACAAACCTCCACACACCAGAAAAAACACCACAAACAATAAAGAGAGGAAGAGGGTGAGAGAGGAAGACTGACAGAGAGGTTTAATCTATGTGAATCAACTAAATCTCTTCCTCGTTACCCCTGACAGTGCTCTCTCTCTCTCTCTCTTACTGTGAGTCTATGTCTCTCGGCCTCACAGTGACTGTGCTGCTCTCAGAGTTTAGGACCATCTGAGGTTCTCACATCCATCACAGCTCTGTGAGTGAGCAGCTGTACAGTCCTCACAAGCTGAGCTGTTACTGATCTGGTATACACGCTGAAGATGAGGAGCCCTTCATCTTCATCACATCACATCCTTCAGACCTGCTTCATGTTCCTGAATGGATGAAGCTGAGCTGAGGAACACTGAAGGTCAGCCCCATCAGAGACATTAAACCTGCTGCTGGCCCTGTGCTGGCCCAGAACAGCTTCAGCTCTGGCCCCAGATGTCAGCCTAATGTGTACCTTAATCAAACCATGTAATAACAACATGTGCGGGAACATGCAACACAGTGCAAGAGTAACATCACAAACCTCTGCTCAGACAGTGAATGGACTGATTCTTATATAGTACTTTTGTAGCCTACCAGATTACTCAAAGCGCTCTATACAACATGCCACATTCACACACTTTCTCTAAACTGAGTGCTGCCTAACTACATTGATACACATTCACACTCTTGACTGTAGACTGGAGGAGCCAGGGATCGAGCCACTAACCTTTCGATCAGTAGGTGACCTGCTCTACCTCCTGAGCTACAGCCACCCAGTGGTAAACATGAGTAAACCATCACTAGGTTTTGGATAGTTTACAAACCTGTAAAACCTGCATTTGAAACGTTGGCTACCATAGCAGTATAGTACTGCAACATGGCACTTGGGTTTTCTAACTAAAATAGGAAAAAATAGGAGCATAAATAGTGCCATCATTGCCAGACCTGCCCCACATCTGGTTGACATACACTCTGCCATAACACCTGTCAGTCAGAAGTGCCAGCTTGATGCCGGATCCAGGGAAGACCTGTTTTCTATGAGCCTTGGCCACATAAACCAAACCACAATCAAACCATCTATGCCAGGACTGACCCATATCTGGATGACATACGTCTTATCATGCCAGCAGTGCCGGCTTGATACCAGATCCGGGCCAGACCTGCTTGCTATTTGGGTACTTCCTCCAAACCATCAACGTGTCTTTTAGACCCCATTCCTACAAAACTGCTCAAAGAAGTCCTGCCATTAATTAATGCTTCAATCTTAAATATGATCAACCTATCTCTAATAATCGGCTATGTACCACAGGCCTTCAAGGTGGCTGTAGTTAAACCTTTACTCAAAAAGCATCTCTAGACCCAGCTGTCTTAGCTAATTATAGGCCAATCTCCAACCTTCCTTTCATATCAAACATCCTTGAAAGAGTAGTTGTCAAACAGCTAACAGATCATCTGCAGAGGAATGGCTTATTTGAAGAGGTTCAGTCAGGTTTCAGAGCTCATCACAGCACAGAAACAGCTTTAGTGAAGGTTACAAATGATCTTCTTATGGCCTCTGACAGTGGACTCATCTCTGTGCTTGTCCTGCTAGACCTCAGTGCAGCGTTCGATACTGTTGACCATAATATCCTATTAGAGCGATTAGAACATGCTGTAGGTATTACAGGTACTGCACTGCAGTGGTTTGTATCATATCTATCTAATAGACTCCAATATGTTCATGTAAATCAAGTCCCTGCAAGTTTTAGATGTGTCCTTGATCCATCACAGCTGATTTAAATGGATAAATTACCTTCTCAACATGTCTTGAAGTTCTCCAGAGGCCTGGTAATGAACTAATCATGTGATTCAGGTGTGTTGACCCAGGGTGAGCCCTCGTGGACTGAGATTGGGGACCCCTGATGTAAATGGAGAGTCTTCTTCACTCACTAAGGTCAATTATGGTGTTCCACAGGGTTCAGTGCTAGGACCAATTCTATTTACATTATACATGCTTCCCTTAGGCAGCATCATTAGAAGACTTAGCATCATTTTCACTGCTATGTAGATGACATGCAGCTCTATCTGTCCATGAAGCCAGGTAACACACACCAATTAGTGAAACTGCATAAAATGCATTGCATGCACAATCAGAGAGAGCATATTTCTCCTGTTTTGGCTTCCCTTCATTGGCTTCCTGTTAAATCCAGAATTCAAAATCCTGCTCCTCACATACAAGGTCTTAAATAATCAGGCCCCATCTTATCTTAATGACCTCCCATCCATCCATTCGCTTCCGCTTATCCTTTTCAGGGTCGCGGGGGGCGCTGGAGCCTATCCCAGCTGTCATAGGGCGAGAGGCGGGGTACACCCTGGACAGGTCGCCAGTCTGTCGCAGGGCCAACACACAGGGACAGACAACCATTCACACCTAGTGACAATTTGGATTATCCAATTAACCTATCCCCACAAGCTGCATGTCTTTGGACGGTGGGAGGAAGCCGGAGTACCCGGAGGGAACCCACGCAAACACGGGGAGAACATGCAAACTCCACACAGAAAGACCTGATAGTGGAATTGAACTCAGGACTTTCTTGCTGTGCCGCAACAGTGCTAACCACCGTGCCACCGTGCTGCCTCTTAATGACCTTAATGACCTTGTAGTACCATATCACCCTATTAGAGCACTTCGCTCTCGCACTGCAGGCCTACTTGTTGTTCCTAGAGTATTTAAAAGTAGAATGGGAGGCAGAGCCTTCAGTTTTCAGGCCCCTCTTCTGTGGAACCAGCTTCCAGTTTGGATTCAGGAGACAGACACTATCTCTACTTTCAAGATTAGGCTTAAAATTTTCCTTTTTGCTAAAGCATATAGTTAGGGCTGGACCAGGTGACCCTGAATCCTCCCTTAGTTATGCTGCAATAGACGTAGGCTGCCGGGGATTCCCATGATGCATTGAGTTTTTCCTTTCCAGTCACCTTTCTCACTCACTATGTGTTAATAGACCTCTCTGCATTGATGGATTTTTTTTCAGTTTCTTTTTCTTTGTTTCTCAAAGGTTAAAATACAAATATTGATAAATTGTATTTTGTAGAATCTGCAGTCACTATGGGAACAGCAGGAGGAGAAACATCGACCAAGTTAGAGGCCTGAGTTTCACACACAGACCAGCAGGTTGTAATATGATAGAGCCTGTGGTCATGTGATCACACTTCAATGAGCTGTATTTAAACATTATAGTGATGAAACCAGGACAGCAGGCAAACACCACCGAGACGTCCTCTTGATTAAGCTACACACACACACACACACATTTAACACCTCGTTTAACTACAGATCTGATGACGATGGGAAATGGAGTTCACCCATGCAGCATGCAGCGGTTCCCACAGCTGGAGTCAGATGCACTCGGTCCCTCAAACGCATCGTGTTGCGTTCACAGTGCCGGTGAGCTCAGCAGAGGTGAGGACTTCAGGCCTCGGGGGCTTGATGATGGTGATGATGGTGATGGTGGTGACAGCTGGAGCGGTGTGAACCGTCGCCGTGATGTTCATCGGTATTTACCCATGTCATTTAAACAGGATCCAGCTGTGGTGATGTCACTGCGTCTGACATCTGGATGGATCCATGAACCTGAAACCTGCCCACAGCTATACATTTTACCCTCCACCTCTTCCTCCTGCTCACAGACGGCCATTACACTCACTCAAACTTCACCTCGGTTACCACACGATTGGCCTGGCCGGAGGCCCCGCCCCCTGCCCTGTGGAGCCAATGGCGTGCTAACGAGGGCTATAAAATGAAGGTGTCCTACCATCATCCTCTGCCTGTGCCTCTTGGCTTTCCGTACGTTGTTGATGAATCGTCGTCCCATCTTCTTGGCGTACCACACGGACACGAACATCACTTCCTGTCTCTCTCCTCAGCAAGCGGTTACATAAAGAGCGGCGGCGTAGAGACGGATGAATAATTAACCAAGAAGAAGGAGAAGGGAGGAAGGTCGAGATCAGCACAAACCCGTTAACACCGCGAGGCGTCGGATCCCGTTAACGGAGCGCAGAGACATGACCGACAGCTCACAGAGAGAGAGAGAGAGAGCATCCTGCTCCTGATGGAGAGAAATGAGACGGAGGGACGAGCGAGGAAAACTGAAGAGAGAGAGAGGCTGTTCATCACTCCTCCGCTCTCTCTCTCTCCTCGCTCAACCCTCCTCATGCTTCACTGCACACCTCTCTCTCTCTCTCTCTGTCTGTGTCTCTCTACCACCACCACCCCTCGCTCTCTGAAGGAATCCCCTCCCCTCTGTGATGTCACCATCGGCCGAGAGAGAGAGAGAGACAGAGAGAGATAAAAGATGAAGATGAAGAGGAGGAGGGGGGGGCATAGAGAAATTTGGAGGGGGGGGGTTAATTCAGCAAGCACACACACATACTCAGGCTAATACTGTTGCCATAGCAACACCACCCCCACATCCCCTTCTTCTCATCTCTCCCTTTTCTGCCATTCTTGCCGTTGCCATGGTGACGAGCGACAGAGAGAGAGAGAAGCAGAGCATCAGATTCAGAGTGGGCACGGGCGGCCCACACTGTGTGTGTGTGTGTGTGTCAGTAATTAAGCAAGGAGAGGTCCCTGTGGCTGTGGGCCTGACCCCCACCACCACCACCTTACTCTCTCTCTGTGAGTATTAATGATGGGAGTAAACGAGGGACGGGGGCTGACCTCACCTGCTGCCTGTGACATCACAGCGACCCCAGTGCACAGATCTGACCTGGGGTCAGCTCGTTGGGAACGTTTCTACAGCGAAGCTCTGAGACCTGAGGATGTGACAGGACCTTCCACAGACATCCTCACATCTCCTCACACCTCCACAAAGCTCCACAGAGCTCCTTGAGAGCCCTCCAACCTTTTGAAGGACCCTGGAGCCTCCCTGTGGTGAGCCCCTGCACTCTTTTTTCGAGCTTCCAAGGACCTTTAAGTTCAGACCCTCAAAACCTGATAAAACTGCTTAAATCCTGTTAAGCATCATCCAGCACGTCCTCTGACACACAAAGGTCCTCCTAAACATCTCTCATCAGTGATCCCAGGAGCCTAAAACCTTCAGCTCAAACCCCAGACATCACTGGAACATGTTCAGAGACCTGAAACTTGTTTCTGAGGACACGCAGATCCACCTGAAACACCTCAGAGCCCCCACAGAAACCTGCCCCCAACAAGCTCCTCCAGGACCTAAAACCTGGACAAGCACCTCTGAGCACAGTCACCCTGACCCCCTCCAGCCAACTCAAGGACCTTTCCAGGGATTCCAAACATGTGACATCAGGATGAGTCAGCTCCCTGTGACCCCGTCACTCTGCTGCTGATGGTGTTCTATTAATACACTTTTACTGAGCTACATCACAACGCCACACACCACACGCCTGCACAGTGACAGCTGCAGGAAGGCTGATGCTGCCCCCTGTTGGTCAGATGAACAACTGCATCCACACTCACACAAAACCAGAAACAACGAATTACATATTCATTTACATGAGTTATCATTTGTGTCATAACTGCTCTAAAATTAACTGCTGTAAAAATGTGCAGAGCAATTTATTTTAGCTCGTCAGAAAAACACCCGACTAATGAAAAAACTGACACAACTGATATTAGATGGTTAAAACACACTAAACACTGTGTGTGCGTGTGTGTGTGTGTGTGTGTGTGTGTGTGTGTGTGCGTGCGTGTGTGTGTGTGCATGTGTGTGTGTGTGTGTGTGTGTGTGCGTGCGTGTGTGTGTACGTACTGTGATTGCAGCGGGGTGTGTGTATCCGTCCAGGTGTGCGTGGCTCAGCTCAACGCTGCGTCCTTGGGTCATGTGACCGGGGCTGGGATCAACAGGTGGAGTCTCATCGTCTTGGTAACGGTACTTCTGCAGTGAAACAGATCGGGGTTAGCATTAGCTGTTAGCATGAGGACCCTGTCCCCACAGCTGAGACACTGTTCCTGTTCCTGGACCTCCTCAGGGAGCTCCGACACATCACCAGGACTCCCTGCAGTCCATCTGAGGAACAGGGAGGAATTCCAAACTCCAGGAGAACTCCTGAAACCTCCTCTAACCCTGCTCCAGTCTGCTCAGACCACTTAGCAAACACTTGGAGTCCCTCTGGAACCTCCTCAACAACCCCTGTAAGCCCACAGGGCTCCATCAGCCTCCACACGGAGCTCTGTGGGCTTCTGTGGATCATCCAGACCCCCTGAGGAGCCCTGACACCGTCCTCATAATCCTGTTAAACAGGTTTACCTATGCATCGATCACACAGGTCATCTGTCATAGATCGTTATGTTTGTGTTTATTAACTCTTTATTACCATGATGTCACCATCGATGAGGGGTTACATCACTGACTCATCCTCACATCAAACATCTATAATCCACAAAATAGTAATAACATTAATTATTTACAAGAGAACAGAAACACTGTCCACACACACACACACACACACACACACACACACACACAACACAATACAGTTTTATTTACACGTTTAAAACCAGCGGGAACACAAAGTGCTTCACAGTCAGGAATAAACAGATCACACTGAACAGTAAGTCACTAAAACAAAGTAAAATACAGAAACAACCAAGAGCATCTGTTAGCCAGTCAGAACAACCAGGCTGAATAGGTAAGGTCTCAAGTGTGCTTTAAAGGATTGACTGGAGTCAGAGGCACACACGCACTCACACACACTCACTTCTAACCTCCTCCAGATCACAGATCACAGTCTGGCATGGAAGGTCAGAGGAGAAGGAAAGGAAGGAAGGGAAGGAAGGGAGGAGTTTAAGGAGTGAAGGAAAGCATTCGGTAGAGAGAGAGAGCGAGGAAACGAGGTAGCTGTTGGGAAAGTAGAGAATGAGAGGCAGAGATGATGCGGTTGCCACAGTAACAAGAAGACCCTTGAGAGCCTCCGTTGCCTGGCAGCTGACATCACCAAGCGGAGGAGGAGGAGCCATGTTCGATTCATAAAGATGGAGACAGACACACGGAGCGGCGGCGCAGCATTTGTTACCTGCTCTTACCCATCAGCCTCGGCGGCGCCATGCTCACCTGTCTGTGTGTCTGTGGGTTTAACATCTCTGATCCTCACTGTGTGAAATGTGTGTGAAGCTCAAAGGACTCTAATTAAAGGCAGGAAGTGGTGACCCCTGACCTCAGGCGAGCTGACACGATGATGTGAGCGGCGATGATTTAACGTCTGGTTAAAGCTCTGACGAGCTGCTGTGTTTACACACCTGTGACTGACAGGTGACCCACGGGCCTGCAGGAGGCGCCACAACACACACAGATAAAGACTCAAAGCCAGCTGGAACACTTCAGACCGTCTACTGACAACTAAACAGGAAACAAACTGCATGGAGGTCATGTGACCACATTCACACCTGAAAATCACCAGACAGGTGCTAATAAAAGCAGCAGATCCTGATGGATCCTGATGACACACCTGTGTGACACTTTATAAGTGCAGGTGTAACTCCTGCACAGGTAAATGGAAGTGTAAGTACATGTGAGCAGTTTGTGATTTGGTGGTAATTGTGCTGACATTTCCCCGTCCTGTATGATGGGGTGGATTGATCTCCACTTTATGTCTTCATTTAATATTCAGTCATTAATGTGCTGGAAACATGTTCTATTATTCTTAAATGAACACAGATAAAGACGTCTCTGTCTGTGTAACAAGAACAAAACTACTGTCATAGTTTTCAGACGAATGTGACCTCATGATGATGGTGGAAACTTTTTATTTTCCTTTAACGTTACTGTGTTTTAAATCTGCAAAGGGAGGGAAAAGAACATCTTTCATGCACATGAACATAGTCAGTATAAAACACAGGGATATGAAAAGGCTGGATGAATCCACTCTGTAATAAACTACAGCGTACTCGTGATATAAGACGGGGGAATATGATCTGTTTCCTGTAAACATTTGTTTTACAGTCCCTACATTTACTTGGTTTCCTGTAGCAGACATTTAAGTATGTGTAGGTAAATATGATTCATTTCTAATAAAGCAGACTGAAACTGTTTACTAACAGGTGACTTACGCCCTTAGTCGTGTTATAGAGTAGAGCCAACAGCTGCACCTGCTGGACTACATCAGGGCTGTAACTGAAGAACCAGTGGTGAGCTACAGCTCCAGTAAAACCAGTGAAAAACACTTTATTTTGATGCTGCTCAGAGCTCTGCAGCTGTGTGGTCTCCAGTAAAAACTGCCTGACAGGATGAAACCTTTGCAGTGATCACTGTTTCTAAAAACAGACGGACCTGAGCCATCGTCAGTGCTTCAGAGGCAGAAGAGAACCTCATTAAACCACTGAGATGGTCACAAGCCGCTCAAACCTCGAGGATAATGTGTTTGTTAAACCGTGTTTCTGTGTTATGGACGTAGGTTTCAGCTCGCCACAATAAAGGTTCATCTTCAGTTTAATACCTCCATCATCCTGAAAGCCTGTATTTCCACGGTGTCCACGTCACTATGACATCATGAGGTCATGTGTCAGCAGCATGTTCCAGTAGTACCTAATCCAGGGCTCTTGACTAACTTGTTGCCATGGTTGCACTGGTGCGCCTAACTTTTTTTATTAGGTGCACCCAAATGTTTCAACCGCCGTGCCTAACACTTTACATGTTGACTTTTTAAAATGACCATCCATACAGACAATATTGATTTGTAAATGATTACCTAACAGTCTTGTCAACACAAAGTTCTTTATTTGGAGCACATTTCTACAAAAAAGATAAGTTACCGTATTTTTCGGATTTTAAGGCGCATTAAGCGAAACATATAGATAAGTCAGACTTTACTTGAAATCCGCTTCATAAGCATGTCTCTGAACTGGAGCCATTTTGGGCTCCTTGTACACACACAATACGGTAATATTGTGTTGAATCACAGTGCGTATCACTCCACGAGGCTCCAGACTACGCTAGCCGTAATGCTCCGACAATCTATGCAGCCGTGCAGCTTCATAGGTCACTAAAGTCGTACTAAAACATTTGTGACAGATTTTTGGGTGCCATGTACCACATGAAATCAGTTCGAGGTCAGTAAACACAACCAGAATTCATACATAAGGCGCACTTTTGAGAAAATTAAAGGATTTTAGGTGCGCCTTATAGTCCAAAAAATACGGTGCTGATGAAGTTCTTGTGCTTAAACTGCTTCACTGAGCTGAAATTAAAACTTAAAACATCTCAAGATATATTAAATAAAAACAAAATCTGAGTTAAAAATGCCTCGGAGGCTTCAAACTGAACATCTGAACATCTTACTTTTGCATGGGAACCTGAGAGGTCCCGCCCCTGACTATCTCTGATTGGTTTAGATCACGATATCGATGAAATGTGTATCTATTGTTGACCACACAGAGACTTTCAGAGGTGCAGAGACTCTTGTTTTTTTTTTTTCTCAAACGGCTGGTCAATTTTTTTTTGTCGCACCTTTGAGAAATTAGGTCTCATTTGTGACCAAATGGGTTGCACTCTAGAGCCATGACATACTCTGATAGTCAGTTCTTTTCCATTACAATCGAGTACCACCTAAACTGTGGGGGTTGTCTTTGTCTTTCATATCTGGGTTTCAAAAATGGCGGTTTTGATTTTTGTGACAGAGACACTCTCATCGAGTGATGCTGCAGTGGTATGCAATCTGTTGACGTCACATTTTCAGATCAACTCAGGTCACTTTGGAGCCCCGTCATAGCGGGCACTGAAAAGTACCTGGTACCAGGAGCTAAAAAGTACCTGGTACCAGGAACTACCACCTAATGGAAAACCCTGAAAACCATGGCGAACCTCTAGAGTAGGTGCTAATGAAAAAGAGTCTTTATTGTCTTAAAGACTGGAACCAGTTCAGCTCATGCAAACATACACGTGTAGAAGAACCAGCAAAGCATTTAACTCTTTAACGTGCTGCAGGAATCAGTCCGGTCTGAGCCAGTTCTCACATGATGTCACTGGACTGGATTGGTCCATTCAAACAAACTGCTGCCCAATGAGGAGTGAGCACAGCAAAAGACTGTTTGAATACACAAGACCTCAGTGTGTGTGTGTGTCCATTAGCAGCACTGATGCAGCTAAAGATAGACGAAGCTATTTCTGATCCAACACATCCATCTCTGTGAGCAGGAAATAGAAGAATATTCCAGCAGTGATGGAGGAGAGGAAACAGGAAGTATAAGAGAACACAGGGGGATAAATGTGCCTTTAAAATGATTAATACTCTTTAATAGGATGCCAACATTATAAACCAACAACGACTGTCAGGAGTTACTGCAGAGGACGAACACAAAGAACAGAGTGAGGAGGACAGCAAACATCAGCCCAGACCAAACACAGTGCAGCTACTCTTCATGGCCTCCTACAGGCCTCCATCCTTACGCACACTTTGCTCCATCTGTTGCTCCGAGAACACGAACGTTACTCACACTGATGAAACTCAGTTTGTGCTGCATGTTTGGGCTGACTCCCTCACAGATCTGTGTTACCCAGGATCATAAACCAGTCCACGCTGCTGGTCCTGAGTGTGTTCAGGCCCAGTCAGAAACACGTGTTCATATGTGACATGGTTTCCTCTCCAAGCTGCAGTCAAACATCGACAGAGATACAGGAAAGTTTTCTTCAAAGTAACCACAGCACTGATCTGTGCTCTATTTGTGTTTATGTGATACATAAAACACTTTTGAGCTTGTTCATAATGAAGTTACAGTACTGTGGGGCCCCTGTCCCTGATAACAACCATAATCTAACTCATTATTCAGACTGAGCTCAGACAGGAAACAGCTGAATGTTTCCACATCAGTGTGGATTCAGCGCACAAAGCCATCTGATTGGTCAGAGCTGTTTATCTGCATGCAAAACATCAGAAAATCGAACTTGCTCCAAAAAATAAATGCTGCAAATTCATCCTGGGACCTTATACAGTATCAGTGTGAACTGTTGAGAACAGGTGAGTTTCTCCACAGGTGAGTCTGGACAGTATTTGTCATGCATGAAAATATCACAGAGCTGGTGAGTGAAGAGCTGCTGACTGGATCAAATTTACACTCTTAGTCATTAAACTCA
Source organism: Oreochromis niloticus (assembly GCF_001858045.2). Lineage (NCBI taxonomy): Eukaryota > Metazoa > Chordata > Actinopteri > Cichliformes > Cichlidae > Oreochromis > Oreochromis niloticus. The sequence goes on from NW_020327153.1 coordinate 266,906, forward strand.
CTGAGCTCTGTGACTCTGTCACTGACATCATTTCAAGCTTCTGTGATGAACAAAGTACATGATAATTACACTGTGGTACACTACAGAGTAATGACATGACTGAGATACACTGTAACACGACCGTCTCAGACTGTGTGATCCACCTGAACCTCCAATCACAGCTCTGATCCACACAGACTGAGACAAGATGTGTTCTCTGTGTTTCCACCACCTCATCTACATCTCTTCATATTTATGATATTTCTCCACTAACGGTCTTCCTTCCTCCACCTGACAGTATCCTCTCCACCATCGAGCAGCTCACCATCAGAAATAGGCCAGAAAATTTAAAATCATCCCACAGCTTTGTTGCATTCCTGCTGTTTCTCCTCTAACTGTTGCTGTTTGAGCTGAAATGCTCCTGACTGCTCCATCTGTCACACCTGTATGTCTCTCACACCTGCACATCTCTCACACCTGCACATCTGTCACACCTGCACGTCTGTCACACCTGCACATCTGTCACACCTGCACGTCTGTCACACCTGTACGTCTGTCACACCTGCACGTCTGTCACACCTGCACATCTGTCACACCTGTACGTCTGTCACACCTGCAGGTCTGTCACACCTGTACGTCTGTCACACCTGCACGTCTGTCACATCTGTACATCTGTCACACCTGCACGTCTGTCACACCTGCACATCTGTCACACCTGTACGTCTGTCACACCTGTACGTCTGTCACACCTGTACATCTGTCACACCTGCACGTCTGTCACACCTGCACGTCTGTCACACCTGTACGTCTCTCACACCTGCACGCTTGCACATCTGTCACACCTGCACGTCTGTCACACCTGTACGTCTGTCACACCTGCACATCTGTCACACCTGCACATCATTGGTGAATCATTGCATCATTTTGACATTAGGACCCTCCACAGACGTGACCTCGTCCTCACAGTCACAGTCGTCCCCACACGTGTGGTTACTGCACACCTCTGAGACCAAGTTTCCACGCTAATGATGTCACTCAGGTTCATCCTGTGATACAACAGGTGATCAGGCTGAACCGTCCCGTGGTACCAACAGTGTCTCTAACACTCGGTTCTTTCCTTCAGTTTCCTGTAACGAGCACGCCGCCGAGCGCCACAGGTCAGGGTGACAGTGCAGTTTAACACACGACCTGTTGCAGCCCGCCACCACGTCCTGAACCCAGCTTCAGTTTGGAGGGAAACATGACCGTCTCCGTGACAACAAGCACATGTGAGCCTCGACATGTGACGCGCCGATTCCACATGTGCTCAGCATCCAGCGCACGGCCCTCCTGCTCACAGCTGGCTGCGGCTAGCATCAGCTAACATACGTGCTAATGTGGCTATGCTAACACACACACACACACACACGGGGGCAGAAAGAGCGAGAGAGAGCGAGAGACAGTGGTGTTGAATGAAAACATGAAATCTGAACACACACAAACACACACACACACGAAAAACTGGCTTTGATGCTTCATGAGGACACACACGAGGACATGTATGTGTGTGTGTGTGTGTGTGTGTGTGTGTGTCTGTGTGTGTTGTGGCGGGTGCGTGCGGGCGGTCTGCTCTTACCTTGGTGGTGACAATGCAGAGGCAGTCCATATCCACACACACACACACACTCACACACACACATTTCCACACACACTCATACACTCATGCTCGCTCTCCCTCTCTCTCTCTCCTCGTTCTTCTGTCTATCCTCCCTCGCTCGCCCCTCTCTCAGCTCCTCTATCCTCCGTCTGACAGCACCGAGCGAGCGAGAGAGAGAGAAGGGGGCGAGCGAGCAGTGCAGGAGAGAGCAAGAGATGAAGATGAGGAAGACTGGGGTGTGTGTGTGTGTGTGTGTGTGTGTGTGTGCACCTTGAGTCACTCGACAGAAAGAAGACATGAAGAGAGAGAGAGGGTGAGAGACACAGAGGAAGAGTGAGGGGAGGGGGTGGTGGGGGTTGGGCTCCTGTTGCCATGGTGTTATGCAGCTGTTGCCCCGGCAATGCTGCTGCAGCTGTTGCTAAGTAACAGCAACGGGTGTTTCTATGTGGATTATAAGAGTGTGTGTGTGTGTGTGTGTGTGTGTTCGTACCTGTACAGGTGTGTGTGGTTGGTCCGTCGTCTGGTTCTCACACACCGTCAGCTCGTAAAACTCCTGGATGTCTGCGCACACACACACACACACACACACACACACACACACACACACACACACACACACACACATTAGTCTGAGTCAGATGAGGTGCAGTTCCTCTGGTGTCCAGCAGAGGCAGCAGTGAGTCAGTCCTCATGCTAAACATGTTTACAGCTGGATACACAGATGTTTTAGTCTCTGTGGATAATTTAAAGTTTGCATCATTAGGGGCGTGGCCTCTTTGACTGACAGGTGGATGTTGATCGTAGTGCTAGCTTCACCTGAACTGAACCTCTGTACCGAGTTTGTGCTGTTGGAGCCTTTTGGAGCTTTAATAACGTGAAAAAGTTGAAATCTTTGACTTATGGAGCCAAAGTCATGTAAATAACAGAGAGGGATCTGAATTCTGAGAAAAAAGATGGAAATGTTCAGATTTTAAAGTAAGACTATGAGAGAAAAAAACATGATGGACAAACAGGCTGTGATTGGCAGCGTTTCTTGGCTAGAATATTATAAACAAACAAACAGAAGAAGAAAATGGGCCCATGATCAGCCCTCCCTGTGCAGCAGCGCCCCCTGGTGTGCCGCCACACAGCGTGTTCTGACACTCTAAACTCAGATTAAACCTGAATGCACCATCATGAACCCCCGCCTGTCCCACAGTTAAAGGGTCTTTCTGCTCTGTTTCCATTAGTCTGGTCTGGTTAGTGTTCAGGCTGAGTTAGTGCAACCTCATAGAGCCAATCAGATCGCTCAGAGACCCTGCAGGCTCGCATAAAGTGAAACAGTCCTTTAAAAACGTCTCTGCCATTAAACCATCACAGAAACGTCTTCCTCTGAACCTTCATCACAACTGCTGCATGAACAGGTGAGCTCTCACCTGCAGCAGCCAATCAGAGCACAGAGTCCTGTGGTGACTCAGTAAACCCCGACCATCTCAGCCAATCACTGCACTGCCTCAGCCTGTGATGTCACTCCACTAAGACCAGATTAACACAGGCTGAGCAGGTAGTTCTCTGTAAGAGTAATCTATTACTCTGAAGGAGTAATCTGTTACTGCAGTGTGTGAGAACACCACCAGTGTATGAATGGATACAGCTGTGAATGACTTCATGTTTTTATTATTATTGATGGAAACGTTACAAACACCACAGACTTACAGTCTGATGAAAACAGCATCATAACTGTGATTTTAAATAATCACATTAATCATTAATTATGAAGTTAAAAGAACAAGTGCTTAAAACAGGATTTCATGATCAAACAACTAAAAACCTCAAATCACAATATTCTACAAAAATATTTAGAAAAGATCAGAAAAAATCTCGTTCACTTGACTGAGAAACATTAAAACTCTCACAATTATAACAAATAAATAAATAAATGGTCCAAAAACTAGTGAGAAATTCAAAGAACATATTTCTGGGAAAACATCCAAAATATGAATTAAGCATCAGGAAAAATCTGATTAAAACGTTTTTATTATAACTGAAAAATATGGATGAAAGAGTCAAATTTAAAGTGAATTATAAACTGTTTCTAAATGTTCTACAAATATTATAAATGATAAATATAACGAAAACACACATCTGTGACTCAGTATAGGAGAATAAGCTCGTTTTGTTGACGTTATGTTTCTAAGAATAAAATTACAGAAAACTGCACAAAAATAATTATTTCTGAAAAATCCAAACGCCTGAAACACGCTCTGAAAGTTTTCTAAAAAGGTGAATAATTACATTTTATTGTGAGGAAACAAACCTCAAATATTCATATTTAGTGAGAGAACAGCTCGTTACAGTCATCTAAAGTAATAACTAAATAATAATCATTTTAAAAGAAGTTAAATATGTCTGAAATTATAAACTGTCAGGAAACAAGAGTATTAAAATGTTCTCAAAATAACCCGAGTGTTAAACTGAGACACACTGAGAGTCACACCTGTGACATCTGTGTGTGTGTTACTGTGTGTGTGTGTGCGTGTGTTCCTGTCTAGCTATCTTTGTGAGGACCAAAATCTGCATCCTACTCTACTTGTGAGAACCAACAGTCACTTGTGAGGAGACACACACAACGGTCCTCGCAAGTTTGAAGACATTTAAAGGCTTTTTGAGGCTCAAAATGTGGTTTTAGTGTCAAGGTTACAATTAGGTTATGGTCAGGTTTAGGGTTAGACATTCATTTTTAAGGGTTAGGGGCTAGGGAAAGCATCATGTCAATGAAGGTCCTCACTAAGATAGCTGAACGAGAACGACTGTGTGTATTACTGTGTGTGTGTGTGTGTGTGTGTGTGTGTGTGTGTTCGTGTGTGTGTGTGTGTGTGTGTGTGTGTGTGTGTGTGTGTGTGTTGTTACCCAGCAGAGCCTGGAACAGGTCACTCTGGAAGATGTTGAGCAGCTTCTCTGCTCGACCTTTGACCCCGTCAGTGGCTCCAGCCTGACAGGCCTCCATCACCTGCAGAGCGCGCTCAGTATCTGAGGAGACACCACAGCACACGCTTTACTGGACTCTACTGGACTCTACTGGACTCTACTGTGGTACAAACCCTGTTCAGAGTCATGTAAGCAGTAGGTGACACAGTGAGCTGTCAGGACTGTCCATCATGGTCATGTATCACATACATCATGTCTGTGTCTCTGGGAGCAGCTGAGCTGTGGACTCCAGCAGACACACCTGTGTGTGTGTTACTGTGTCTGTACAGGTCACAGAGGTCACAGAGGTCATGTTAGGCTTCCTTCCTTTTTTCCAGTAAAGGTAACTGAGACCCCACAGCCTGGTCACACTTTGAAGGTGTAAAGAAGCTCAAAGACGTCTCCAGGAAACATGTGGAAGAGCACTTTAACAGTCGGGATACCAGGGGCACATGAGGAGCCCCGCCCCCACACTGCACACCTGTGTATCCCAGTGCAGACACACAGACGTGTTTCACATGCTGTGCTGTGACAGTAATGAAGTGCTTTCACAGGTCGGACCTCTCACACTACCAGCATCAACAACAGCTGTGTGACATCTGGAAGCACTGAGTACAGATGAAGTGTGAAAGAAAATCCAAAAAAGGATAAAAACATATTTAAAAACAGGTCAGATGGAAATGAATGAAATCCTCGTTATTATTAATCAAACTGTCTGAATAAATCGTTACATTTCCAGGAAACATCACTAAAGAGAAACTTAAGGATGGTAAATAAAACAGAACAATATTAATGTGTTTGCTGTAATAACAAAGCTCTGCCCAGAGGTCAGCTCTCACAGCTCACCATGGAAGGGACCTGAACATGAACCAATACTGCTACATCCATCAGCTCCATCACCTCGTGGGGCTGTGGTGCTGTCCTGCTGGCCATTGCTGTTGGTGTTGGGGGGTGTGTGGGTTCCCTTGGGGTGGGTTTCTTGTGCGGTTTGGCGTGGGGGCTGTGGTCCTGACCTGGATGGGGCTTTTGTGGATCTTGGGTGGTGTTCCCTTGGTTACCGGCCTGGCAGCCTGCCCCTGGGTTCTTGGGGTGCTCCACCTCAGGGCTGGGGTTCTGGCTGGGCCTGGGGGGCTTGGGTCCTGGTTGATGCGTCGCTGAGGTTGTGGGTGGGTGCATCCTGGCGCAGGGGCCTTTGGTGCATTGGTGGAACTGGGGGCCTCTTCAGCTGGTGGGGAGGTTGTTACCATCCTTTGCAGGGCGTCTCTGCTCTTGAGGAGTCCAGTCTGCAGGTGGGGGAGGGATCTAGCAGAGGTGGAGGAGGAGCTCAACCTGGGTGTCTTGTTTCTTATGTAGTCTGGGAGTTGAGTGAAGTTTGGGGCGGGTATAGTTTTTCCTCTGTGGTGAGGTCAGGTGGACCTCTGTGGAAGGGGCGGCCCCTCCAGGAAGTACTGTCCCACCCCCCAATCCTTTCCTCCCCATCCCCATCTGTCTCCCTCCTCCCGCTCCATCACACCCCCACACATGCAGGGCCTCGGGGTACAGGTGTGTCACTGAGGTGCAGGGAGGCATTCCCCCTCTGGGTCTGGAGGAGGGACGGCCACACCTGCCTGATCCATGAAGCTCAGATCAGCTGTGTCTGCTCTGTGTGAACATCTGTCCACATGTGCGGAGTCGGGGTAGGTGTTGTTCCTGCTGTGTCCCTCACAGATGAAGCAGCTGTTGGAGTCTCTCTCACACCGACCTGCAGCAGTGACACTTCCAGGACAAGCCTCCAGCTCCAGGACCTGATCCCCGAGTGTCTGTCACAGGAAAGGAGGAACTCTACATCTGACTGACTACCAAAATAAAAGGTTAGAGTCAGGTGGAGCTCCCTGTGTCCTCCACACTGTCTGAGACGACTGTGAGGTCATCATGAGACACACCCACCTCCATCAGCTGTGCACAATGCAGGTCCACTAAGACTTACAGAAGACCCACCCACTCACTCAGTCATGTGTGGACCCCATCAGCATCAAACCTGAGAGAACCTCAGATGGAGGAGGGGTGGAGTCAGAAACCAGCTGTAGCTGCTCCACCCACTGTGCAGGAGCAGACCTCCTCCATCTGTGATAAGCTAACCCGACTGACCTCTGTATGAGCAGATCATGTGACAGCAGGCCTGCCTCTCACCTGTGAGCCCGTCACCTGTTCATGCAGACTGAGATTTAAACGTGTGTTAGAGTCCGTCGGGTCATGAGGACAGCAGACCTCCCTCTGCCTCCTCTGAGGGGTTTACAAACCGTAACCCAGAGTGATGACCCGCCTCCTCCCAGCAGGACACACCTGAGACTCTCCTCCAACAGGTGGTGTCCTCAGCCTCCTCAGAGCTCCATCCCTGAGGAACCATGAAACCTGCTTTGGCCCTGAGCTCTGATCAGCTGGTCCGTCCGTCCGTCAGCCTTAAATAAAGTTTCACTTTGAATCCAGCAGCTCGTGTCAGGAGCTCAGGTCACATGACGCTCAGGCTTCCTGTATGACCCACTCTGAGGTCAGACCAGGAAAACCAGTCAAAACAAGATGAACCCCAGTGTAACCATGGTGACCGACAGAGGTCAAAGGTCACGCAGACAGTAGATTTTTATATATACACCAGTGAGGAGAACAGGAAGTGAAAGACAAGAAGAAGTAGAAGAAGAAGAGGCTGAGGACGAACCACAGGAGTGAACAGACACACACACACACCTAAAACAAAACAAACAAACAAACAAACAAACAAACAAACAAACAAACAGAACGCTGATGTGGGAAAAAGCGTCTCACCTTCTCTCTTCAGCGGCATGTCGTCTCTCTGATCCTCACTAATCCTCTTTGGGGATTTTACTCTCGCAGTGCACTCTGGGTAACAGAGTCCTAATCCCTCCTTACTGAGGCCCCGCCCATCTCCAGTTCACGGGACTGGACGATGCTGTTGGTCTCAGTGAGAGTCACCGTGGTTTAAACTGAGCTGATGAAGGAAAACATTTAAATAAATGTAATTAAGTGTTGAGGCGTGTGGGTCAAACTCAGAGTCCATGACAGAGACAGACGCATCACTGAGGCATCGATCCTTCAGCTGAGAAAACAACACTAACACACACGACTGAGATCAGATTTATGTGACAGACCAGAGTAAATATTAAAGATGAAGTCAAAACTGATAAAAGCAAAAACAAGTCTCAGATTATGGGTCAGGTGACATTTTGAATTCTTTGAGGTGTGAATATAAATGATCATTAAGTGTCACATCTGTTATCACACGTTCTGAAAATAAGAATTATGTTATTATTGCTGAGCTCAGAGCTGCTTTACACTGACAAATAAAATCAAATAAATAAAGTCTTTATTTTTATTTGAAGGGTTCAAATGAAGCAGGTTGTTTCAGCATGTCAGTCTAACAGACTGAAGTGTGTTAAACAGAGTAGCCTTGTTACTCTGTAACTGTAGCAGTTAATTAAAAGAGCAAAATAATGAATTTCCTCAATCATTGATGCACTTTATGAATAGCTGGAGCCGCCTGGTGGACAAATACTGCAACTGCAAGGTTCAGGTTCCTGCACAGCACATGCCTCAGCAGATACCTTCTTTATCAGCCTTATCTCTTGCTTTCACGTGGCAAGTCTTTCTTCTGTATTCATTGAGAGACTTGAATGCTCATCCCCCAAAAATTAATTAATTTAAAAAATATGTTAGTTTCTGTATGTTTATTAGTGAAAACATTCTCACAGTGGTAATTGTATTTTCTTATAAGCAGTACTAGCATGTACCCTGAAAGTTACAGGCATTTTGGTGCAGTAACAGTAACTTTATTCACTGGATTTGACCAAGGGCTACTGGCAGAATCCCTTGTCTGCAGAGTCTAAGGGAAAAACTTACCTTCTTGCAGTTGACTATCACTCTGGATTCGTTGAATAGAACAAAATCAAACGATGTCATTACCCACCTGAAACCTTTCTTTGCCTGTCATGGCATCCCAGAGGTCCTCATGTCTGATAATGGGCCACAGTATTCAGGTTGAACCTTTGCAGCAGCGTACGGCTTTAAACACAAGCAGCCCCAAGTTTCCATAAAGTAGACACGGCAAACTTCAACAGGCGCCACCGCCCAAAACCTTTATGCAGCCTGTCCCCAGGAGAGCAAGTTTGGGTGACTGATGTCAACACTGCAGGCACTGTTATCCAAAATCAGTCTACACCCCGATCATACACAGTGGAGCTACCACAAGGGACTGTGAGGCGTAATCGCGTGCATTTGATTCCTTTAAGTTCACCAGTGCAGGAACCTGCTAATGCGCCTGTGTTGCAGAAACCACAAACACCCAGTGTGATCCCTGCTACACCTGTTAACACTGATGTTGTCAGAACCAAGTCAGGGAGGGCAACAGTTAAACCTACAAAGTTAGATCTGTAAGAGGAAAAAGGTTGTTGTTATATAACTGTGTTTTAATGGTTTTGTAGAGTGAAATGAATCAAAAAGAGTCGTCAAAAGAAGAAGAAGGGAGGGAAATAAAAACAAAAGGTTAAAAATGTGATGCAGTTTGTTTGACAGATGTTTGTGTGTGGCTTTGAAAAAGAAGAAAAATCAAAATTCACTCGAAAGTTCTGTCCTGAGACAAGAAATATTCAGTTTTTGTTTGAAAGGGGAGATGTGGTGTATTCATAACTGGCCCCGGTACATTTGTTGTATGTGTTTATTGTTCGATTGTGTAATTACGTGTTACGCACTGGCAATGCATGCCGGGAGGCGGTAATACAGTGAGTCAAGAGTTGGTCCAAAAGTTGATTCTGTTTTCCCCAGTCTGATAAACAGTGCTGTTTATAAGGTTGTAAACCTGCAGTCAGCTGAGACTGAAGAAGTCACCTGGATGAGTGACCAAACGTTTCTCCCATTGAAAACGTCCAGATGAACAGATTCAACTTTTGGAGAGTCACCAGTTAATCTGCGACACCAGTTAAACTGGAACACCGGTCCGTTTGCTGGAAATGAGGGAGGAGCCGTGAAAGTGAAAGGGTTGAGCCTCCGTTCAGAGCAGCAGGAGGAGGAAGGTGGAGCTGAGGCAGGTGAGTGTTAACATGAATATGTTTCTTATGACATAAAATAATTCCACGCTGTTCGTGTCTGTGGGTGAAACGTGAGGCCGGTGTTCCAGATCAACAAGTGTCACAGGTCGATCTGTAGGCTGTGGCACTCGGCCAGAGGTGGCGCTGGTTGACTCGAGTCCATGTTAGTGCACAAAGTAAACTGCACGCTTTAGTTGTGAAGCATAAACGCTGAAACCGGAGAAATAAAACGTGCGAGGGGAACGATAACGACGGCAAGAGTCCCCCGATCGTTTACTCTTCCTGTCCTGTGAACAACACCGGCGTGGTGTTAATTGTTTGCCGTTTTCGCGATCGCGTCGCGCGTGAGGATATCACCAGGTAAACTCGCGACATTCTAAACATTTTGTTGTTCAACAGCATCAAGACTGACGGCGTGTGTTTGAGATAACCTCACAAGTGTCACAGATGACACATTTGGCGGTTTTTTGCTGGTTTGTCGGTAGCAGCTCCTGAAACGCAAGACTGCCACACATCTGTTCGACCAACGCCAGTTGATCTAAACGCCAGTTGATCTGGAACACCGGTCCTCCTCTGAGCGCTGGTTTCCTGTAAATACAAAGCGGAAGTGAGTTTAGCGGAGCCTCCGTGAGAGAGCAGGAGGAGAGTGAAGCTGTGCTGAGGCAGGTGAGTGTAACACCGACATTACTGTGTGTCTGTGGCGGGAACAACAGGCTCCGTCAGCGGAGGCAACAATTAAAGACTTAAATTATCAAAGTAAAGAACTTGGTGTCGTAAGAGGCCGCGCGCCCTTATCAGGGGATTTGTAAAACCTAAAATGGCGACAGCGGAAAAGTCGCGGGCCGTTTCTTAATATGCGTACTTGTGTGTACTTGTGTTCTCGTGGATTCAAGTACACGCGTGAAACGTCATCAGTCACAGACCAAATACTGCTCCGATTCAAAGTCCGCATCAGGCCACGCACGCTAAAAGAGTCCGTCAGTGGAGTTCAGGCTGACTTTGTTACACGGTGACGCCACTTCCTGTTGTCAGTCCCGTGACCGTCGTGACCGAGCTTTCTGTTGCTCTGATATCTGATATTGATTATAAACAGGCAGAAACATCAGGTCTGATCTGAAAATCTCTTCATAAAAAACTGTTTTTAAGTAAACAAAGTTCGTGTGAGGCCGCACGCTCATTGGATAACGACCTGTCAATATCAAGTTTTGAGCCAATGAGCGTGTGGAGTCTAATTAAGCCCCGCCCCCATCATGACTTTTTTTTTTTAAACTAAAATGGCGACAGAGGAAAACTAATCTGTCACTGATCCAGGAAGTAGTTTACAGAGCAGAGGCTGGACTCAGTTTGTATTACTTTCATACATCATTTATTCAACAGGTTATAAATAAGGTAGAACAGGACTCTCACTGACATTCAAATATGTTTAGAGACAAACTGCACATTATAACAATAATGTTTTTAAAGAGAGTTCAAGTCATGAAAAAGTTTTGATTGTTATGTAGAACACAGAAGGTACAACAACACAGTCATAGATACAGTTGTAAATCAGGCCATTTCTGTACTTTATATATATATATATATATATGTAGCACACACACACAGACACGCGCACACACACACACACACACACACAGACACACACACACACACACAGACATATCAGCAGCCACTTTCAATCATGACACTAGAAAAGTTTCACTTGTTCCACTGACAGAGTTTCTCACTTATTACCATCAGAAACTTCTTGCATTAAGTAAGAGATCAGCCGATGGAGTCACTGTCTTCAAACAGGTTCATATATCTCAGTGAAACGTTACGAGGTTCTTCCACTGCTGGTGTTCAGGTTCTTCTTGGAGACAGTGGAGGAAACATGTGGTCTTACAGGCTTAACGTGACACAGTCTGTCAGCAGACGGTGTGTCTCAGGATCAGAGTTTACCAGAGAGAGAGGCCTTTGGTTTAATGAGGTCACTTCCTGCAGTGACCCTCAGCTTCTCTCCAGAGGAGCTGTAACATGTGACTCCTCACCGTGATGATGATCCCAGTCTGAGCTCCTTCATCAACCTGATCATGTAGCTGTGACAACATTTGTCTAAAGAGCACAAAGAGCTGATAAACACAGTAGGAAACTGTGCACGCTGGCAGCTTACCAACCTGTGATTGGTCCTCCTGATGACCAGCAGGGTCATGTGACTGTTTTGCCTCAAGTTTCTCCCACTGTGTTTGTTGACCTGTCACCCACTGCCACGCTGGTTAATGTGACCGTACGTGATCACTGCTGTGTGTGTGTGCGTGCGTGTGTGTGTGTGTGTGTGTGCGTGTCTGTGTGTGTTTGCTGTGCGTGTGCGTGCGTGTGTGTGTGTGGTTCAAACCTTGTGAATAATGTGATGGTGTTTTGTAAAGACTCTGAGCCTGTAAAATGACTGTTTAGGGCCAAAGCTCCAACATTACAGTCGGTGTGATGCTTCCACTACAACAGCACCTCTGAGTGTGTGTGTTTACCTCTCAGACTACCAACCTGACATCAAGCTGATGGAGGAAGAGGACGGAGCAGCAGCTGCAGCATCCAGCTGTGTGTGTGTGAGGAGTGACTGGTTTACACAAACACCTCCACATTACAGTCATGGACCTGCAGCATTAAAGTAAGAGCACGACTGACTTTATTAGTCACTTAAACATGACAGAATCACTGATCTGTGATTGGCTCAAACTGTTTGATCTGAGTTTGGCTTCTTGTTGTTTTCTTGCTGAGATCAGTTGAAGTGAAGTCAGTGCAGCAGAATCAGAAGAGCTGAGAACAAACTGACTTCATTCACATCACAGACAGAAATACTGGCTGATGATTGGCTGACCTGTCAGCGTTATCAGGCAGCCACAGTATCACAGAGTGATCAGCTGATCACATGGCTGTCAGAGAGAACTGATCCTGATGTTTGTGTTTGCAGGGGTCAGAGGTCACAGTCCCCAGTGTCCAGCTGTGTGTCTATGAGGAGTGACATGTCCAAAGGAAAACCTCCAAACTTCAGTCATGAACCTGCACCAACAATGTTCTTCAGTCATGGAGCTCAGCTGACCATGTAAGAGAGCTGCTGACTCACAGAGTTCAAAGGTTGTTTGCATTTGGGAGCCAATTCAGCTCACCTGGTTGAGCAGGTGACCATATGTCACAGGTTTGATTCCAACCATGTGTGTCCTCCCTCACTGTCTCTGTCCTCTGTCCTGTCTGAAAGGTCCTCGCTGTCCTCTCAGACAAAGGAGGATGTTTAAAAGTCTGAACTCAGACCAGAACATTTTGCTCAGTTTCTTGCTTTTATTTAAAAAGTGTTTTTTCCCAAACAAATCTTCGATCAGTCCACAGTCACAGTTATGTTCTTCTACAGTAATGTTAGAGTGTCTTATGAAGCCACATTTTTGTGTAAGTCTACATTTTTTACCTTTGTGCAGCAGGACAATGTGGGACAACATTCATATCTCAGTATTCTTTTAAAGACATGAAGTAAGAACAAAAAGAGAGTTCATAGTCCAAGCTGTGTGCCAGCTCTCACACAGGCACTTTTATTAACATACAGCACAGATGTACATGAAGAAAGACTAATGCTCCATGAATGAAATAAAACAATGTTGTTTTTGTACAAAACAAAGAGCTCACAACTGTGCAGTCAAACTGTAAACTAACAGACGCTGAGCGTAATAACAAAGAGACAGATTTAGCAGCTGCTCTGTTACCAAGTTCTACTGTGTGACTGACAGCCTGTAGTTTGTAACCGTGTCTCTTACAGGTGCCATTTATGGTCCTTATACACACACGATAATATTACGTTGAAGCACAGTACGTATAATCCATCAAGTGGTGCAGCTTCATAGCTTAGCAAAGTCATACTGAAACATTTCTGACAGATTGCTGAGCGCCGTGTAGGGCTGTGCGATATGACCAAAATCTCATATCCCAATATTAAGACATCTATCGTCCGATAACGATATAAATCACAAAAATGTAACATTTTCTGTAAATTCTGTGAAGTGTTTCCAGCTGGGCGTCGCGTACCTGGAGTCCAGTGTTTTAACCGATGCATGAAGCGATACATTTTTAGACATAAGTTGTAACGGCCGCCGTTTTCTTTGTGAGTATTTATTACACGGCGTGCTGCGGGGAAAAGCCTGTTCTAATGTTTGAGTCTAAGGTTTATTTTTTAGCACCTGACGGCTCTTTTTTGCTTCTCATCCGTAAATACTCTGAATCTTTCACGTGATTCAGTTTATTTTGAAAAGTCTCAACAGGATCTTGAGCTTTATTGTGAAAGGTTTATGTGGAAAATAAACAAGCGGACACGCGATGGTGTTACCGTTGTTGTTGCTAACGACAACGCATAAAAAACAAGCGCTTGTCCGTCTGTAGTGTGGTTATATTAAATATAAGAGAGAGAGAGAACTTTAAGAAATTAATATAGCCACTACAGTGACCATCAAAATAATGAAAAATATTGCCGTAAACAGTTTATTTTGCGACACCACGAAACAAACGATAGCGTAAAATGAAACGATAGAAGTTTTTCTATCGTCATCCGATATATATCGTTATATCGAACAGCCCTAGCGCCGTGTTCCACATAAAATCGGTTTGAGGTCAGTAAACACAACCAGAAATCATACATAAGGCGCGCTGTCGATTTTTGAGAAATGAAAGGATTTCAAGAGCACTTTATAGTGTGTAAAATGCTGTATATGAGTTTGTAAGGTGGTTTGTTTGGGCAGGAGGCTGGGAGACTTCACAGTCTGGGACACAGCCACAGTTTCACACACTCTTCATTCTGTCATTCATGGCGCTGTTGTAAATGGTTGGAGTATTGCTCCAACCTTTAGTCGGGACACTTTCCCAACTTTCTCTACAGAACACATTATTCTGCTGCTCAGCTGACACTTTGAATCTGAACCATCTCCAAACAATAGTAGTAATAATAATAATAATAATAATGATGATCTCCAGATGTTTTCTTTTTGCCGACCAGCTGCTCTTTGATAGCTGCCGTGTCCGTCTCATGCTGCCTGCAGGTGAAGCGATGGGGGAGGAGGGGGAGTTGTGTTCAGTGAAGGAGAGAGACAGAGTAACGCAGCATAGAGAAAGTGGACAAAAGAGGCAAACTAGCAGCTCCACAAGTATAATTATAACATAACACAGACTGTATACATATAAACCATATTGTCACATCTCATATAAAATATATCGTGTATTTAAAAACTCGATCTTTGGCCCAGTCGTACTGTGCAGCAGCTGTGGCTTTCATGATATCATTTATCAGGGATTGATGTGATATGGATGTAACATGTTTGTGTTTGCAGAGGTCAGAGGTCACAGTCTCCAGTATCCAGCTGTGTGTCTGTGAGGAGTGACGTGTCCAAAGGAAAACCTCCAGATTTCAGTCTTGAACCTGCAGCAACAATGTAAGAGACTCATTTATGGTTGTGTTTTTAAGTCTGAGACCACTTTACAATCTCTGTATTTATACAATAATGTGATTTAAATCTTTATCAAATGTTCACAGAAATCCTAAAAGTAGAGAAAGAGAAGGAGAAACCAAGTGAGAGAAGAATATTAGGCTTGTTTTCAAATAAATGATCCAGAATAAAACCTACTGTTACATTTATATTTGAGAACATGTCTGTGTGTGACCAAAGGAGGATACTCAGGTGCTACGTCCTGGTCCAGGGGGACAGGAGCACAACATGAGGGTTAAAAGGAAGCTGACTCTCGTGCGCCTGACTGTGTTTTTAGGCAAAGTTAGGCGCACCCAAATGTTTCAACCGCATCACTTAACACTACAGTTTTACATGTGCACATTTTCTTTTAAATTGCTGTCCATACAGACAACATTCACTGACAGTCTTGTCAACACAAAGTTCTTTGGAGTTTGCTGCTGCCTGCAGCTGAAAGGCAGGAGAGGGGACACTTGGGCATTTATCGCAGCATGTGTCGATTTGATTCAGTTTTGCCTCAGACAGTCAGAAATATTATCATTCTGATCATTTATCAGTGCTGTGAGACTTTCATCAGAGGCGTGAGCATCACAGCAGATGTGTCAAAGAGGAGAAACACATTCATGACGATGTTCATCAAATGTGAAGCGTAGTTTGGATCTTCTTCTGCTGCTGGTTCAGTGCATTTTGCTTGGAGACAAAACCTGCAGCTCAGAATCAGCACAAAAGAAGACGTAAACACAAAGCGCCGACCCGACGATGCATCAGAATCTGTGAGCTGTCAGCTTTTGGTCGCACTCTAGACTCCTGCAGGTGATATCCCTGCAGGACACGGGCCTGGAGGCCTGGAGTTCCCACCCTGCTCTAAAGTCACACACAAAGGTTGTGAGGCCAAGGACGGGTCTGCTGTCAGCTGCTGCTGGGGCACAACTGTTGGAGAGGGTTTTTAAAACACACAGACGACACACACAGAACAAACCCAGCCACCGTGATGTAGAACATAACCAGGGCCGTAACATGAGGATGATGTTCATCAGTTCATTTTCTAGCCTCTGAGCTCAGAGCTGAACAGTGACAGGTTAGGGTTAAAAGGACGTAAGACAAGAATGTCTCAGTTTGTTCATCCTGAGATCAGGAAACTTGGTGTTTCTGTTCCAAAAAGAGACTTCAGTCCGACTCTGTTTACTGGTTTTCTTCAACAAACTGAGGTTGTGTCTGACTCCTCCCTCCTGCTGCAGCTGAACCAGCTGACTGACGCTGAGTCATTTCCTCATTCATAAAGTCAAAGCTGTCCTTCTTCTGCTGACTGGTAGAAGAAGTGAATTCTCCTGGCTACCAGGAGCTTTGACATCCAGGCGATAGTTCCTACGGCATCTCCCGCGCCCCCACTGATTCTCACGTGGACCCCACTCATGGCTGGGATCGTGGCACGGCGGCATCGTGGAAAAGGGCTGTGTTTTTACCATCAGCATTTTGGCTCTGTGTGCTCCCTTTCCATTTTAAGGCAAGGCATAGCACAGTTTGAGAAAGACTGCTGTAGAACATTTAACTGAAGGTCGTCTGTGTGAAGCTTTACAGACAGAACACACTAAACAATAATCAATTTATTGATATAATCAGACACACTGATGGAAAGTGTGTGTGTCAGTTGGATCTTGGAGGTGATGTGAATGTTTGAGTGAACATGAGGCTGAAACGAATGCAGCTATTTGAGTTGTGTTTGATGTGATATGAATGAAACATGTTTGTGTTTGCAGAGGTCAGAGGTCACAGTCTCCAGTGTCTATGAGGAGTGACGTGTCCAAAGGAAAACCTCCAGACTTCAGTCATGAACCTGCACCAACAATGTTCTTCAGTCATGGAGCTCAGCTGACCATGTAAGAGAGCTGCTGACTCACAGAGTTCAAAGGTTGTTTGCATTTGGGAGCCAGTTCAGCTCACCTGGTTGAACTGGTTGAAACCTGTGACCATATGTCACAGGTTTGATTCCAACCATGTGTGTCCTCCCTCACTGTCTCTGTCCTGTCTGAAAAGTCCTCGCTGTCCTCTCAGACAAAGACAAAGAGGATGTTTAAAAGTCTGAACTGAGATCACAACATGTTGCTCAGGTTCTTGCTTTTCATGGCTGTTTTAACAGTGTTCAGAAAAGGGCTGTCATGATGGTAGACTTTGAAAGTTGCCCGGGAAAGGACTCATTACCCTTTCCCATGCCCACCATCTATTCTCTTCCTCTTATCAGGGTTGCTGGGGGGCTGGAGCCTATCTCAGAAAGGCTCAGGAGTCCACATAGAGTTGATGACACAGGCTGCACAGTCTGTATGTAGTTGATGCCAGATTTTTCTCTGCTACAGTCAGGAACTTTAAAAGAAACATGACTGTTTTTACACAAGTAACTGTTACCTATCAAAACAACATAGACAAGGCAAGTTTATTTATATAGCACAATTCAACAACAAGGTGATTCAAAGTGCTTTACAGAGACATTAAAAACAAAAACAAATAAAAAGCATGATTTGAAATTGATTAACACAAACAAACAAACAAACAAACAAACAAACAAAACAGTATATAAAATCAAAAATCAGACAGTCAGGACTGAAGATGTGTGTTGCTGAGCTCGGACATTATCATTTTATTATTAGCCATAGCTGCTAGCTGTCAATGATTTTAGTGATGATGAAATGTGTTCACAGAGGGAGGAAGAGGAAGATGAGTGGTGTTTGTGAGGAGGAGCAGCTGTCCTGCTGTGCTTTGTGTCAGGACGTCCTGAAGGATCCAGTCTCTACCAGCTGTGGACACTGGTTCTGCAGACAGTGCATCTGCTCATACTGGGACCAGTCTGCTTCATCGGGAGACTCCTCCTGTCCCCAGTGTAGAAAAAGATCCAGAAGCAGAGCTGGACTGCAGACAGCCAGTCAGAGCAGCTGTGTACAAAGTAAGACTGAACATCTGTCTGCTGATGGACTCGTTTCTGAAAACTGGACTTCTTGTTGTTGTTCAGACATTGAAGAGTTTTCTTTCTCTTTCTTTCAGCAGATGTTGGTCTGCAGGAGGTTTTAGATGAACATAAGATCAGTCTGAGGAGGAGATGTGAACGTGTGACTGAAGGAAGTGATGAAACAGGAAGTAGAACCCTCCTCAACACCATCTACACTGAGCTCTACATCACAGAGGGACAGAGTGAAGAGGTTCATACCCAACATGAGGTGAGGCAGCTGGAGACAGCTTCCAAGATGGACGCCCTCCATGACGCTCCAATCAGGTGCCAGGACATCTTTAAAGCCTTCCCTGACCAACAGAGACCCATCAGAGTGGTTCTGACCAACGGCGTGGCTGGTGTTGGAAAAACCTTCTCAGTGCAGAAGTTCACTCTGGACTGGGCAGAGGGCTTGGAGAACCAACATGTCAGTGTGGTGGTTCTGCTTTCATTCAGGGAGCTGAACCTGATCACAGATGAGCAGTACAGTCTTCTGGAGCTGCTCCATGTTTTCCATCCAACATTACAGAAGGTCACAGCAGAGAAGCTGGCTGTCTCTCAGCTTTTGTTCATCTTTGACGGCCTGGATGAAAGCAGACTTTCATTGGATTTCACCAACAGGAAGCTGCTGTCTGATGTCACACAGAAGTCATCAGTCAGCCAGCTGCTGACAAACCTCATCCAGGGGAATCTGCTTCCCTCGGCTCTCGTCTGGATAACTTCCCGACCTGCAGCAGCCAATCAGATCCCTCCTAAATGTGTTGACAGGCTAACAGAAGTACGAGGCTTCACTGACGCCCAGAAGGAGGAGTACTTCAGGAGGAGATTCAGTGATGAAGAGCTGTCCAGCAGAATCATCTCCCACATGAAGACATCCAGGAGCCTCCACATCATGTGTAGAATCCCAGTCTTCTGCTGGATCACTGCTACAGTTCTGGAGCACATGTTGACTACAGAGCAGAGAGGAGAGCTGCCCAAGACCCTGACTGACATGTACTCACACTTCCTGCTGGTTCAGACAAAGAGGAAGAAGAACAAGTACCATGAGGGACATGAGACGAGTCCACAGGAGCTGACGGAGGCTGACAGGGAAGTTCTTCTGAAGCTGGGGAGGCTGGCGTTTGAACATCTGGAGAAAGGAAACATCATGTTCTACCAAGAAGACCTGGAGCAGTGTGGTCTGGATGTGACAGAGGCCTCGGTGTACTCAGGAGTTTGTACAGAGATCTTCAAAAGAGAGTGTGTGATCTTCCAGAAACCAGTCTACTGCTTTGTTCATCTGAGCATTCAGGAGTTTCTGGCTGCTGTCTACATGTTCCACTGTTTCACCAACAGGAAGACTGAGGTGCTGAAGAAGTTCCTGGGGATAGACTGGTATGAAGACAGTGATGATGATGATGATGATGATGATGATGATGATGCAGGCAACTCTTTTCTGGATGATTTCCTTGAGAGAGCCATGGAGAAATCCCTCCAGAGTAAAAATGGCCACCTGGACCTGTTTGTTCGCTTCCTTCATGGCCTCTGTCTGGAGTCCAACCAGAGACTCTTAGGAGGTCTGCTGGGTCAGACAGAGATCAGTCCAGGAACCATCCAGAGAGTCATCAACAACCTGAAGGAGATGAACAGTGATGAAATCTCTCCTGACAGAAGCATCAACATCTTCCACTGTCTGATGGAGATGAACGACCTCTCAGTACATCAGGAGATCCAAGAGTTCCTGAAGTCAGAGAACAGATCAGAGAAGGAACTCTCTGAGATCCAGTGCTCAGCTCTGGCCTTCATGCTGCAGATGTCAGAGGAGGTTCTGGATGAGTTGGACCTGCAGGAGTACAACACATCAGAGTGGGGACGACAGAGACTGATTCCAGCTGTGAGGAACTGCAGAAAGGCTCGGTGAGTCCAGATGTGATCATTAACATCATTAATTAGTGTAGTTTAGTTCTTCAGATACACACAGAACTAAACGACTCTCATTAGTTGAGTTTCTCAGATAAAATGATATTTTGTGTTGATCAGTAAATGTGTGTGTGCACTTAGATCCTGCATTGGTAGTCGTACGCTGTGTGTTGTAGACTCACATCTACATGTAGTACCTGTGTGGTGTCATTAGGGGGCAGTAGTTTAAACCTGCTGCTGTTGTTGGTCATTCAGACGCTGCTGTTAGACAGAAATAAGAATCTATGAAGAGCTTCTTTGTAGTGAAGTGAACTCTGATGTTACAAACAGAGACAAATATCCAGAGCAGTCACCGTCTGAGCTTCTCCTCTGACTACAGACAGAACTACAGACACAGAGTTTAGTGGCATAGACATGGTGAGTGAGGATGAAGGTGCTGAGGAAGACTCTGGTTTAGTGTGATTAAAGTGTGATGTACTGATGTCTCTGAGTGACAGAGCTGTGGGTCAGAGTGAGGCTCAGAGGTGAACCAGCTGTGCTCTCTTACTGCCCACACTGCTGACATCTGGACTGAACATGTGTCAGATATGTGAGCTGATGTCACAGCAGCTCATGGACTCACTCTCATTCCTGCTGCTGCTCCTAATGTCTGACTTCATGTCCTCATCAATCACAGAGCTGATTGTTCAGTGTTTAGTTGTTGCTGCTGAAATGTCGTCCCTGTTTCCTGCTGATGGAATTCACTGCTGTGTTTCTGCTGCTGTTTACATCCCCGAGCTCACTTCCTGGCAGCCAAAGGTCATGATGTCATCAGTGCTTTATAGATGGTGTGAGGTTCATGTTGTAACCACACAGTGTTTGTGTCCGTACGCTGCAACCTTCCACACCATCCTTTATTATACAGACTCAGCAGCAGCTCCATGGATCCCAAATCCAAGAGTGGAGAACAGATTTGAAGTGTGTGACATCCATGCAGTCACAGCTGTTTCCACCATGTTTCCACTGATATTAATCCTGTTCAATGACACGTTTCATATCAGTGAATATGTTCTTTAGGACGTCCACTGACATGTTTAAGTGTCCTGCTGGAAATCACTCAAATCATCCATGAAATCCATGAAAAATCCTTTTAGTGTTTCTAACTTCACCCTCTGTCCTCTCTCTCTCTCCATCCTCCTCACTGCTTCTTTCACTGATAATCACACAAACATCGTATTCAGCTACAAAATAACACAATAATATCATCTGATGATCATTATTATAAGAGCAGGATCCATATTTGATATCAGAGTAACACACTGCTTGGTTATGTGCAGTCATCATCAGTGACTGTGGGTCAAACAGAAGCTCTGTGATTGGTTGCTGACCTTGGTCACCTGTCCACTCTCACCTGTTTGTGTTTGCTCTCTCTTTGCTGTCTCCATCCTCTCTCTCCTTTCTCTCCCTCTCTGTCTTTGTACCGTCACTCAGCTCCAATGGAAACAGTGACATTTACAAACCAAAGACAAACTGATCCATGTCAGGTTAGAACAATATTCAAAGTGAATACAGGCTGCTGCTGGACACAGACAGGTAACATCATTTTGACTTGCTGTCACCTGGATCTGGACTCATAAACACTGAAGCCCTGAACAGGAATACAAATCATTTTCTGCCAACTAGCGACACACCAGCAGATAATGGCTCAGAAAGCTAAAATGAGCCAATCATTTCTGTGTTTAGTTCCCCTGAAATCAGATCTGATATCAGCAGCTCTGAGTTCATTCATCATTATTGTCCAGTGATGAGATTTCTGCTCCGTTTGGTAACAGTCAGCAGGTTTTTCCTGCGTGTGGACGTGAACAGTCGTACCTGACAGCAGGTAGCAAACAGAGATCATCTTTCCAGCTGGAACTCTTCACTGAGCTGAACTCATTCAAAATGTTCTGGAGTCAAAACAGGAAACAGTCCAAATGTGTGTCTTCACTCTGACTCTGGATCAGATCTCAGTGACAGACTGTGGACATTATGGAAGCCTAAATGTGACACCATCTTCCTCCTTCATCTGCAGATTAAAGCCAAACAAAGATTCTCATTAAAAGTCTGCAGGTCTGAGAGAGACTCAATCGTTGTGTCAAACACAGTAAGAGGAGCTGAAGCACAGATGTGAAGAGCAGATTCATCAGATTATGACCTCACTCTGTTTTGTCTTCATATACATTCAGTCTGTGTTTATAATAAGATATATATAAGATTTCTGCTTTTCTAATAACACATTTTATATTTTCTATCATCACAGACTGACCAGGTATCGACTCTCAGAGTCTCACTGTGAAGTTGTGGCCTCAGCTCTGAAGTCCAACCCCTCCCATCTGACAGAGCTGGACATGTGTAACAACAACCTGCAGGATTCAGCAGTGAAGCTTCTGTGTGCTGGACTGGAGAGTCCAAACTGTCGACTGGAGACTCTGAGGTGAGTTCACTGACTGCAGCTGTTGTTGTTTTTCTATATTTCAGATCTTTGATGTTTGAAACTTTCTTTAGTTCCTAAATGTTCAGGATGAAGACAAATGTGAAGAAGTTTGAGTGCTTTCAGAAATGTTGTGTCTTTCCAAACGACTGAACAGTGTTGGGAAGGTTACTTTTAAAATATATTCCAGTACAGATTACAGAATACATGCCCCAAAATGTGTTTTGTAATGTATTTTGTTAAGTTACTCAATGAGAGTAGCACATTCTGAATACTGTATTACTTAATACATTATCATGCTTTTTACAACTACATGAACATACTGTTGCTGTGTGATTTATTACTATTACTGAAGGTTACTCACCATACCAACACCAACTAGGTTTTTAAATCTTAATATAAAATGAGTGAGATCTCCTACTTTTCAACTCTCCTTTCTCTCCCTCCCTCATGCTCACAGACACGTAACGGTATGGCAGTCCATTCTCCCTGCATCATGGACTACACCACCCATGAGCCTACATTCCTTAGGGCTATGCCTGTAACACTCTGCGTATTGCCTATAATAATAATTTTTGAAAATATTTCTTTACGTCACTATGCGGGCCACAGGTGACATGGGCCGTGAGATTGAGACACGGGCATTAGAGCCTCTGCGTGTTTTGTTTGGGTTTCCACCGACGTGGAATTACCAAAAATAGAGACGGCATAGCCGAACATATGAAACAGGAAAAGACCGCCTTTTAACAAAGTAACTGTATTCTGAATATCACCCTTTTAAACGGTGACTCTAACGGAATACAGTTACTCATATTTTCTATTTAAAATACGTAACAGTACATGTATTCCATTCCTCCCCAACACTGTGACTGAACAACAGTTTTTCCTTTTGGCTCCAAACAGAAGTGACAGACTTGAGCAGGGTTCATTTAAAGGCTGACAGAAGTGGAGTGGTGACGGGGAGATGTTTGACAGGACAGTGTTTCAGCCTCCACAGGTTCATGTTGTGCTCCATCAGTCAGTGAAGATGAAGTCAGTACTGATGAGGCTGTAGAGTGTGTGAGGGATGTGAATGAGGATGATGAAGATCTGATGATAGCAGATAAAAACAGGCTGCAGAGACTTTGAGCTTGTGTGGAAACAGAGAGAGAGAAAGACATGAATGTCAAAGCTAATAAAGGTGAAGTTAGGAGCTGTGATGATGTTCATGTATCAGAAGCTGATATGGCTGCTACAGAGACGACCCACACAGCTGCTGTGGTGAGGTGTGTGTTACAGCAGAGGAACACAGAGCAGCCTAACAGAGGCCCAAACATGACAACAAAGCAGGATTCAGGCTCTGTGAGAGGATTTCAAACAGAAGCTGGAGAAGAGAAAGGACTCTGTTGGACTACAGAAAGAAGGCAGCTGAGACCAGTCCCAGTGTTTCCATGGAGCCCAGTCAGAGAAAGGACTCTGAACATCAGGTTGTCCTGCTGATCAAAGTCCAACACTGAGTTTGTAAAAACATGTTTTTGTTTGGTTTATGAGGAAAATGATTCAATAACTTGCTGCTAATACACAACATTTCATCATATTTCCTCATAACCCTCTTTTGTCTGACCATTTGATCCCATTTGAATTTGCAATAAAGGATCCACAGAGTTTGGTGACAGTAATGACAGTAGATGTTTGTTTGAATTTGCTGCAAATTTGTGTCTGATGTTCTTGCAGTGTTGCACTTTGTAGACGCTCCCTGAGCACTGGTCTCACAGCCAGCTGCACATAGAGACCAGTGTTGTTAGTCCAGGTCAGATTAATCCAGTCACACAGGATGAGAATAATGCGATGAGAGTGATGCAGGTAAAGATAAGGTTAACAGCTGTTCCTCCTTTAATGTGTAGAGTCGACAAAAAAAAAGACTGGAGAAATGCTAAATGGCTAACCTGAAGCTAACCTGAGAAACAGTACTGATGATTCCTACACTTTGTGTGTGTTTAGTATGAGTTGAGTTTGGTAGTACTGTGTGTGCACAGATGGACAAGCCACCCTCAGTAGTGCTGACATGTAAGAAATGTGTCGTTATGAACTAACCTAAATCTAAGTGAATAGTTCTGCTGTCTGAACACGAACAAACTGGAAATGAAAAATATGAAAATAAAAAATCAAATAACTTCTGTGAGCATTTCTGCTCTAAAGTGTTTCTGCCAGAAAGAGCTGAAGCCAACTTCTCCTACTGCTTCCTTTGGCAAAACCATGACATCAGAGCTAGGTGATTGGTCAGTTTCATGATGGTCCTGAAACAACATTAATGATGATGTTAATTAATTATGATTAATTCTGATGTATTAATCTGCAGGGCTCGCAAAATTTCAAAATCTCTGGTAGCCCTTCGGGCAGGGACTCTTCAGTTTTTGGTAGCCCCAAATAAATTTAAGTAGCCCGAATAAAAAAATAGAGCAATTTTTTGATTGATGTTTTGTTTCCTGTTTTGTTTCCGTTACAATATTATACATTAAAGTATAATATTGTAACGGAAATAAAACATTAATCAAAAAATTGTTGAAACACAAATTACAACATTGTATAAAAATTACAATCATCAACTCAAATACTTGGTTCTAATTGAACAGAAATTTCTATGAACTTGTAAGAACTGTGTGAATCAGTCTGTGTCAGATCCTGAATCTGAAATTTCCACTAAAGTCACAGGTAAGAAGCAAGTGGAACCAAGATCGAGGCCATTTTTTTGAAGTTTGCAAAGACTGCTAAATTGTGCCAATGGTAGTTCACTCTTTGCAACATAGCACGCTGTTCTAAACAGATTTGTCAGGTTGATTTTCAGTATGTTATTTGCAATTGGTGTTTGTTCTGGGAAAGATTCTTGCATTTCTCATGGGTTCTAATGGGGGTCTTTCTTAAAATTACTGGTCCCAGTAACAAAGGAGCTTGTCGACTCAGAAATCGAGGGAAACCAACAACACACCCGGCAGAACATTATGTTATTTACACGGGTGCACATAAGTGGTCCGCAGGTGCGCATTCGCTGTCACAATAAAAGACGCGCACCAGATAAGAAGTTGCAACGCGTGTTTGCGTACATATAAAAGGCTCTGTTTTTGTCTGCTAGAGTGGGATTTTCACGGCATATTCTGCACCACATCTCTGTGCGTTCATCATTTGTTTGAAGCCAGCTCACCTCCTGCAACCACTTTTCCGAGAATACGCTTCTTTTGTGGTTCGGACTCCTTCTGACATTTCTTTGGAGGTGGAGGAACACCAAAGTAATTGCTTAAAGGAGCTTCTTCGACATCTTTAAGAGTTCTAAACAAATGTCTGTCCTCCTCCAGAAAATCTTATGGACGCAAACACGCGTTGCAATTTCTTATCTTGTGCGCGTTTTTTATTTTGACAGCGAATGCGCACCTGCGGACCACTTATGTGCACCCCTGGTTATTTAGCTCGTCATATTGCAGCCACAGAAATTCTTTTGTCCATGAAACCATAAAGCTGCACTTTCTTTTTGCCTCATAGTCTGATTTGTCATAACTTTTCCGTTTTGTGGTCGGCTTTCCTTTGGCTGTCACTTCTTCACCCTGACCGGTCTTATTTGGCTCAGCAGAACTAAAATATATATCCTGCTTCTTTTACACACGCACTCACATAACGCTCAGCGATTCTCTGCGCGATCAACCTCTCACATGTTTAAGCTTGCTGCAGGAGATTTCACTTGTCATGTTTGCATAGTAAGCTAACGATTGATAAGACGATGTCAGAGGAATTGGTGCGCAAATGATCGTCACTCACCAATCAGTGCTGCCGCTCTCTATACACCGCGATCGCAAAGTGAAAGCAAAAAACAAGCGCAAATTCAAACGCGATTTCAGTATGTCACATATTGGCAGTGGCTCATCGATGCCAATGGCATAATTACTCAGCTACATTTCCGAAAGAATGCAAAAGCATTGACATATATTTTCCCTTCCTATGATAGCCCGACGGGCAGGGCTGAGATAGATTTTGGTAGCCCGACTGGAAAAATCGCTAGCCCCGGGACGTCGGGCTAGCGATTTTGCGAGCCCTGATCTGTACTCAGCAGCACAGTAAGTCTGCATGTATTTCAGTGGGGGAAACATTTCAGAGAATATCTCTGAAGCAGAAGCTAAACATAATTGAACAAAACCAAAAAAATGTTATTCATGTATACGACCAGATTAACTGAAAACACCTTCAGCTCACTTATGAACTAATAGGAACATTTTAGATGTTATTAACTGGGAGTCAATGAAGTGATGAATGAATGAAGTAATACTGGGGTGATGTGGTCACATTTCCATGTACATATGAGGACTCTGGCCTCTGCAAACTGAATGAATTAAAATTGTTCTGCTTATAATTTGAACAATCGTGCAAGTAGCTCTTTACAGTACTCTTACCTGCTCAGTGTAAACGCGTGGACTCATTTTCCAAGAATTTAACAACTTTTCATATATTTTCCATGGCAGAAAGCAGTCCTGGTAACCATTTCAATATGATTATTAAAAATTTGTTTGAGAGACAGGGATGATATGAACAAAGTTTCTGTCTAACTTTTTGGACAGACAACAAGTTTTTTGTTTCCAGAGATCCATCAGCTAATGTTATCAGTGCACCTTATTATTTCCTAAAAAGGAGTTAGATGTTAGAGGAAAGTCAGAAGTATCACTGTTGTAGTGGCAATTCTTTTACTTTTGACAAACCAAACGTCCCACAATTTAAAGTCCACAAGCCACTGCTGCACTTTTCTCAGTTTTTCCTCTTGCGCTTCGATAGAATGTTTTTTCTTTAATGCAGCGAGATGAGCTCCATGAGCGCTGCCTTGTCAGCCGCAGCTTTAACGCGAGCGGAAGATGTTGATGAAATTCAACTTTGCTGTGACAATGTTTTTGAAGGTGGCTTTACACTTGAGATATTAGAGACACTGTCTTCAGGATTTATTTCATCCAAACTTTCAACAGCTTGATCACTAAGAGCAGTATTGCTTTGTTCAGTATACGGCTCGCCTGCTTCCTGCAACCAAACCTTTACTTTGTCCATAAAAACAGAGAATGCTGTCACCTTAGACTGAAAATGTGCGGTTTGCCTTGTCACTTCATCTTCTGGCAGTGGCAAACTTAAAAAGGATTCTTGCAAAGCGTTTGCATCTTGATAGCATTTAATAAACTTCCCAAATTCAGAAGACACTTCCTTAACGTTCTCATGTGAGGTCATTAAAGCGGAAATTTTCCCATGTACTTAGATGCTTGCTTACACATTGAACTGCGCTTTTCTTGGCATGTCTTTATATACAAATCCAAACCTTTTGGTGTAAATCTGATGCTTCTTTTCTCTGCTTGCATCTCAGTGTCATCCTCTTGTTTACTCTTAATATCCGACATTTTATTGTCCTCTTGGATTATTTCAAACATTATAAAGATGCACAGCACACTGAGAATCCAGAGCATAAAGCACAAACATGACATCCATTTACCTGCTGATTGCAGCGAACAGACATTTCCACAGAGGGCGTTGGCATGTCAATTAGCGATCCAATTATGCACCAATTTAGTATATCAAAACTCAGTTCATCAGTCTTTGTAGTGAAATTATGTCTTTAAACTCCAATAGCTTCACCGTTTTCCTTTACGGCTTAAACAATATTATCACTCACCAGCTTTGATGAACGAGTGACATGTTGATCCTCAACATCAAATCCGTCTGGATTACTCACCAGACGATCCAATAACTTTTATTCGAGTTCCACGGTGATCCTTGAAATCCTTATATCCAACATATCCATTAATGAAGGATTATTCCTTTGTCCACGGGCAGGTTTTTTACTTTATGTAGTGGCAATTCTTTTACTTTTGACAAGCCAAACGTCCCACAATTTAAAGTCCACAAGCCACTGCTGCACTGAGGTAATGTTTCGTACGCAGGCAAAAGAAGTCCACTGTCCAAACTTAAAAGTTGAGTTTTTATGGTTTATTTATCCAGTTTGGCAATAACAAGATCCTCCCTGCTGCTTCTCCTGCTCTGGTAAAAAACCATAGGCCCACCCCAGTGCATGCTGGTCCTATACCAGTCTCTTTATTTATAGAAACAAAATGGCCCTACAGCTCTTACTAACTAATTTAACAAGGTAACATCAAACAAACAAAACATTGAAACAAAATATTAACCGACAAATAAACGTGTAAATAAACCCCAAAATATAAGTAAACTAACAACAAACTTTAACTAATTCCAAAATAATAAAAAATAAGAACAAATAGCTCCAACAACTGTGTATCATCTTCATTTAAGTGTCAGATTATGTTGATTCTTTATGATCGTAATACATTTTAACAACTAGCAATAAGCAGAAACAAGTAGAAGTTCAACAGTAACTGACCAAAAAACCTTGAGGAACCCCTCATTGTATTTTTCATTTCTGCACATCTAAAACTACCAGTTTAAACTTAGAAATGTCTCCCCTTTGGGTATAATGGAAACCAGTCTACAACCTTATCTGTTAAACTAACTGAATCATGAAGTCTTTGACTTAAGATGTTGAGATCTACCGAGTTAAAGGTAGCAGTGACATTAAGCAGGACTCTTTGATGTATTCACAAATCTCTGAATTTCTTTTAAACAGAGATTAAAGAAAAACATTTGGATTAGATTTTTTTTTTTAAATTTTGATCAGTGTTCTTTGATCAGTGGGTTTTGGTCAGTGATTGTTGATCAATGGTCATGAGAATTTGCATAATTATGATTAAGGAACTGACCTCACAGCCCATTGTTCCTTCAGTGAGCTGGTTTCAGTCATTATGCAAATGTACTGTTTATAAGGTTTGGGGAAACCTGCAGTCAGCTGAGACTGAAGAAGTCACTTGGATGAGTGACGAAACGTTTCTCCCACAAAACGCTACGTCCAGATGAACAGATTCAACTTTTGGAGATTTACTTTCCTGGATGATTGAGAATGCATCAAGACATTTTGATTAGATTTTTATTGAGACTATTTTCTTTATTCAGACTGAGTCAAACCTTTTTGTTCTTTAAATGGAAGACAGAAACACATTGTGATAACTCTAATATTCAGTGTTCAGCTGTTTGGAGTATGTTCAGTGTCTGAGCTGCCTGCTGTTTGTATCTGAACTTTGATTTGACTTGATGTCAGTAGAAGACTGATGTGATGATGAACAAATAGATTTAAGTTCTCAATCGTCCCGACTGCTACTAACTTTTTCAGTTCTTGTATGTGATTCTGTGTTCTTGGCTGTTTGTGTGGTGTGGAGGTGACTTGCTGCTGGCTGCAAGGCAAACTGCCCCCTGGGAATAATAAAGTTTATCTTGACTTTGACCTTGTTTTACAACAACACAATGATGAGTGTGTCTGATCATGTTTGAGAGAATCTCCCTGATGAGAACAGATGTGAATGAATTAGGAATTTATCTTCATGTTTTGTTCTTTATTCAGATTGTGTGGATGCAGTTTGTCAGAAACCAGCTGTGGTGATCTGGTTGCGGCTCTGAAGACCAACCCCTCCCACCTGACACATCTGGACCTGGGTGAAAACAACCTGGGTGGTTTGCATATGAAGCAGCTCAGTCTTTTCCTAGAGAGTCCAGACTGTAGATTGAAAGTACTGAGGTCAGTATAGAGCAACACTTTCTCAT
Organism: Oreochromis niloticus; assembly: GCF_001858045.2. Lineage (NCBI taxonomy): Eukaryota > Metazoa > Chordata > Actinopteri > Cichliformes > Cichlidae > Oreochromis > Oreochromis niloticus. The sequence goes on from NW_020327153.1 coordinate 297,000, forward strand.
AATTACCATCTAACAATATAAGCCTGAGGCTACAGTCCCACACACCAACATAAATCCTATACTAATGAGGACACACACGATCTTTCTCTTACTATTTAGATGTGAACACAAACCTGACAACACAAAGCAAAGCTCGTAGGCTCAGGTGTCAGGAGGTAGAGCAGCTACTAATCAGAGGGGTGGTGGTTCGATCCCCATCTGCTCCAGTTTGCATACCTAATATTGGGCAAGATGCATCCATCGGAGTATGAATGTGTGTGAATGTTAGATAAAAAGCACTTATGTAGGAAAAACATAGAAAAAAGTGCTTTGATGACTCAGTGAATGAGGCAAGTTGTATAAATGTGCTTTGAGTGCTCAGCTGGAGTATAAAAAGCACTATATAAAAACAAGTCCATTTACCAAAGATGAAAACCAGCACAAAGACTTTAAAACAATCAAAAGCTGCCTAGCTGGGGTCCCTTAAACCACTTAATAAACATTCAAGTGCATGCAGAGCTGTGCTGTGGGTCCTTTACGTCACAATCTGAAAAAGGTGTTGGAGATAACATTTTGTATCACTTGATCACAAGAGTTAAGATATGATAGTTTCTTTACAAATTTCCTCAGAATTTTACACCTCTGACCAATCCCCTAGATGTTTTTTTTTTTTTTTTGTTCAGTGGCCCTAAAACACTAACGTATTACAATTCAGATTAATGAGAATGTCTACATTCTGAACCTTCTTCAGCTCTGAACAGATTATGAAACACTGAATGATTTCAAGCTCACACTTTGTCTAATAAACTTACATCTTTCATTCTTTTTTCAGACTGGCAAATTGCAGTCTGTCAGAGATCAGCGCTTTTGTCTCAGCACTGAGCTCCAACCCCTCCCATCTGAGACAGCTGCACCTGAGTGGAAACAACCTGCAGGATTCAGGAGTGAAGCCACTGTGGGATTTTCTGAAGAGTCCAAAATGTCGACTTCAAATTCTGGGGTCAGTCACCACATTTTAGTTGTGCTAACAATAAAAAGCAAGCTAATAATTTGTATCTGAAAAAGTGCTTTGGCTCAGCAGGGATCAGCTTACAGGTAGAATACAGCTGCTGGATGGTTGATTGTTGATCAATGGTCATGAGAATTTGCATAATTATGATTAAGGAACTGACCTCACAGCCCATTGTTCCCTCAGTGGGCTGGTTTCAGTCATTATGCAAATGTACTGTTTATAAGATTGAAACCTGCAGTCAGCTGAGACTGAAGAAGTCTCTTGGATGAGTGACGAAACGTTTCTCCCACAAAACGCTACGTCCAGATGAACAGATTCAACTTTTGGAGTTTTATTTATATAGCACATTTAAAAACCCGAAGGCACGTCAGAGTGCTTCACAGTAATATGGAGAGTCAACATAAGTCAATAACAGGGTACAAATCGGGCACCAGCACAGACAGGATAGAGGCACTAACAGACCAGAAGAGTTAGACCAGGGGTCTGCAACCTTTTACACCCAAAGAGCCACTTGGACCCGGTTTCCACGCAAAAGAAAACACTGGGAGCCGCAAATACTTTTTGAAATCTAAAATGAAGATAACACTGTATATATTGTTTTTTTGTGCTTTGTGCGGGCAACTAAAGTAAGTAAAGTTTATTTATTAAGTGCTTTTCACAGACAGGCAGTCACAAAGCGCTGTACACAAATATTAAAATAAACAATACAATCAATAGACATTATACACAATGTAAAAGATCAAATGTAAATAATGTAAAGAATATAAAATACGTAGATCAACAAAAGGCTTGTTTGAACAGAAAGGTTTTTCACTGCTTTTTAAAAGAATCCACAGAGAAACTAAGGTGTGCTGCTTATGAAATCCATGAAGTGCTACAGAGAAAATTACATTTTATTTATGTAATTAACACATTTTGAACTCTTAAAGAAATATAACAAAAGGAAAGACGCCCAGCTGAACTAAAATGATCCAGGTAGCAAACAAAAACCATTGTGAGCCGCCACCCTTTTAAAAAGTAAGTGGAAAAAAAGCACTATGCCGCTAAAAAAATAGATATTTGCAAAATTCTGCCTAAATATCTATTTTACCTTGTTAATGTGTGTGGCGGGGCGTGGTCTGGAGTACCGCTGCAGGGGAGGCGGACGCACCTGAGCAGCACCCGCACTCACGCCTCGCCGCCTTAAAGTCTGTGCTCTCTCTGCTGTTGTGTTGTTGGGCTGTGAGCTGAAAAGCTACAGCCGGCTGTATGCGTACAGCAACCGTGTGTGAAAAGTGGTCAATAAAGAGATGCTGAAAAGCACGTTCATGCAAACATCGTCGGGTCTGCCGTGATATGTTTACAATGAGACTTCTGGCCCCGAACCTCTGCGCACAGCGTCTGCAAATCGGGGCTTTCATCTTTACGCAGGACTGTAAGCTGTCATCTGTGAGGCGTGAGCGTGTTTGTCTTTAACATAGTTCACGGTGGAGAACAGCTGCCAACATAATGTGGATCCAGATCCATAATTGGCCTATCTGGGGTTGAAAGTCTTGATAAATGCACGGCGTTTCGGCGGGTACACCGGCTTCCACGAGTGTGACGCTTATTTTGAGCGATGAAAAAAATAATAACATATAATTTTATTTTTATATTTCAGAATCACAATAATCTTCCAATTTAGAACTACGAGTTAAAAAAAAGAACTAAACACAAATAAAATGCACTTCAGCTAAATACTTCTAATTTATTTTCCCAAACCACCCGGAGCCGCAGTATAAGGACTAAAGAGCCGCGGGTTGCCGACCCCTGACTTAGATAAATACAAAATCCGCTAAGAAGACAAAAACAGCAGTAAAATTAATAGTAAAATAATAAATTTAATAAAATTTAATAAAGGATTTAAAATATTTGAAATGTAAAAGATTTAAAAGGGTATTAACTGGTCAGGAAAGCCAAGTCAAATAGATATGCTTTCAATCTTGATTTAAAGGATGGGATAGAGTCCGAGGCTCGAATAGAAGCAGGGAGGCTGTTCCAAAGGTTGGTGCAGCTGAAGCAAAGGCACGATCGCCTCTGGCCTTCAGTCTAAACTTAGGTTGGGCCAGGAGTAACTGACCTGATGATCTTAATGCACGACAAGGAGTGTACAGATTGAGGAGGTCAGTGAGGTAGCTGGATCCAGCTAACCACAGCTGAAAAGATATTTAGATTAAATTTACCGTTTCTTCAGGTCACACGAGCTGAGTTGTTTCACGCTGAAAAGTTGGTTTGTTTCGGCTCTCCCTGAAGACACCGACACTGCAGACACAGCTGTTCTTTTGTGCTGCTTTGAAGCAAAACATTCTTTGTATGTGAGGAAAATGCCGTCCATCCTCTTCAGCTCTAGCGTAGACTCTGCCATCATATTTCTTCTTTCCGTGTGTTGCTACTTTGAAACGCTTGGGCCGCTCTGCCCGCCACGGTTTCAAACTGGTCATGTGACTGCATGGCCACGTCTCATTGGTAAAAAATTTACCGGAAACCCCACTGGCGCATGTTAAACTAATTATTTTTTTAAAAGTAACGAGTTGAATTTTGCAAATGTAGCAGAGTAAAAGTACAGTTTTTTCTTCATAAATGTACTCAAGTAAAAGGAAAAAGTATCGTGCAAAAAAGGTACTTTTTAAAAAAAAAAAACTTAAGTAAATGTAACTCGTTACTAGTCACCTCTGCACTTAACCTTTCTTTCCATATGCTGGGAACTTCCTGTTGTTCCAAGGAGGACTGGAAAATGTGTGAAAATCTTTGAACAAGTTTCTGTGCCTCGATCTGTTTCTTCTCTCCCTCATAACAAGACAGCTTCTTCTGCCTGAGAACATGTTGGAGTGATTTACTAATCCAGGGCTGCTTATTGGGGAAAATAGTTCCTGTTTTCAAAGTAATCCCCATTTTTCCCAGAAAGAAATGTCAGTAGAAATAAATGTTCTAAGTGAGAACATGAGCCTTTAAAAAGTCCCAGTGGGTGCAGTCAAAGCAGTCCCTCAGTCCCAGTATAGAGTCTTTGGTCCAGACTGGAACCACTGTGTTCCCAGTTTGAGCTCTCTTCAGTGCTGTGACCTGACTTTTAGAGACATAAATTAGGATTTTTTAACAAATATGTTCCCATGTGTTGACGTAATCTTGTTTTCCAATTTACCATTAAAGACTGCCCCTTGTTGGTTTTATTATTATTTTTTGACCTGTGTGTATATTTATAGTATCCTTCTTATGCTATTCATGCATGTATTATTTTCAGACATATGGAGGTTATGTCACCCCCCTCTCCTCCTCATCATTAATGTTCTAGTCCAACATCTACTTGGGCGTGACCTAACCAATTAACCAATACCTACTTATGATATGTCAGCTGACCTATCCGTGAAGTTTTGACTGGTTAATTTGAATTTTTTTCTGTTTCCTGTCTTGTATTTAAGCTATTTTTTTACAATGTTTTACTATGACCCTGATGAAGGCCGCAAGCCGAAACGCGTTGGTCAATTATTAAAGCTGTTCTTCTTTCCTCAAGTGTTGCTGGAGTTCCTGCTTTTCTTTCATCTTCTCCATGCACCTTGGAAGCAGGTGAAGTTGTGCCAGGATTTTTTGCTGTGACCTGACAGACCCAGAGGGGCCATCACATCACATGTAGAAGCTCCCCTAATGGAGCCACAACACATGTCCAACACTTGTTGGACCAACTGGAAGAAATGATTCAAGGACTTAGTCACAGAACAGAGATTCAAATCTCCAAAATCCAACTGGCTGCATCAGGACATATAGTCTGAAACTCTGCACAGTTTCCTGTTTGAAGCTGCTTCCTGTTGGCTTCAGCTGTTTGGAGTTTCCATTTTCTAAACTTCTACATTCTGAACCTTCTTCAGCTCTGAACAGATGATGAAACACTGAATGATTTCAAGCACTTTGTCTAATAAACTTACATCTTTTATTCTTTATACAGATTTTGGGGCTGTGGTTTTACAGAGATCAGCTGTGATTATCTGGCAGCAGCACTGAAGTCCAACCCCTCCCATCTGAGAGACCTGCACTTGGACTCTAATGACCTGAAAGATTCAGGAGTGAAGCATCTGTGTGGTTTTCTGGAGAGTCCACGATGCCAACTAGAGCTCCTGTCGTAAGTCATTATTTAGTTGTGCTGAGATGAATATGATGTGCTTTAAAGACAGCAGTACAACACAAAACATACAAGCCCACACACACACACACACACACACAGTCAGCGTTGCTGTTTTAATCGACGGTTACTGAATTATCAGGTGTTACTGAAGTGCAGCTTTTTTTTAAAAATTTGGTGTTACAGATGTGACAGACTGAAAACATGGTGCCGTTTGCACATATTTAACAATCAGCTGTGCACAGGAGCTGAAGCCTGTTGCTCTTGACTGAGCAGCCCGGTGCTTTTCTCTTGATTTCTTTAGTCACGGTAAATTTATTCACCTGCACGGATTAGCTAAACAACTTTAGAAATGAGTTTCCCTGGCAGCTGAGTGTTTATCTCAGCTAGCTAGGTCCTGAGACCTAGCTAAGGATGGTAGTTACGGATTAGCTTACAAACACGTTTAACTTACCGAAAAAGTGCAGCGGGGCCTCGGGTCCTTCTGTCGGGTAGTCCAGTTTACTTAAGAACACCTCAGGCTGTCAGGAGGATGACCCAAGCAACCTCAAATTTGTCCAGGAAATCCTTAACGAGTTGGTCTTGGATTGTATTCAAAACTGAGTTTTCGGAAAAGAGCGTGACCCCAGCATCATGGCGAACATTGATGTCTCGCCATGAAGAACGAAATTGCTCAAAGAAATCCAAACTTAGAGACATGATGACAGGCGCACCCTAAACAGATTGATATACCCATTGGTACCATTAGTCAAAGCACGACCTAGTGGGAACTAGGTGGGAAATCTGGCACACACCTCCAATGTGAGGAAGGCTCTCTTGTTGTAGCTCATTTTCATGGAATATTGACACATGGCTAGGGATGGGTATCGTTTAGGTTTTATCTGATACCAGTGCCAAACCGGTACTTTTGAAACAGTGCCGGTGCTTAAAGAATGGAGAACACAAAATTGGTCCAAAAACCTCTCGTTTTTATTTTTAGCAGTCTCTTTTTTTCTGCAAAATGATAACCAAGTCAGCCTTTTCTGTTGATACAACACACCTCCTTTGGTTGGAACCGGTGCTTAAACAATGGAAAACACAAACTTTGTCCAAAAACCTCTCATGTTTAGCTGTTTTTTTGTAAAATAAATAACAATGTTAGCCTTTTCTGCAGGTATAGGGCATATATGGTACCACTCTATCAAACAAGAAGACAGCCGCATGTAACTACGACGGTGTTTGCTAGTTCACCTTACATGCATTAATGTAATAACGTGGTTAGCGTACTCACCCACAGTAGATGTGCTCGGTCTTGCAGCAAGCTATCAATACGGTGCATTTCTTGGCTTTTAAAAAAAATGCAATGCGTCACCAGGTATTTCGTCAGATTCGAGGTGTTACCTCCTTTGCACAGTATCACCTTAAAGCACTTGCTGCAGGCTGCTGAGTTTGCATCTTTTGGTACAGCCAGACTTTTGACCGCTTCGCCTTGGGCATTTTTAATTTGTAGCTCTGCTCTAAAAGAACGTACGTACCTGGGCCCGCCTACTATCCTTCCAAAGGTAAAATGATTGGCTATAATCCAAAGTGTATGACATCTCAAGAAAAAAAAAAGCACTGAAATGTGCGCTGCTTTTCGCGCTGGTTACTACAGTTTATGTCAGAACCAGTGCCATAATGGCACCGGATACCGGTGCCCATCCCTACACATGGCTCCACAGCGTCCCTACTATATTTCAAAAGACCAGCCCCTGCCCTATGTTTCATCTATGAGTCTGAAATCTGGCAGGCTTATGTAAGATTTCAACATGAACAAAAATGTCTTCTGGAGCAATATCCCAAACCCAACAGGAAGTCAGACATTTTCAATTGAACATGTAATTTCATTTTTCCCTGTTTTCAGGCCTCATACATTAACGAACTCCTCCTAGGGATTCGTTAATGTTCGTTAATGATTCATCAGATTGGCGTGATCTCTGGTGCATGGAATCTTAAGACCTTTGTGATATTAAATTGTGAAGCATTAATGTTTTGTGAAACTGGGTGGTCATTGTGACACATGGAGTTTCAATCACTCACCAAAAAGTAGTAAACTGCTGTCACTTAAAACACAACGTCCAGTCTCTCTCAAAACTTCACAGGCATGATGAGAGTCGAGCTCGGAAAAGTTTGATATGCCATTTGTCAGCAATGGTTAGAGCGCCACCTAGTTGGAAGAGGAAATGCAAGTATATAATCATCATTGAACAGGTACGTGTTGCACATTGAGAATTCGTTAAACCTGATCATAGGTTGGTCTTAATGTTCTTGAGATGTGAGAAAGACTGCTCACATTCATACGTAGAGCCAAACATTGTCATTACAGCAATACTCACACGCTGCAGTGTGTGATGGGAAACATGTTCCAAGTTTTGACAATCAGCTGGTTGAAGTTTTTTCATTTCTCCCCACTTGTGTTGCTCGCCGACTCTGTGGGCCCAGCACCCGTATACAGGAAGCCTGGTTCAGCTCTCTGTTAAAGTCCTGATCTCTGGTAAGGCAGAGTTCACATGGAGCTGATGTGGGTGGGGAGTTATAATAATTACAATATAAATTTTAAAAATAAACAATGTGTTTTATATGTGCAAGCTTGCCAGGACTTCATTCCTTTCTGAGCCTTGCTAGCCACAATGTAAATAGCTACAGTTGGATTCCACCTCAGAGTCCTGCCAACATTAGCTAGCACCAGTGATGCCATGTGCCTTTTCTTCTGGCTCCTCTGGATGTCTTCAATTCAGCCAGAAAATAGCTGAGCTGGAAAGCTGGATTTCCAAATCCGGGAGACTGAAGTCCTGCTGGACTCTTTGGCTGCTGAGGCCTCCTGCAATCCCAACAACAGCACACTTCCATAGCTTGGACCCACAGCTAACTCGAACCTGGAGCCAGCCATGGTTGCCTTCATCCACCACAAGACCCTTGGCCCATACTCGTAGTTAAGCACAAAGTTTGAACCTGCTCCTCGCCGGTTTCTTCCGAATCCTTGATTGTTGTTCCAAGGGGAGAAGAGATGTGGAATAAAATCTTCCTGCACTCCACCATTGGATCCATCGTCTTGTCTAACTGGTTTAAATGCTGAGGAGGATTGAATACAAACTGTCGCCTGTCAGTCCCCAACCCACAGCCAACCCTGTGCCGGAGCTGACTGCCTATAGAGCCAGCCAAGGTCCTGGGACAGGGCCACATCCAGCAACCAGTGAGAGTCCCCGGTACTCCACCTCAAGGTCAGCTTATCTCAGAGTCCACAAGACCTCACAATGTCAAATGGCAACCTTCATTATTCATGACTTAATAGTTGGACATGTTAAAACAAGGAGCCACTGTCCGAGACAGAGCATAAAGCTACGGAAACTCTAAGTGTCCAGACATCACAAATGTCACAATCAGAGCTACTGAAAAGATACTCTGAACACTTAACTGTTCACTAAACAGTCATGTGGATCACATTTCTGTGCCCAGTCACATCCCCACCTTTGGCTGTGGTGTTGGGCATTTCAGCACGTTATTGTCACTACATACCTGGCTCTCATCAGCCTGCGCTACCCAAAACGTCTCCTCCATCGACAATTTCAATCTGTTCTGGAACGCAATCAGTATTCAGATTTGACAGCATGCATCCAACCAAATTCAACACAACATTTCTCTCCTCAAACATCTGCTATGGCATCTCCACTCTGTTACTCCCATCACAGCAGGTGAAATCAATTCATCACGGTCCATTCGATCTGGCCAGTCCTGCTACTACTGATGCCATCTGGTCCTTATTCCAACTCTAATGGACCCCATCTACATAACTGCCTCTCATGTGGAGATTGGACCCTGTATGAACTCCTCATAATTGGGAGCTCATCACCTTATAACTCTTCGTTGTTGACAGTTTTTTTCCCTCTTTGCCATCAGAATTATTGTCTAAAGGCGAAGAAAGATGCCCAACAGATTTACTTTACCAAATGGACCATCCCAGCCTTGCCGTAGTGGTCCATCTGATTCATCTTTTATTGTTTATTTATTTTTATTTTCACTTGCTAGATACGGGACAGACTTGAATGAGGAAAAGAAAGGGGAGAAAGAAAGAGGGTTAAAAACAGCAGAGAAGAGGGACGGGGAGAAAGGGCAAAAAACAAAAACCAACAAAATAAGCAGAGAAAAACTACATATATCAATCACCTGGACCACCTGTTGAAAGAAAAAAGAAAACAAGCAGAAGAAAACGAGAGTAATAGAATAAACAACATCACGATGATCTATGGGAATATAACAACTGCACCCAGACCCAGGTGGTGTTACCCTTTTTCCCTGCGGTGGGGAGAAGCAGACCGCCCCGACTCTGCAGCAGCAGGGAGGCCCCACATTCCAGACCCCAGTCGGACGGCCGACTCCTCCTCCCAGCCCCCCGCTCCAGCAGGCCGCAGAGAACGGGGTGTGTGAAGACTCCAAACCTCCCTCCACCCGCTCATATGTAGTGTTGATGTATGTGTGTCTAAGGTGCATTTAAACCCAGGAGGGCATGGAGCTACCTGCAGAGCAGCAGGTAAGCGCATAGCCCCTCCTGATGGCCCTCAATGTCTACGTGTATTTAAAATTGAGAGGTGGCAACGACGCCAGGGGTGAGGTGTACACCCTGATGGTAATTTGGATTCTGTGTGGCGTGCCCACCCCCAAGATCCTATATCTATGTGTAATGAGAGTGTGAGTAATGTGAATGTCTAAGTTGTGGGATAAAATTGAGGCAGAGGCAGCCAGAAGGGGACAGAGGGGGGGATGTCTCCTCTGCACCCTGGTGACACACCCCTACCCCAAGGCCCTGCATGTGTGGGTGATTGTGGTGGAGCGGGAAGAGGGAGGCAGCTGGAGATGGGTAGGGAAGGAAGGGAGGGCAAGTGACCCCTCCCTGGGGCCAGCTCCCCCGCTGACCCCACTAGGCACCCCCATACTCTGCAGGGTTCATACGGGTGCTTGAAATCCTTGAACATGCTTGAATTTTAATGTTGTCTTTTCAAGGTTTGAAAAGTGCTTGAATTTCAGATGTGGTGCTTAAAAGTGCTTGAAAGTGTAACTGTATTTCATTCACCACAAACAGCTATCTGATTGAATAGTTTCTTATCAGATAGAGAAATAAAATAAGTCACAAAATGTAAAAGCAAAGTTTCCGCCTGGGCTGCCTTGCGTCTGTTCAATATGTGACCCCGCCCTCCCTCGGACAGTCGGGATGAGTGCGCTAACATACCTGTAGGTGCGTTTAAATGAGTGTTGATGGAAAACAACAATGCGGAGTTTGCGTTCTCCAGTCACATGATAGGTGAGTCCTAGTAAATAATTTCCAGTACGTGACGTTACACATGCTAATTTTTAAATTATGGTTATTATTTGCAGCTATCAAACTCGCTGGAGAAATGATGAAATGCACTGAGTGTGATGCAGTATGCAGCGCTATTACGGGATATGCTGTGAACTTAGCTAAACATTACTTAGCAGTAATATGAGTTAATTTACTGAAGTGAAAGCTTTAAACATTAGCCCGATACATAACTAGCCAACTTAAGGCTTTCTGATTAACCCTCTGGGTCGACCCAGAGTCTCCATTTCAACTTGGTCTAACGTGCGGACTTCAAACTATATACCAGTTTTAAATTGTGTTGATAGGTCACGTAAAACCGATGTTTTGGGGGGTTTCTGAATAAAACAGGGGCGTTTAGTTCAGGAAGAAACGGTAAAAACTGCGTTTTTTTTTTATGGAGAGCGCTAGCAAACACGCTTGCTTGTGAGTGAAAAAAGAAAGGAAAAAACACTTCTTCCCTATTGGTGGAAAATGTACCATGTCGACCAATCAAAAATATGATACGGCAACATGCGTATTACTGTTTGGAAGAGGCGGAAGTTTAGGAGTGACCGGCGAGAGAGAGCGAGTGAGCGAAAGAGAGACAGAGAGTTTTGATACGTGAGAGATGTGTGACGTTTAACGTGTTTGGAGTCTCAAGTTAGTGTGTTATCTTGTGTAGTTAGTGTAGTGTAGTCGTTTGTTTGTGTGTCAGTTCTACTAGTTGCTGCCTTAAACCAGCAAAGGCAGGTTGCAGTGTAAACGCTGAGTGACACACCTGCTGTCAGACCTGCAGGTTATCCCTGTGCTGTTCTCCTCTG